>NC_136471.1:82720023-83205441 GCF_902686455.1 Sciurus vulgaris | reverse complement strand
GTTGTTGGTTAGTCTTTCCACTGAGCATTTTATTTGACTTATTAAGCTTTTTATTTCCAAGTTTTCCAATTGGTACTTTTTCAAATTATCTATCCCTTTATTGAATTTCTAATTCATATTCTTTATTGTCTTAATTCATTCATTTGTTTTTCTGTGTTTTTTTTGGAATTCATTGATGTTTTGATAATCATTCTTTTGAATTCTTTTCCAAGAATTTCACCATCTTCAGTACTGTTACAAATTGGATGTGAGGTGTCCCCCAAAAGCAAATGTGTGACAAAACACAAGAAGGTTCAGAGGAAAAATCATTGGGTTATGACAGCTTTAACTCAATTGGTGAATTAGTCCCCTGATAGAATTAAATAAGGCAGGGAGGGTGGAAGAGGTGGGTCAATGGGGGCATGCCTTTGGGGTATATATTTGTATCTGGCAAGTGAAGATTTCTCTCTCTGCTTTCTTATCATGTGAGCCACTTCCCTCCACCACACTTTTCTGCCATTATGTCCTGCCACACCTTGAGCCCCAAGGAATGGAACTGGCTGTTAATGGACTAAGATCCCTGAAATAATGAGCAAACAAACTTTTCCTCCTTTATAATTGTTCTGGTAGGGTCTTATAGTCATATCAGTGAAAGAATTGACTAAAACAAGTACCTTTGGAGTCAACTGATAGTGAATCATGAACTTTATTATGAGTCATGTTGCCCTTTTTTCAGATTTCTTATAGTTCCGTGTTGAGATGTGCATATCTTTTGAGTTGAATTTCTCTTTCACATTTATGTGAGTACCTTCTTGAAGGCATGGCCTTCTTGTGATGGTGTGTCCTGGCATATGAGATTGTTATGAAATGTTGTAGGTTTTTTTGTATAGTTTCCATGTTATTTCTTTGGTGGTGATTAGTGTATTTTGACAGTGCACATTGTGTCAGAGCCTGAGGATCCCACATTCCCTGTCGGTCTCACAGAAGTGGGGGACTTCTAATGTATCAGGTAACCGGGTTGCAGAGAACAGTTTATAAGGAGTATACGCTCTGTAAATATTCCTCTTGTATGGTCAACACTTTATGTTCTGAAAGGGATGGGAGTGGCCTATGCCAAGGTTCCCCACCCCAAACATGTGTATAGAGATTTTTATCCTCTCTGTTATTGCTGTAGGAATGGATGTCTGCGAGTTTATCTTGAAGTACTCCCCTGATCTACCTACATCTGGGTATTTTTTTCTCCCCTATTCTTTGTGGTAAAGTTGTTGCAGAAGTTCAAGTCAAGCAGGGTTGTATGTGGCCCAAGATGTATTTTCTCTTAGATGGGGTGGGAGTGTATCTTTGCATACCAGGAAACTCAAAGTGTCATACTTGGCCCCCAGCTCCTCACAGAAAGGGAGAAATAATTAACAGCAACAAAAATAAATAGCAGTTATCAGGTTCAGTGTTAATATAAAAACAAGGTACCAACAACAGCATTCACAATATTAAAAACAACAGTAATTGTAAGGGCATAAATTATATAAACACGCCTGTATTCCCAGTGGCTTGGAAGGCTGAGGTAGGAGTAGCTTGAATTTGAAAACAACCTCAAACGTGAGGCACTAAGCATTTCACAGGGACCCTGTCTCTAAATAAAATACAAAATGAGACTGGGGATGTGGCTCAGTGGCCCACTGCCCCTGAGTTCAATCCCCAGTACCAAATGAAAAAAAAAAAAGATAAAGTATGATTCTTTAAGGAAGATAAGTGGGAAAAAGAAGGAAAAGCAAAGTTCAAATATTAAAAAAGTGAAAAGAGAAGAGGTAGAAGAATAGTAGAAAGTAAAGGTCACAAAGAAAAAAGTAAGAGGGGAGAAAGAGTATTTGACTATTAAAAGAAGAAAGGAAAAAGATAATAAAGAGAAAAACATATACAGAAGTATCTGTGTGTGTGTGAATCTGTGTACACAGAAATCAGCAAATACAAAAAAGTCTTAATGAAAAATTAAACAATTATCTCTGCTGAGGTAATCTAAACTGTGGACAAGACTGGATATTCACTATGCCAATTTGATTTTTTGTCACTGTCTTCTTGGGCTATGCAACGTGTAGAGCAAGGGATGGCTGTTACTTACTATTTAATCCTTTAGTGTTGCTCTCCAGTTGCCAGTGGGACTTATTTGGGATTGGAGTTCTTTGGAATGATTCTCAGCTTTCCTGCTCACTAGTAAAAATGTAGTATAGAATGGAATGTTTTTTCTGCTGGAGTTTACTACAGATGGATTAGATCAATACACACTTAGGGATGAGCTGGTGCTGATCTCTGCTGCACAACAGGGTATAGGGCATCAACTGGAGAGTGCCTACCATGCGCTGTCCTCCGAGGAAGGTTTGTTACCACCAGAGGCCCAACTGGAGAGTGGGGTAACAAACCACCCTGGGTGGAGAGAGTGTGGTAGGTCCTGATCAATCTTCTGTTCATGTCTATGACTTTCCAAAATCCATTCTCTGCAAGTGAATCATGGGTGCCTCTTCAGTTTCCTGACCTTCTTCATCTGGTTGTTGAAGCTGCCAGACTCAAAGGGAAAGCAAGCCCTACTCTCTTCTGTATCTCCCAACTGAATCTTATTGCATGTTTTCTTCAGGGTGCTTGCTTCAGCGGTATCTCACAAGGACCACACTGAGACACAAAATAGACACTGGCCATGAAAGCATGACAATGTTTGCTGCAATCTTCTGGGAAAGAAAAAGGTAGGGACTCACATTTCCCAAAGAAACAAGTTCAGCAGTTACCTCCATAAGTTGGCACCCCACCACAGCACCATGCTTGAAAGATGAGAAATGAGCAGCATTTCTCAAATGCCAGCCCATTGTGTAGCTCCCTGTTCAGCTCTGTTCAGACTACCTTTCTGATCTGCAGCTGTTTCCATACTGATTTTGTCCCCTATGTCTCTCTCCCTTTTGCCTTATGTTACTCCTCCTCTCTGGAATCCTGGTACCATCTCTGCAAACTTGGTGCTAATACACTTTCTTGCCATTTGTTATGGAAACCAGAATCTCTGGGTCTTTCCAAGTCTCTGACTGTCCAAAATTTAATTCCATTACATTTCCCTGATTTACCCACCTTGATGAGTACTTGTTCCACAGCTGCTTCAATTCTGAATTGCAGAGAGAATGGAGAGTACTGCTTACCTCTACTCCATAATCTTCCTTTCTGTTCATTTATCTTTGGTTTTAGAAACAAGTGCATAGTCTAACATGTAATCCAATTAAATTTCTCCTTCTTGATTTTTGTCCATCATCCCAACTTCTCCAGACCAAACCCCTTGTTCCACCACGAACTCCACAAAGTTGGTGATTAATAAAGGTTGCATAATTAATGAATTTGGATGGGATAGGAAAGAGTTTCATGTCCATCACAGCTGAGATGACATCAGCAAGTTCATTCTTTGGGGGTACAGTGAATATTTGATTGATGATGCTAATAATGACTATTAGGCACAGATCTAATAGCTAGTTAGGAAGACCCTCTCTGGAGCCTGGGAGGTACAATTAATAAACTTTTAAAAACTCATGTCAAGCTAAGGATTCTGTATGATTGAGGCTATAATCTAGAATAATGGTAATAGCAATAATTTTCCAAGTTGCTACATTTGTACCATCCTTGAAAATTTTCAACGCATTTTACATTAATTTCTAATTTGATCCTAAGAACAAACAGTGCAACAGAGTAGATGACAATTGAAATGAATATTGGGTACCACTTCTTCCTCTTTAATACTCAGCTTAGAAGAGTCCTATATGGATTATCTGGATCAAATACCTGCCTTTGTGTAGGACCCACCCAATGATACCACACATGGTATTAATTGGTAATATTAGATCTGTTTCACTCATTTATATTAGCCACACAGTGGCTATTTAGTAGGAAAGTTGAGACTGACTGCATCTATTTTTTTGTATCACCTCTCCCCAGTCCATATGTTTTTAAATTAGAGTTTGCAATCTGAGCCTTCCCTCTTTTCCTTATCCTTTATTTCACATTCAACATTAGTATGAACTCCAGAATAATTATTTATATAAATCTGAGTGAGTTCCTTTAGCCATTAAGACTTACATTTCTGTATATAATATCATTGAAGGTTTGAGTACAGGATGATCATGGTGGGAATATCAGGGAGTGATAGGAGGCCAACAAGGTGGAATTTTGAGCACTCCCTTGACCCACTTAAACCAGAGCAGAAATTTGTTTTAAAATCTGTATTTCAAATGGAAATTCCACTTACTGAAATCAATAAGAAATGAAAACTCAAATTCTGCACTAGATGATTTTATAAATCAACTTTGACCTTTTGTGGTTTTATGATCTATGTTCTAGATGAACAGTAATAGAATAGAAAGAAAATGGACTTTAATATCTACCAAGAATATGTTCAAACAGTGTTATGGTTTAGATTTGAGGTGTCCCCCCAAAACTCATGTGTGAAACAATGCAAAAAAAATTTAGAGGTGATATGATTGGATTATGAGAGTCTTAACATAGTACATTAATCTCCGGTAGGGATTAACTGGGTGTTGACTATAGGCAGGTAGGGTGTGGTTGGAGAAGATGAGTACCTGGGGGCATACCCTTGGAGTATACATTTGTCCTGGTTGAGCAGAGCTGTCTTTCTCTGCTTCCTGGTTGCCTTATTCCCTGCTTCTTTTCTCTCCCACATACTTTCACCATGATATTCTGCCTCACCTGGTGCCCCAAGGAATGGATCAGGCTATCTCTGGACTGAGCCCCAAATAAACTTTTCCTCTAGAAAATTGTTCTTGTCAGGTCTTTTGGTCACAGAAGTGAAAAAGCTCTCTAAAATAGATACAATTATTTATAGTTTTGTGCTTTTAAGAAAGTTATTTAACTCATTGACTTCATTTTTATCTGTAAAATGGGTTGTTGTGAGATTTTAATGAAGTGGTGGCTATTGTTTAATTCTTATTAACGTCAGTGTATCAATTGAATCACACATATTGCATAATTATTCTTCATAGCATGCAACAGTAATTGACATTTTATTACATATATTTATATTTTCTACTATCTCAATCAATGAATTACCATATTTAATACCTACTTTGACTTTATTTGGCATTATCATCTCTTTAAACATAAAGAAATATAAAATCAGGGGTAAAATATATTTTTCCAAATGACACAGTTCGTAAATAGGAAAGATGGGATTCAAACACACGATTGAATGACCCCAAAGTAATACATTTAACCTTCATGCTCTTTGTCTCTACCAAATGGTTTGTTAAAGTTGACTTTTGGTTGCCTATGTGAAATCTGTCCCATGATCTTTTTCCCAAATTTCATTGGAAATCTTGGTATGTATATCTAGTAACAAAGTCCTCTCTTCCTTTTATTCTCCTATGCCTGTCCCCATGTTGCCAGCTAGGGATTTTTTTTCCATTCTAGAATAGCTCTGTAATTAGAAGACTTGTGTCACACAAGTTGTTGAAGATTTGGGATCATGGTGGACAATGATTTCAGTACCAAGAATAACCTAAATGACTGTCTTTCAAAATTTGACTGGGGCACCTGGAATTAAAATTTATTCCACTGGGTGGGGAACTTTAACTAGTTTTCATGTGATTTGTTGTATCATTGGTAGTATTTCTCCCAGCATAGACCTGAATAATTTGTGGATGACTGAAGGAAAGCTGGAAAAAGGGAAAATAAGATTGATAAAACCTAGGAATATTCTTAGTTTCAGGGAGGTCTGAACCATCAGAAAGTTCATTAAAAATAATGAAGGATTTTGATAGTGGTGTGTCTAACAACCAAAACTCATTTATATCTTGAAAATCAGAAGGAAATATAGTGTAGTTGAGCTTAGACTTGAGTAGCTTATCTGTCTGCATGAGTATTTCACTAGAATCTAAAGGCATGATTTTATTCAAAAAAAATATATATATATGTATATATATACAGAGAGAGAGTATATATAGGTTTTCTGGGGACGAAGAGCCTTAAGGTCAATGACATTTCTCTAATTTTGACAATGAGAAGAGAGAAAGGGCAATGAGACCTGAACCTGGATATAACAGAAAACTCACTGCTTTATATTTTACTGAAGGTTAGGAAACCTTAGGAATAGGCCTGATTTTAAACTATTCAGTGAATTTAAGTCTAACCTGTTTTGAAAGAATTAAGGTAAGTTTCCTGAATGTCCAGAACTGGGATGAGGAGCCTGTAGTCTATACAGCATCGAAGCATGTGATACTGGAAAGCTACATGTTTCTAAAACTTCCTCAAACTACTCACACCCCAGCAACTATGCCTACAACTCAAAGCACTGTTTTTTAAGATGAAAAATTCATTTTGCATTAAAGCACACTCACCTCTGATGTGCACTTTCAGGTGCTTTTGTTTCAAACGAACCATTAATCTTTTTAACCAGTTTTTTTATTGCCTAATTTTTATTGGTGCATTATGGTTGTACATATCGATGGGACTTATTGTTACATATTTGTATATGCACACAATATAAAAATGTAATTTGGGCAATATCATTCCCAAGCATTTTCCCTATTCCTCCCTGCCTCCCACCCCTGGGTCCCTTTCCCCTACATATTTCCTTTCAGTTTTCATGAGATACACCCCAATTTTTTCTTTCTCCTCTCTAGCATCTGCATGTTAGAGAAAACACATGACCTTTAACCTTCTGAGTTTGAATTATTTCACTTAATAGGATAATCTCTAGTTCTATCTATTTTCCTGCAACTGACATAATTTGATTTTGTATTATAGATGAATAAAAATCCACTGTGTATATATATATACACATATATACACAGTGGATTTTTACATATATATATATATGTATATATATATATATATATCACATTTTCTTTATCCATTCATCTGGTGATGGATACTTAGGCTGGTTCCATAGTTTAGCTACTGTGAATTATGCTGCTATAACACAGTATTTCCACAAGATCCCTCTTAAAGGTGCTGAGTATAAGGGACATGAACTAGAAAAAAATTTGAGAAATATCTGTTAAAGAATGGGCAGTGTCTGCCACCTATCCAATAATGGACAAAGACTGGATCTTGAATAACATAATAGTTGCAGGAGGGTGACTTGCTTCCTGACTTATAAACTCTTTATTTACCTGTATCTGGATTGAATATGGATATACTTCTAGAAGCGCAAGGAGACATATTTTAGCTTAATACTAGAAATAAATTTCAAATTCTGGGTAGCAGATTAAAGAAGGCTACAGATTCCTTGATACTCTTTCAATTTAGAGAGTAAATCAATGTCCCATTTACATCTAGGTAGGCTATAAGATGCTTCAACTGATAGAATATGATGAAAGTATTCCTATGCCAGTTTCAGGAGCTAGGTCCTAAGAGAATGACAGCTTCCAATTCATGTCCCTTAAATACTTTCTAGAGACCCTGAGCTGTCATGTAAGAAATCTATTTAGCCTGAGATTACCATATTGAAAAGACCACATATAGCCAATCCAGCTAATCATCCCAGCTGAGCCCCACCTTCTAGCATTCCCTGACATGAAACCAGATGAATAAAGTCATCTCAGCCCCTCTGGACATACCTCAGCTGAATGTCACCAGATGATCTCAGTCAATACCAAGTATAGAAGAATAATTTCCCAGTCAGACTCTATTTGAATCCCAATCAATAACAAACAAACTATAATAAATTGGTTGTGTTTTAAGCTGCAAAGTTTTAGGGAGTAGTTTGGTACACACCAAGACAACTAGAAAATTCAGTGATATGAAAAGATGAACTGGGCTGCCTTTGGCCCCTAAAAGTGATGAGATTTCTGTCAATAGAAATGTCAGGCAGGGTTTGGATAGCTACTGGAAAAAATGTTTAAGAATGGACCTGAGCAACAGAAAAATACAGTTTGACTAGGTTATCAGGTTCTAAACATGAATTCCTCTTGAACTCTCCTATAATGTTTGTTAGAAGGCAACTTTGAATTCCTCTGTATTTGTCAGGGTTCTCCACAGAAGAAAATAAACAATATGATTTTTGTTTATTTGTTCCTTTACTTGCTTGCTTTATGTAATTGGTTTGTGTGATTGTGAAGACCTGACCAGTCCATAATCTGTTGCAGGAGGCTGGTAGGCTTGATAATCAGGAAAGAGTTGCAGTTTGAGTTCAAATGCACTCTGCTGTAGAACCCAGAAGGGCCAATGTTGCAGATGAAATCCCAAGAACTGATGTTGGAGATGACATCCAATGGCAGACTACCAGAGATTTTCCTCTTGTGTGAAAATGTCAGCCTTTTGTGCTGTTCAAGCCTCCAACTGCTTGAGTAAGGCTCACCCACGTTATGGATAGCAATTTTCCTTACTCAAAGTCAACGAATATAAATGTAAGTTTCAATCAAAAGTATCCTCATAAAACATGTAGAATAATGTTTAACCAAAAATACGAGCAAAGTGGCCCAAGCAAATTTGACACATAAAATTAAACATCATATTCGTCTCTTTCTCTCCACAAATTCTAATTCAGTAGGTGTGGAATTGAGCTTCACAATCTTCATTTTTGTGGTGCTGAGGATTAAACCTAAGGTCTTTTACATGCTAGGCATGCATTCTATCACTGAGATAAATCTCTAGCCCAGTAATATGTATTTTTAACAAGCTCTTCAGATGATTCTGATCCTAACCATGTTTGGCACCCAGTGCAGAAAACTAACTCTAAAGTGTCTCCCAAACCTGAGTCCATGAATGTATAAAAAATTAGTGAAGTCCCAGTAGCTCAGGAGGCTGAGACAGGAGGACTGCAAGTTCAAAGCCAATCTCAGCAATAGCACTAAGCAACTCACTGAGACCCTGTCTCTAAGTAAAATACAAAATGGGGCTGGAGATGTGTCTCAGTGGTGGAGTGCTCCTGAGTTCAATCCCCAGTACACCCCCAAGAAAGTTAGTACAGAAGTAATCTGGTTCAATTTCACTGTCATTCCTACCAGATCCTTGTTTGGTACTGGGCTATTGCTACAAAATGTTGATCTGTGCTCAAACCTGGAGAAAATCTTCCAGGGATACTCAGTTCCTGTGTCTTCGTTCTCCACAGTCATCATTTCAGATGGACATTCAGGCCAACTAATCAGTTCTTTGCCCAATTCTTCAGATCTGAGACCCGAGCTGAGGCACTTGAGACTATACTGTGAAGAAGTTATTTCATATATTATTATTTTTATAGAGAAAACTTATTTTGGTTGTCAGAGAAGAATAAATATGTAGTCTCCATCCAATGATAAATATGACTTTCTGTTAACTCTGTGCAATTAGTCTTCTATCCTGAATAACAGCTGAATGTCTTTTCTGACCCTTCCTATTTGTGGAATTGGAGATAATAGTTAAAATATCAGTTCAAAAAGCTAACACTTCTTATATATTTGCTATATAGTAGGCAGTTTCAGAATTTACTTAACGTAACAGTCCAATGATATGCACTGATCCCTCCCATTTTTCACTTTAGGAAACTGAGTCACAAATAAGCCATGTAACTTTCCATTGTCATTCAGCAATTAAATGGTGAAATTGGGACTTGCATTCAGGCAATGAAGCTCAGAAATCTGTGTTTTTAGTTTAAGACTTTTCTGCCTTCAGATGCCCACTTCTGAAGATAGATCTCCCTAAGGAATTAACCAGGCTTATTTTTTTTTCCATCAGCTTTTTTCATCAGCTTCTATTTTCAGGAAGAACTCAAAGGTCTTTGTGACTCTAGCCCCTCCTGTTACAGATTTCTTAGGCACCCCTACTAGCCAGACCCTCTAAAATATCAGAAAACCATAGACTATTTAATGCTAAAGTTGTCTAGTCCAGTGAACTGAGTCAGAATGACTATTAGAATGAAATAGTTTAAAATGATGGTTCCTGGACCATGCCCTAAGCATCCAGAATATTTGCAGATTGGGATTGGGAGCTTGTATTTTTAGCAAGCTATTCTGATGGTCTCTAATGTTTAGGAAATGACATACTTCAATGTTCTCTACTTTAATCCTCTGTAAAATATTCCTACTACATTTTGTTTCAGCTCCCGTTTGTGCCCCCTGCTTTGCATCACTCCCCAACTCCAGCAACACACGTGCTCTTACAAACACACCAGACACCCGGGTAATCTGAGATCAGCAATGCTAGTAGGGTTCGCCCTTCTTAGTTAATCTGAAATTTCCCTCTTTATAACATTTACATTGTTAATCCTGATTCTTCCATCAAAAGTGAATTAACAGGTAATACATACATCTTCAATTAATTAGTCCTCTCTGAGAGAGCGAGAGAGAGAGAGAGAACTATATATGTATAGAACTATTATAGAACTATATAACTTTCATTGTAACTTTCATTGTTGTGGTTGCAGTACTGGGGATCAAAACCAGGGTTCCACGCATGATAGACTAGCACTATATCACTTAGCTACACCTACACCTAACCTAGTCCTCTATATTTTTGAGGAGTGCAAGCAAATTTCCACTAAGTGTTCCATTATCTGGGGATGAATATTCTTAGTTATTCACTCTTCTTATATGAAAGATTTGACTTCCTGCATTCTTCTAGTCTCCTCTAGGCATGTTACATCTTATAGTTTGGTCCCACTTAGAATATGAGATCATGATCAAGACAAAGTAATTCAACTCTTTCCTCCCACATTCTGGACTTTCTTTACTTATAAATAAGCCTAAGGTGGTGTTAATTTTTGAAGCAGCCTTCTGCACTCATAAGGGCTTGCAAATATCTTCTACCTCTTTTTTGTCTTTTTCTCATTTAGACATAATATTGCCTGTAATCCCAGCGACTGAAGAGGGTAAGGCTGGAGGATGGCAAGTTCAAAGCCAGCCTCAGCAACTTAGCAAGGCCCTAAGCAACTCAATGAGATCCTATCTCTAAGTAAAATACGAAAAAGGGCTGGAGTTGTGGCTCAGTCGTTAAGCACCCCTGTGTTCAGTCCCTGGTACCAAACAAAGGAAACAAACAAACAAAAAAGACATTAAGTGTCATCTTCATATGTAAAAATGTGGTAGGATGAGTAATGATCCTCCAATGATGTCTATATCCTGATTTCCTGAAACTTTGAATATTATCTTATATGGCAAAAGGCATTTTATTAATTTAAGGATCTTAAAATTGGAAGATTATCTTGGATTACCTGTGTGGTCTCACTGTAATCACAAGGGAGAAGCAAAAGCATTTGTAGGAGAGAGATTTGAAGATTCTACCCTGTTGACCTGGAAGATGAAAGAGGGTGACACTTGCCAAGAAATGTAGATCACCTCTCAAAACTAGAAAAGGCAAGGAAACAGATTCTTCTGTGGAACCATCAGAAAGTAATTGAGCCCTGCTAACACCTTCATTTTAGTCCAGTGAGATTTCTGTCAAACTTCTGATTTCTAGAACTATAAGATAATACATTTCATTATTTTAAGCCAGTGTTTGTTGTAATTTGTTAAAGCAGTAACAGGAAAGTAATAAATATCAACTATTTTGTAGAAATTTTAGAATGACTGAGATGGAAGAATAGGTCATCTAGTACAACCAGTGGAAGAATAGATCATCCAGTTCAATCAGTGGGTGACACAGAGACTCAGAGAGAGACAGATACTTACTCTTAAGTTATTGGTAGTTATTGGAATGTTATTGGTAGGCCTGGGACTAGAATCACATTCTACATTTTTGGCTAGGGCAATTTCTCCCATCCATTTTATTATATAAGTATCTACTTCTCATGGAAAAGAACACAGCTTAAAGGGCCCTTACAGAGAAATATGGAGTTGAAAATCCAACACTTTCAGAGAATGAATCTGTGGTAAATGTAGGGAATAGAACTAGCAAGGGGTGCATAATGAGTCAGTGCCAAAGCCAAGTATGTGACCCAGGTCTTTAGATTCTTTTGTCTCTCCAATACAACATGTTGTTATCACCTACCTTTGGACACATTTCTCATTTCTCATTTCCTTTAACTATTTGCATCCACTTCCCCACTCCAGCTCCCTATGTAGCTCTGAGTTAGTGATAGGAGATGATTGAGAGCAGAAATCACTCATGGTTTCTATGCCAACCCAACTTTACTACAGTGGCAGAAAATTTGACAGTTCTAAATATTTCACTTTGTAGTCAACATTTGTAAAAGTCCATTTTGTGCTGGTTTTGTTTAATAGGAAATTAAAAATTTAATTTTAAACTGTAAAGCTTATTTTTTATCACATTTTGTCTGTAAGAAATGAATGTAGATAATGTGACTGTTTGCTCCTTTTCTATACTACTGGCTCCTTCAGAAAGGGAGGAAACCAAAGGTGGGGGGGCGCTGATGGTCATGTTCAGATAATGTAGAGATGGAAAAAGATGGCAGGACTGTCAGGATTGCTATTGAGGCCCTGAATTGAAACAGACCTAGGTTCAAATCCTAACTCCATAATTTTTTAGGAATGTCTATTTTAATAAGTCACTTTACTTTTGATGGGTTTCCTCACCTTTTCAGGTGATATTAGCAACAATATTTATCTTTGATAGTTGATGAAAACATTAAATAAGTTATTATAGATAAAAATGTTTAGTGGAGTATTTGACGCAGAGGAAGCACTTGAGAAACGGTACTGATTATAATATAACGGTTATAATATAACAGTTATAATATAACGGTACTGGTAATAAAACTGTTTAAGCATTTCAGGAATGAAGTTTAGGATATTCAGAGAAAATTGGTGAGACAAATGAAGCCACCTAATTATTCCCTGAGTTCAAGTAAATGCTGAGTTCTCTGGGTTTCGTAGACAGCTGGACTCATTAGATATTTGTTCCAATGGTTGGCCCAGAGTTAGACAATATAGTAGATAGTAGATAAGCAGAACTGTGACCTGGGTATCAGAAACCCTAGGTTCTAGTCTCATATATGCCATTAACTTTCTTGATGATCATGACCAAATTACTACCTTTCCTAAACTTCAATTACCTCATCAATAAAACAGAAGAACAGATTTGGTGATTAGTTCATTTGCTAAATTATTCTAGCATTAACATCTGATATCACACTGTGGTTGATAATATATAGGCAATGAGAAGCCCTTTGACTGGTCAGTGAAATGGTCAGGTTTAGATTTCCTAGATAGACCACTCAGTGATATCTGGAAAATGGACTGTAAAGGGAGAAATGGGAACAGAGAGACTTAGTGCAATATGCCATGACCTCTGAGGAAGTTGATGCAATGTATCATAATGAGTTCTTGAACTAGGGCAAAAGCAGCACCACAAAATAGTCTTCTAGCAACTATTTAAACTCTTTAAATCATGTTAGCACTAGACCATGCTTTCAATTCTCCAAGAGGTATTTTCAGATTGTGTTGACCTCATTGTATATTGCTTATATATTACCATGTCACTTTTGCACATTTAAAAAATCACATCAGTGATGTGACACACACTGGGAGGTCTGGTTTCAGGAGTGTGAAAAGCACGGAGTGCTTCAGCTTGCAGCCAGCTGTCATCCTGGCTTCTACTCAGAGGAAGTCAAAATGTACTGCACTTCAAAAAAGTTTTTTTTTGTGTGTGTGTGTGTGTGTTTGTGTGTGTGCATGCATGCAGGGTTGGTCCAGGATGGGTGGGGTTGGAGTAATGAGGAGAACTTCAAAGTTAATACAATTATTGTCCATGTGAATGAATACTGTGTTCCATTTTTTACACCAATATTTAATATTATCTGTGTTCTACCTCAGGGTTCTGATGTAACAGTACATTTGAATGTTTATTTTTAAGATTTAACTTTTTTCCTCATTATTAAAGAAATGAATTTTCACTGTATAAAATTTATAAGTACAGAATGAGAAGCATTTGTAACAAAATTTATTGAATGTTCTCATAATGTGACACTGTGCTAAGTAAATTTCATGCATTATCTAATGTAACCCCATAACAGTCCTGTGAGGTAGATACTCTTAAGTTCTCTGTTTTTAGGTTAGGAAACTGGTCAAACTCATAATGCTAATACATGAATGATTAGAATGTGAGACTCACTTTGTCTGACTCTAAAGTTTATGTATTTGATGTACTTTTAAATTAAAAAAAAACACATAGAGAAAACCCACTTACTATCATAGTATCCATAGTCTAGCATTCTTAATGTATTTTTATGTTAAAAAATATATACATTTGAGAAACAGCAGACTTTAAAGGAAAGGTAAATTCTTACCTGTCAATTTGATAAATTAAATTGTAAGGTGTCTGGAATTACTCTAGTGGGTGATCATTTACTATTAAAGTAAATAAGTAATTTCAGAAAATATGAAGATAAACATGAAAAATATAATTCCATCATTTGAACTAACCACTACAGTATTTAGGCACAGTGACATTCTTTCAAAAATATGTATTTGTATACAAAATGAAATATGTGCTTCTTAATATATTTATAATTAGAATCTTGTTTATTTTAAGAGCTTCTCCTTATGCCATAAGCTTTTTTAAAAAGTGGCAACAAAACATTCTATTAAATATGCTATTGTTAGAGATTTATAGTATTTTACAATTTCTAGCATTTTAAATAATGACAAAGTGGATATTGTTTTGTATACAGACATATTAGGTCTATAGAATTTCATGAATATTTATCATTTTCTAAGATTTAATCATAGAATTCTAGATGAAACACAAATGTATTTAGAGCAATGGTATCCACATTTTATCTTCTGAGATTGAATTAACTGTAAGAAAGCCATCACTGCAAAATGTCTTTATCATGTTGTCATTGATGTTCTAGGTTGCTATAGACAAGAACTTATTGATAAATTTGGCTGAACCTAGGGTTGCATGCCCAGAGGCTGAGGAAGGAGGATCACAAGTTCAAAGCCAGCCTCAGCAACTTGGCATGGCCTTAAGCAACTTAGCAAGACCTTATTTTAAAATTTAAAAAATAAATAAAAATAAAAAAGACCTAGAGATGGTTAAACGCCTTTGGGTTCAATCCCTGGGGGTTAGGAGAGAGAGAGAGAGAGAGAGAGAGAGAGAGAGAGAGAGAGAGAGAGAGAGAGATTTTAATAAACTGTACTTGGGTACTCTGACAAGACATTTTAATATTTTCAAAATAAATTTGGAAGAAGTTCACAAGATCCAAAATAATCCCATTATTCATAAATGAAACACATATGATAAACACCTTAAAAATATAAAATTAATCCCCATGGCTGAACCTGAACAACTGTTCCCTAAAATTGTTTTTTCTCTTCTTTCTGAGCGTGTATCTATTTTCCAGCTTCTTTTGCAGTTAAATTGTGGCCAAAAGATTGAGCTTTAAGAGAACATGAATGAAAACGGTTGGTGCTGTATCCGGACCTGACCTCAAATATCTTCCACATTTTCTCTTTCTACTATTTTGATACATATGGTCACAATAACTTGAGAAATTATAAATTGAAGATGGTAGAGTGGAATACAGAGGGAGTTGAGGTCTCTAAATCACTACTTGGAGGAAAGCCATTCACTAATAACAACACAAATTTTGCATATTTTTCGGAATAAGTAATACATTTCTACTATGTTGGAGCCATTAAATATTGGGGTTTGTTTGTTACTTAGATAGCATTGCTTAACTGATATATGATCTTCTATACAATGCATTAACAATTCTTACAATGCCAAACATATTAGCAAAAAGTTAATGTCATGTTAAAGGCTGAAAAATATTCAAATTAAGGTAGATTTTAGTTGAAAGAATCATTAGATAAATTTGCCTGGTATTGAAACCATGGTTAGAAAGTAGGAGAATTTCCCACTCTCTTTAGAAAGAGAAAAGAGTTTAAGAGGATTTCAAATGGAAAAATTTAAATTTAATAACAAGATTAAAAAGTTTCAAATATATTTAAATTCTATCTTACAGACAATTAAAGCGGAATCAGAAGGAAGGAAGAAATCAAGTAATGGGGAAGATGTAAGAGACAAATACAGAGAGAGATTGGAATGGAGACACACATGTAACGAATGAAATGTCTATTCTAATCATCGTGCCACTTTAGCCAGCCTTTGCCCACAGCAGGCCTTTTCTAGAAGATTTTCCTTGGCTTCAGCCTCTTGTTTGGAAATACAGCCAGAAGTCTTTCACCATACTTTGTTCCCATGAGATCTTGGCATCACAGCCACAGCTAATTAGATCCAGAATTTGAGCCACTTGAAGCATAGGTACCCATTCAAAATCTATTCTTGGGCAATGACATAATGTGATAGGAGAACTTCATCTAATCCAGGTATTCTAACTCTGGTTTACAGCTGCCAAACCACTAAGATCTTATTCTTGGGATGTCTGAATATAAGACCTATGGAATGTCAGTTAGGGAATAGTATCAAGATTGGTTGAATTAGAAACAGAGTCACCATGTGGCAGAATACAAGTTCAGAAACAATGTACATCACTGAGTTATCTTCTATCCTGAAAAACTGGGTGTTTCCTATTCTACTTTATACCTCCATATGTCCTTAAAATAATTTTCCATTACCTGAGGTGAGGCAAACATATCTCTATGCCTTGCTAACCAAAACAACTACTAAAATATCCATTGCAGCATTTAAAAAAGCTAAATGATTTTTAGAGTGATACCTGGGAATTTTAATGTGGACTGTTATTATATAGTGTAAACAACATGACTTATATGTAATACTTCCCTCAAAAGGAAATGGATGTCAATGAAAAAATGACTTTATGCTTCATGTGTGCCATAACAACTCCCAAAAGTTATCTCCAAGTAGCACTTCTTCCCTGAACTTTAGAATTATATATAAAACCACCTACTTTGCAGTGCAATTCACATGTGCATTAAACATCCCTAACTTACTATATCTCAAACTGAATTCAAATCTCTTCTACCCAAAATTATTCCTACAGCAACATTCCCCATTTCAATCAATGGAAACTGCATACCTCTAGTTGCTTAAGACAAAAACCTGGAAGCCATGATTCCTCTCACATCAACCACAGTCAATCTGCCACTGAGTCCTATTTGCTTTACTTTCAAAATATATCCAAAATCTGACCACCTCTAACCACCTCCAGTGCTACCACCTTGGTTCAAGCCACCTTTGTCTTTCACATAAATTTATGCATTAGCCTCTTTATTAACATCCAAATTTTGACACTTTTCCTTTTACAATATCATTCTTTGGAGAGTAACCAGTAGATAAAATGGTCTAGAGTTATGTCCTTGCTTCTCCTGGATAAGTACAAATATCAACACTAGAAATAAAGTAAGAGACCACCAAAAGAGAGTTTGGATAGGTGGAAAGATGAAGCAACCTTGTTAGCAAACTTAGGAGTGAAGGAACAGCATTGGATCATGGTATTTTATGATACTTCCTTATCAAATAGAAGAAGGCAATCCAGTTCAAGTGTTTCTAACCTCAATATTGCAAGAGGTGGAAACCTAGATGCACTCATTTGTCTCCCCAATCAAATAGGCACTACACCAACAATACATGGATAGTTTGGTAGCACTAGTAACAGGAAATTATGAGGACTTTTGATGATAGTAAGTGCCAAAGAGAAAAGATTTTCTTTCCCACCAGGCTTGAACTTTCCCTCCTCTACCAGGAGACACCACACAATTGGAAGGCACTGAAATGATACCTCCTGATGCAACTGGTCCAGCCTAGGAAGTTCTCTTTCTCCCTGAGGTCCATAGACCCCTTACCCTCAAACTGTATGTTCTAGGTGTGTTGACCTTGGGAAAGTACTTTCTTTCCATCAGCACCACAGAAATCAGCAGGAGTTTTTAGTACCAATAAATAAAAGAATTCAAAATAAAACCACAAAATTCCTGGAAATTGAATTATCATAGGAATCAGTTCACAGAAGTAGGCCAGGACTTGTGGGCTAAATCTAAATGGGGTAACTGAATGCTACAAGTGATTTTTGTAGAACCCAGAGGTTCCCAACATAATGGCCAAAATGTTCAGGTTGCAATAAAAATTGTCTGTCATACCAATAACTAGGAAAATCAAAATTGAATGAGAAAAAAATAAGCTGACATCAATATCAAATTAATCAGATGTTGGAATTAATCTGAGAAAATTTGAAGCAGTTGTCATAAAAATGACCCTATGATCAAATGTAAGATATGAAGTTTATGAAAAAATAGAAAATCTCGAAGAAATAGAAGTTATAAAAATGAACCTAATGAAAATTGTAGACTAAAGATACAATAAATTAAAAGCCAGTTGGATGATGAACTTATAGTAAAATAAGAGATAATAAGAACATGGAATTGGCAAACTTTGGGACATAATAATAGAATTTATCCAATATGAAGAACAGACAGAAAAAAAATAAACTGAAAATATTGAACACAGCATCAAGAACCCATAGAACATTAACATATTGTCCAATATTTGTATCACTAAAGCCCAAGAAAGAGAGAAAAAAGAGAATGGGACTGAGAGAGTATTTAAAGAAATAATGCCAGAAAATTGGTGAAAGACAATCAAATTAAAGGGATTTAGGCAACCTCAAGGAAATGTACACCAAGGCACCAAAATTAAACTTCTGAAAAATAAAGGCAACAAAAAAGTCTAGTAGGTAGTAAGAGAATCAATTCCTGATGTATAGAGGGAACCAATTAGATTGATTAAATTTCTTATCAAATTTCTCAACAAAACAGATGTGGCATAACAAGTTCTGAAGTAAATGAACTTTCAAAAGAAAATTCTACATCTGGCAAAACGATCCCTTGGGAATAAAGGAGGAATAAAGATATTTTTGAATAAGGGAAAACTAAAGGAGTTTGCTGCTAGTAGACTTACCCTTAAATAATGGCAAAAGGAAGTTCTTAAAACAGAAAGAGATGATAGAAGGAATTGTCGATAATCAGAATAAAGGAAAACAAAAATAACATAAATATAGGTATAGATAATGGACTATAATTCTCTTTATGAATTTTGAAAATCACACGTGATGACTGAAACAAAAATTATAACACCATATTTTCTCAAATCCCCACATAACCTTGAGCCCATGCCCCATTATCTCTTAGCCTGCCCTCATTGTCTTCCTACCACTGTTCATGACATTCACTTAGTCCAGTCACATTGGCCTCCTTGCGTTTTTCTCACGTATAATCAGGCATGCTCCTGTCTTATGACTTTGAAATGCACGGTTCCTTCTGCTTGGAAAGCTATCCCTTTAAACATCCACATAAACTTTGCTCAAAAGTTCTCTATTCAGTGAGACTTTTCTGAACATTTACTTTAAAATTAATCTCCTATTTCCAGTACTCTCTAACCTAATTTCATACTTTTTGATTCCCTTGCAAGAATGACATCTCCATGAACATTATTGTTTTCTTCACCTTTGTACCCCAAATGCCTAAAGTAGTGTGTTACAAAGAGTAGAGACTTATGTGTTTGCATAAATGAATAAATTAATTATCAAATCAAGACATTTTCTCTTGGGTACTCTGAGATTGACATAATGTCACATTTCAAACAGCATGCAGATCGCCATTTTTCTTTTCAGGCTGAGAGATAAATCATCAAAGTCTAGAGGGTGTAAGCAAAGGGAAATAATTTAAAATATAAATATTTCTCAATTCATGAACTTTTCGCTTTCCAACATGATGATTTAATCACCTATGTATTGAGTACCTACTATATTGTATTTTATATAAAATGTTCATTTAAAATTTGCAGAAAACTTATAAAGATTGTCATTTTCTTAATTCTAAGATACTACAGATTGAAAAATGACCTATTAATTTAATAAACATTTGTCAGAAGCAAGAAAAGGAATGTTAAGAAGGCCAGGAACCTACAGTAAATATACATATAGATTGTAGGATGTTTTTCAATTTCAGAAAATTAATAAGATTGTAACATTTGAGGCAATATGTTATTAGGTCTCTTTCATAGTTTATTAAACTGAATATCAGAGAGTTTAAGTAACTTGTTTTGAGTCAAATAGCCATTTAAGGAGCATAATTTAAATACAGTTCTACTTGATTTCAAAACCTGTACTGTATCCATTATACTTCCCTGTCTCTGCTCAGAGGTTGTCACAGTGGTTCTCAAGCAGGTTCTTATCAACCCATAAAGGATAACTAGACATACTTTGGGTGGTGGATGATACCATACTATCTTGGAAATACCACTGGTATCTAGAAGATAGGGTCCAAGAAGGCTAAATATTCATACAGTGCATCAAACCAGTTTCATTCAACAAAAACTACTCCATGAAAAGGTCACATGATGAGTTATTAACATCTACTGATAGCCCACAGTATGCAAGTTCTAGGCTGTGAATAGTGTTGCAAAGACCAAAAAGACACTGTTCTTCCTCTCAGGAAACTCACAGGCTACTAGGAGATACATAATTGTCTCCCATATAGATTAAGTAATTTATCAAAATTAGGGGAGAAGTAATACAAGAATCAGAAAAAGAGGAAGGATAATTCAAGAAAGGCTCCCCTTGGAGGAGATGACCTTTGAGTTGGGTATTGAAAAACAAGTGTGAGTTTAAAAAAAGAAATTATTTATATTTTATGTCTAAATGACTGATTGTACATATTCATGGGGTACAGTATGATATTTCAATATTTATATATGTTGTGTTATCATCATATACCTCATCTCAAACACTTATTGTTTGTTTTGAGAACACTCAAAATCCTCCCTGACTAGGTATTTCAAAATATGCAATTATTTGTTATCAGCAATATTTATGCTATTAAGAGTGACTTTCTAAATTAGAGAAAGGGAGGTCTGTATTTCAGCCACAGTCAGCAGCATATATGAAGGCATTAGATGTGGAAGGACATGTCTATAAAAGTGGTTATATGTACTATCTGCTATTACAGGTATAGTGCTTAGTTGTATTCATATTCTACCTATGCTAATAGTTATAAATGCAAAGGAAAACTACCTAGCCTGCCTCTGCCTAAGTTTCCTGCTATATAAAATTGGGATAGAATTTCATAGGATTGGTGGGAGAGTACATGTATTAATGCACATTAAATATTTAGAATGGTATGAAGCACAATATTATAATCCTTCCATTTACATTAACTCAGTTATTTTTAAAACAGACTTCTTTGTTTCATTGTTTATACTCTGTTGCAGCAAGGATTTAAGATTAATGCCAGATAGATATACAGATTAGATAGGTGTACAGATGGGTTGATACAGATATATGCAAATGTATATATATAATATATATTATATATACACATATATATTACAATATAATACATATATTATATATACATATATATTACAATATAATACATATATATTATATATACATATATATTACAATATAATACATATATATTATATATATTATATATATACATATATATTACAATATAATACATTATATATATTACAATTTTAATATCTTCATTTTGAAAAGCTTGATTTGGGATACATGAAATAGAAAAGTAGGGCATAGCTCACGTCACTGTATTTACACCTTATATAAGATGTTTAGATTTTATCTTATAGGCAATGGGGAATAATAGTTAGATCTTAAACAGATGATTAGCCATCAGATTTGTATTCTTCGCCTACTCTGACTCTCATGTGGAAGATGAACTAGAGATGAAAGACTGAAATCTGGCACAACAGCAGAAAGTGGTTGAAGAATTCCAGGATAGAAGTGATAATATCTAAATTAAGACAGTGTTAGAGTGGCAAAAAGAGATAGATTTGTGAAGGAATCACTATCTACAAAACTTGATTATTGACTGATTGGGTATAAATGGGATTGGAGAAGTGTGAAGGAAGAGTGGCAGTTAACAACTTAGATCTGGAAATCTCCTGACTCTTGTCCAGTGCTCTTAACATTTCTCTAAGTTATTTACTTTTCCCTGCTGGTCCTATTAGTTTGTGCTGGACCTCTTCCATGGCACAGGAGCCTGTTCTTTTAGTAGAGTATCCTGTGTATCCTGCTTGTCTCCATTGTTATACTAAGGGGCTCTAAACTGAGAGTACAACTTCTATCTTTCCTTTATGTCCAGAGATGTTCATTTATAGAATCATTCCTGGAGGTTGGCCATCCCCTACACAGGAGCTCCTATCGCCCTTGGGTGGCCTGGACCTGGGCACAGGAATTGAGGAAGGTGCCTATAGCCCTCTGTTGTTTAATGGCACAGTTCTCTGGGATTCACTTCTGTGTCTCCGTGGGAAATCTTCACAAATACTATGATTCCAGCCACCCTAGGGGCTTTGCCCAAACAGAGAGTGCTCTTGGCTGAGCCTGCACTCCTTCCATTTCTAAACTTTGTGTATTTCAAGGGAAATCTGATCTGGACCCTTCTGATTCATTTACACTTAAATCATCCAAGGGCTCTGTTGTAAGAGTGAACTCAGCTCCAAAAATGTCTTATAAGCTTTGGTTATAAAACTCCCTAAGATTTTGTGAGCTAGAATTTTTTTTACTCCCCTTTTCTTTGAAACAAGATGTTGTGACTTTGCCAAGAGTAAATGGATTTCCAACCTCAAAGGGGTCATGTTTGGTTCAAGAGTCAGAAATTATGAAGCTCAAAGGCCCAAATGCATTCTTCAAGATTTGGCAATAATGAACCCCAGGAGGATGGGATAAAATGATAATTCTAGGAGAAGCTGGGTGAGGGGTGACAGGAAGCATTCATTCTACCCTTTTGGCTCAATGCCCAAAAGCCTCAGGATTTTTGTCCCTTAACTGGAAAATGGGACTATGAGACAGCACACTTCTATGAAGCACCAGCAAAATTGGATAGAGAGGCAATTCCCATTTTGAACAAGTGCCTGAAAATTTAGAGCACTTTTCACAATCTTTCCTCTCACTTAGTTCTGCAACATCTTTGTGAGCTAGGAATAATCATCCCCATTTTCCAGAGGAACCAAATGAGTCTAAATAGAGATGAGGTGACATATTCAACCCCCTGACATTGAACTTATAGAAAAGTTAGGAATTCTCTTTAATTAACTCACATTCCATTAGTATGGGACAAATAAGAGAAGTAAGAGGTGGCAGCTTTCTGGGTGTGGTGGCACACACCTGTAACACTGACAATAATAGGTGGATCTTAAACAGAAGATTAGCATCATCAGATTTGTATTCTTAGACTACTCTGACTTTCATGTGGAAGATGGATGAGAGAGGAAAGACTGAAATCTTTTGTATGGGAGAAATAAGAGACAGGAGAATCCCAAGTTCAAGGACAGCATCAGCAACAGCAAGATCCTGTCTCAAAAAAGGTAGGAGATGAGGATGTAGCTTACAAGTACAATGTCACTGGGTTCAGTCTTCAATGACCCCTCCAAAACAACAAAAACAAAAACAAAACAATGTGACAACTTACCTTGGTTTGCTAACAGACAAGAAAGCATCAATAAAAAGGTTCCTATCCAGGTAGTTCTTGAAGCCTCTTTTCTAAGAGTTGTCCCTTGTCCTATTGGAGCCCCATGGAAACTTTATTAATGCATCTTTTAAAGAATCTCTAACGTTTTACCATTGTTTTACAGTTTTCTGTGTATTTATCTTATAATATTCCTACTCATTATTCTTCACACTTGACTGAAATATAAATATGTCAAAGACTTAAATGTGTGATACTAATTTTGGGGCTGTGTGTAGCTCAGTGTCAGGTACAGGATGGGGTAATCTCTTAATACATATAGAGAATAGATATATGTGTGGAGGGTGGATCTGTGAGCATGTACAGGCATGCATGGGTGTGAATGTTTGGGTATGGAGATACATGCATTTTAGAGGTATATATATCTTGGTGGTGGTAAGTAATATTGATGTGTCTGTGTGTGCATTGGGAAGGTGTAATTCTGTCAGTGGTTTAGAAGTGAGGTCTGTCTAAATTTTACTCCGGAACTACATAGGAAACGAGATTGTGCTGGTCAAAATAATTCTTTGACAAAATCAGTAGCTTTATGGCTACTGCTCAGTCCTAAAGGTTATGAAGTTTATACTTAGAGGCATTTGAAAGTCTCTTCTGATAGTGTACCACAAAGGAGTGGTTCACAAAGCCAGGAATCAGAAAAAATGAAATCAGGACTGTTCACAATTAAAGACCTCAACTTCCCTTTTCTGTAACCTCTTGTGCCCTTTCTCTCCACAACCAGCCCCTAGGGCCCTCACATTAGGGCAGGTCTCTTTTGAACAAGGAAGATGTCTGTAAAGCAGGTTTAGGCAAGAGAACCAAGGCCTTCCTTCCAAACCAAAGACTCCCAGGTTCCTCTTGACTGTCACTGACTTCCTGCTGCCACCATTCATATAATCCAGGAGCATCGAGAGATTTTCTAAAACCTGTGAACTTCAGTATATACACCAACAGGCCTGGAAGATAGAATTCATTAAGCAGAGATTTCTCTTTTGGTATCACTAAATCTATGAATGTATTTATATTGAACCTAGTTTTTACACCTTTCCTTCTATTACAATGAGGAAGGGGATTCTTCTCTTATCTAAGGCCAGGTTTTCTACCTACATTTTAGATCCCAAACCCTCTCATTTTATCAATGACATCATTTCAATTTCCATTCTTGCTCCCTCCCACATATTCTTTTCTAATGAATCATCCTGCAAACATGCTCTATTATCTCTCTCTTACAAAAACATTCTTCCTTGATCTCACAGTCCCCTTTATCTACCTCTTTAGCTATTTTGATGTTCCACTCCATGAAACTTAAAAAACAGTCATTTAGAAATACCATCCTTTGTCCATCTGTAAGTCACTCCAAACTGGATTCTGTTAAAAAATAACTATAAAGAATGAAATTGTGGTATTTGCTGCTAAATGAAATGGGAGAACATCATGCTAATTAAAACAAATCACACTCAGAAAGTTAATTGTTGACTTTTTTCTTTCTCATATGTGGTAGTTAGACAAAAATAAGGCAAAAAGGGGAAGTAATCTCATGAAAATAAAAGAGAGATCAGTGGAATTGAGGATCAGTGGATTGAGTGGGAGGGAGAGGAACAGGAAAATGGAAGAATAGTGAAATACATCTGATAAAACTTTCCTGTGTACATACATGAATATACCATAGTGAACTTCACCTTTCTGCTATCAAAATGCATTAGTTTAAAAATATATAAATAAATAGAAGAAAGAAAAAATGAAATTAGAGTACATGATGCAGAAGAGCTGAACAATTTTCTGTATTACCTAATCATATATGTAAGAACCCAGAAACCACTCAGAATGGGAACTCACAGAAGAGCGTTTATAAGCAAACAGGCAGAGTGTCTCTCTGCAGGGTAAGAGAGAAAATGAGAGGAAAAGAGACAGAGAGAGAGAGAGAGAGAGAATATGCATGTGCAAGAGAGAGTGAAAGCCAGGAGGAGAGAGCATGAAAGCAAGGAGGAGAGAGAGAAAATGGCACAGAAGCTTCTCCTAAATATTGGAATTTCACGGGCTAACAAGGGACCAACGACTGAAAAGGAGACTTGCAGCCTGACTAATGGACCAATAGCTAGCTGGGATGTTCACAGACTGACAAGCTAGGTTGTAAGATGGGAGGGGGAGAAATGGCTGCAGCATAAAGGGCGGGGGAGCAGCTTTATATTATAATATACTTCCATGTACTCAGAAAATTTATTTACCATTCTGGTAGAAATAACTAGCCAAATGCAAAATGGGACCTTTCTGTAATGTTTTTATTTTTTTACTGCACTAGAACAGAGATTTTGAATATGCATTCTTCAAAAGTTTTTTGTTGAACACATTTATCCATTTCATTAAGTGTTTTTTATGTTTTGAGGGGATTGCATAGAATCCTGATTCTGTCAACTTAGTTTGACCAAATTATTCATCTCCCTTGGCTATATTTTCTTCAGCTCCTATGAAGCAAAAATAGATCACTGTGAGAATGAAATTATGTAACACATGGAACACTTTACATGTTGATAATAATAAATAAATGAAACCTGAACATGATAAATACTCTAATTAAGATCATCAATGATATTCATGTTGACAAGTCCCATGGATATTTTTCTGACATCAAATTTCCTCTTCCAACTTTTAAATGTTGATCACTTTATTTTCTAAAATTACATTGGGATAGAATACTTACTATGAAATTTAAGTTTATAATATATTATCATTTACTGTAAGTGCAATGTTGTCCAGAAGATCTCTGGAGCTTATTCATCTTGCTAAACTGAAACTTAACTTTATGCCTGTTGATTAGTAATTTCCTGTTTCTGCTCCTCCAACCCTGGTAACCACCATTCTATTCTTTGATTGTATGATTATTTTAGATAACTCAGTTAAATGGAATCATGCAATATCTGTGGTACTGGTTTTTCATTTAGCATTACATTCACAAGATTCATTCATACTGTTGCATATTTCAGAATTAATTTCTTCTCTACAGAGTGAATAGCATTACATTGTACATATACACCACCTTTTAAAGAGTCTATTCATCTGTAGATCAACATATTTTTTGTTTCCATATCTTGGCAATTGTGAATAGTACTGAAGTGAAATAGGAATGGTGTTATCTCTTTAAGATCCTGATTTCAATTATTTCAGATAAAAACACACATAAGTGAAAGTGGATTTTTTTGGTATCAGGGATTGAACCCTGGGACATTAAACCATTGGCTCACATTCTCCAGTCTTTTTAAATTTTTTTTTTTTCATTTTGGGGCAGGATCTTGCTAAATTGCTCAGGATCTCACTAAGTTGAGGAGGCTGACCTTGAACTTGCAATCCTCTTGCCTCAGCCTCCCAAGTCACTGGAATTACATGAGTCCACTTCTCTTATTTCTTTACATTCTCTCCCTAGTTGATGCTTTCTAGTAACATGGTTTCAAGATTCATCTGTATTTGCCACTCACAAATTCATATCTGCAAATTTAACATTTCCCTGAGCTCCAGATTTACATATTTAACTACCTATTTCTCACCTAAATATAGTTTTCTCAAAGACATCTCATATACAAACATGGCAAAATAGAACTCTCAATCCCCTCCCTTATACCTGTTCTTCAAAATCTTCCTCATCACAGTAAATAGCAGATATCCATCCATTTGCTTAAGCCAAAAAAAGGTAATTTCATTCTTTAATGATCTCTTTTCCTCATCTCAAACATTCAGCCCATTAGCATGTTCTATTAATTATACTTGAAAACATAGAGTTCAAAGCAGTCCAATTCTCTGTGTATTCATCTTCATTATATCTTTGATCTGTATTACTTCAATGACTTTTATCCATCTTTAGTTTTATCCATCTTTAGTTTATCCATCCTCCCAAAAAGTCCACTCTTAATATAGTAGATGTAAAACAGACATCAGACTTTTGGGTAAAACACTTCAAAATATCTAAGCATATTAAAAGTAAAATCAAAATTCCTCATTTAGTACTACAAAGACCTCTATGGCCTGGGCTCTGACCTACTTCTTAAACCTCTTCTCATCCCACACTTTCACATTCACTGTGCTCCAACCAATTTGTTCTCCTGACATTTCTGTTATCTCTATAAAGCTTTTTACTTTGATATTTCCTATTCTTGGAATCCTATTCCTCCACACCTTAGCATGGTTGGCATCTTTTCATCCAAATGTCCCAACTTTTCTCTGCTCCTCAGAATAAGTCTTCCCTGAGTCATTTATTTCAAATCTCAACTCAGCTTCCACTGTGACTGCCTCTCACATCACTGTTTATTTTCTTAGTAGTACTATTGTAATATATGCATGCTACAGTTTTAATATGTCCCTGATATGCTGATGCATTATAAATTAATCTGTAAATTAATTTTGATATTTATATATTAATAGTATTTAGAAGTGAGGCCTTTGGAAGCATTTAGGATTATATGATGTCATGAGGGTTGGAACTCGATTATAGAACTGACAAATTTATAAGAAAAGTAAGAGACTGGAGCTAGCACACACACTTGCTGTCTTACCATATGTTGTTTAGATATGAGGTGTTCCCCAAAATCTCATATGCGAGAAAGTGGAAGAATATTCAGAGATAAAATGATTAGATTGTAAGAGTTATAAGCTAATCAGTGGATGAATTCATTGATATGGATTACCTGCATGATAACTATATGCAGGCAGGGTGTGACTGGAAGAAGCAGGTCATTTGGGGCATGCCTTTGAGATTAATATTTTGTCCCTGGTAAGCAGAGCTCCCTATCTACTTACTGGTTGTCATGTCCTAAGCTGCTTTCTTCTACCCTGCCCTTCTGTCATTATGTTCTGTATTACCTTCTGGATCTATAGTGTTGACTGACAGTGAACTGAATCTCTGAAAGTGAGCCAAACTAAACTTTTCTTCCTTTAAATTGTTCTTGTTGGGTCTTTTGGTCACAGACATGCAAAGCTAACTGAAACATTATTCCCTCTACCATGTTATCTTAGAGCAGGAAAGTCCTCAACAGAGGCCAGCACCATACTTTTGGATTTCTCAGTATCCAGAGCCACAAACTAAGTGAATTTCTGTTCTTTCTAAACTTGTAATTGACACAGAATAATTGTACATATTTGCGGGATACTATATACTGTTTTGATATATATAGACCTGTGCAATAATCAAATCATATCATATTTCAACACACATTTGTGTATTATGTTATGATCAAATAGCATATCCATCACCTCAAACAGTTAACATTTTTGGGGGTAACATTCAAAGAGAAGATTCAAAATCCTCTCTTTCAGCTCTGTTGCTTATTTTCCCTTTAAATATTTCATTATTAATAAAATAAAATATAAGTGACAAAGATGTGAGCAACATAAATGTACACATTACAAACAATATTTTAAATTATTTTCATTAATATATTGTAGTTTTACACAATAGTGGGGTTCATTTTGACATAATCATATATGTGTCAAATATAATTTGCTTCATTTCAGCGCCCAGTTCTTTCTCTTTCCCTTCCTTCCTCCATACCCTTGCTCTCCTTCTGTTTCACTGGTCTTCTTTCTTTTTATTTATTTCTATTTTTATTGATACTTTATAGATACACATAAATTTAAATTCAGTGTGGTATGTTCATATGTGTACATAGCATAATTTGGTCAATTTCATTCCGTAATTCCTCTTTTCTTCCATCCATTCTCCTTCCCCTTCTATGCCCTTCTTATGCTCTCTTCTATTTTCGTGAGATATCTTTCCCCCTTTTTCTTATTTTGTTCTAGTTTCCACATATGACAGAAAAATTTGAACCTTGACTTTCTGAGTCTGGCTTATTTTATTTACCATGATGTTCTCCACTTGCATCCATTTCTCAGCAAATGCCATGATATTATTCATTTTTATGACTGAGTAAAACTCTTTGTGTGTGTGTGTGTGTGTATCACATTTTCTTTATGCATTCATCTGATGATGGACACCTCATCTGATTCCATAACTTTGCTCTTTTGAACAGCACTGCTATAAACTTTTACGTACCTGTACCATTATACTATGCTGATTTTAGTCCTTTTGGATAAGTACCAATGAGTAGTATAGCTGGGTAATATGGTGGTTCCATTCCGAGTCTTGAGGAATAATGCTTTCTAATGTGGTTGTACCAATTTGATGCCCCTCCAACAATGTATGAGTATACCCTTTTCTGCACATCCTCACCAACACTTATCCTTATTTGTATTTTTAATTTTCAATTAGAGCTTTATAGTCACACAAAGTAGTTGAGCTCATCGTGACAAACTTATACACGCATGAAATTTGATTTTAATTTGTGATCTCTCACTTTTCCCACCCCTTTAACTCCCATATTCCCTCCCCTTCCCTATTGTCCTTCCTCTAGTCTACTAGATTTTCTTTTGCTCATTTACTTATATTTGATTCATTCTTGTAATATATTTATATATGCACATATCATGAACTTTAATATTTCATTCCACATTGCCTCCTTACTCATCCCTCCACTCTGACTCTTGGTCTCATTCTACATTACCAATCTTCCCTTTATCTTTATGATATCCTGTTGTTCTATCCCCCTTTCTTTTAATTTGCTCTAGCTTTCACATAAGAGAGGAAACATTTGATTTTCGAGTTTGTGAGTTTGTCTTGTTTCTGTTTCAGTTAGTTTTTTCTGTTTCTTTCCTTTCCTTTTCTTTTGCTGCTATGACTAAAAGACCTGACAAGAACAATTTTAGAGGGGGAAAATTTATTTTAGGAACTCATGGTTTAAGCAATCTCAGTCCATAGATGACTGACTCCCTTCCTTGGAGCTTGAAGTGAGGCAAAGCATCATGGTGGAAATGTATAATGAAAGGAAGCAGCTCACATGATGATCAGAAAGCAGTGAGAGAAACTCTACTTTCCAGATACAAAATAAATAACAAAAGTCACACCCTAGTGCCCACCTCCTCCATCCACACCCTAAATGCCCTGACACCACTCAGGTAATTCCATCAGGGGATTAATTCACTGATTTTTTTAAGGCTCTCATAACCCAATCATTTCTCCTTTAAATCTTACATTATCTCACATGTGAGCTCTTGGGGAAAACTCACATAATATTCACTTAGCATAATATTCTCAGTTCCATCCATTTACTGGAAAATGCCATTATTTCATTTTTTATGGCTAAGTGGAATTCCATCCTGTGTATGTGTGCATGTATATATACACACATACATATGTACTTTATACTACACACATACATATGTATACTACATGTATGCTATATATAGTATACTATATAGTATATATATATGTAGTATACTTATGTATACTATATGTACATACTATACATATAGTTATGTATACTTATGTGGATATATACATATATATTTGCACACACATAAATATCACAAATCCTTAATCAGTTCATCTATTGGCAGCCTCCTTTGTTGATTCCATAATGTAGCTATTGTGAATTGTACTGTTATAAATGTTGAAGGGACTGTCTTCTCTAGTGTGTCAATTTTAGATCTTTTGGAAAAATACCACGGAGTGGGATAGCTATGTCATATTGTAATTTAATTCCTAGTTGTTTGAGGAATCTTCATACTGCTTTCCAGAGTAGTTGTAATTGTCTACAGTTTCATCAACAATGTGCCAGTGTTCTTTTTTTATACACAACCTTGTCAGTTTAATACAGGATGAGAGATTGGGGTCTAACTTCAATTTTGTATATGTGCTATCTAATTTTCTCAGAATAATTTGTTAAAAAGGCTGTCTTCTAGTCAGGCATGGTGGTGCATGCCTGTAATTCCAGTGAGTTGGAGGCTGAGGCAGGAGACTTTCAAATTAAAAGCCAGTCTCAGAAATTTAGCAAGGCCCTAAGCAACTGAAGTGAGATCCTGCCTCTAAATAACGTATTTTAAAAAAAAAGAACTGGGGATGTAGCTCAGGGGTTAAGCACCCATGGGTTCAATCCCTGGTACAAAAAAAATGAAAAAAATTTAAAAAATTTTAAAAAATAGAAAGGCTGTTTTCTTTCCAAAATATATTTTTGGCATTTCTGTCAAATATCAAATCCATCAGGTGGATTTGTCTCTGTGTCTTCTTTTTTGTTCTATTGGCCTTTCTATTTTGATATCAATATCATGCTATTTTTATTACTATAGCTCTATAGTATAATGTCAGTCAGGTATTGTGATGCTTCCTGATTCAATTTTCTTGCTAAATATTTCTTTGGATATTCAGGATCTCTTATTCTTCCAAATAAATTTTAAAATTGTATTTTTCTTAATTTTCTGAAGAATGCCATTGATATATTGATAGTAACTGCATTAAATCTTCATATTGATTTTGGTAGTATGGCCGTTTTGATAATATTATTTATGCCTAGTCAAGAACATTTTAAGTTCTTCCATGCCTTTCTTCAGTGTTCTATAATTTTCATTATAGAGCTCTTTTACCTTCTTGTCTAGATTAATTACCAATTATTTATTGTTTGTGGTCATTGTAAAAATGGGACGATTTTCCTGATTTCTTCCTCAGCTGAATCACTCTTGGAATATAGGAAAGCTATTAATTTATGGGTGTTGATCTTGTATTCTGCTACTTTGCTGAACTAATTTATGAGCTCTAGAAGTTTTCTTTGGAGTATTTTTGGGAATTTAGGTATAGAATTATGTCATTGGCAAATGAGATATTTTAACTTCTTGTTTTCCTCTTTGTATCCCTTTGATTTCCTTTCTGCCTGATCACTCTGGCTAATGTTTTGAGGACTACATGGAATAGGAGTGGTGAGAGTGGACAGCTTTTGCTTGTTTCTGATTTTAAAGGAAATACTTTAATTTTTCTTCATTCAGTATGATGTTGACTTTGTTTTTTATTATAAATTGTCTTTACAATGCTGAGGTAAATATTTTGAATCTCTACCTTTCTCAGCATTTTTATCATAAATGGGTGCTGGATTTTGTGAAAATATTTTTCTGCATCTATTGAAATTATGTGGTTTTTGTCATCAATTCTGTTTAATTGGTGAATTACATTTATTGATTTGTGTATGTTGAATTAACCTTGTATCCCTGGAATAAAACCCACTTCATCATGGTGTATTACCTTTTTGATTTATTTTTAATGAAGTTTGCTCACATTTTATTAAGGATTTTTCCATCTGTGTTCATCAGGTGTACTGGTCTGTAGTTTCCTTTCCTTGATGAGTCTTTGTCTGGTTTTGGTATCAGGGTTATACTGGTGTCATAAAATGAATTTGGGAGTGTTCTTTTCCTTTCAATTTCATGGAATAATTTGAGAAAGACTGGTGTAAGTTCTTCTGTAAAGGTCTGGTAAAACTCAGCTGAGAATCCATGTGGTCCTGGGCTTTTCTGTTTTGGACAGATTTTATTTGCTGTTTTAATTTCATTACTACATACAACATATTGATTTGACTTTATTTTGCCAAACAGGATGTAAGAAATTTGTATTGTACTGGAAAATTTTGCAGTTTGAACCCAGTAAGGAGGGGTAAATAGAAATTATTAAGTGGCATTGGTGACCCTGGTAGAACATAAAAGGTGAGAGATTGAGTGGGGAAGAAATGTGCATGTTTGACATCTCTCACATACATAGATCTTTCCCCAAATTGTCCCTCAGTCATTAAGTCAGGAGTCCCTCACAAACACCATCTCTCACCTTGCCCAAAGTTAACTCAAAGTGGATCAGATACCTGGGAATTAGACCAGAAACTTTTCAACTGCTAGAAAAAAATGTAGGCCAAGTACTTCAATGTGTTGGTACGGGACCAACTACTTTAACAAAACTCCTAAAGTCCACAAAATAAAACTCAAAATCAGTAAGTGGAATGGAATCAAGTTAAAAAGTTTCTGCAGGTATTCAAGATGGTGGACTAGAGGGTGGCTGCATTTCATGTTGCTCCAGGACTAAGGATTCAAGAAGACGTGGTTTTGAGAAACTTGGAACCAACTCAAAGCTGCTGGGTGAGTCTCTCCCGTTGGGGAGGCATCCCGGATGGGTCGGTAGTCCCAGACTGCAGGGAACTTTGTGAAGTAGAGTTGCCCAATGAGACACCCCTCCCCCTGCTGGAGCGGTGAACTCAGACAACTGGGAGCATTGTAGAGGAGGGCCGATCAGCACAACACTTGGACTCGGAACAACTGCACTGTGGATGAAGGCAGCTGCCCAGAGGAGGAGATGTGCAGCCAGTTGCTTGGACTTGGAGTGACTGCACCGGAACACTGGTGGCTGCCCAGAGGAGGAGGTACGCGGCAAGTTGCATGAACTCAGAGCAACAGCACTGCAGCTCCAGGTAGTGCTCAGAGGAGGGGTCACACAGCCAGACAAATAGGTGCAGAGCAAAGTCCCAGACCTAGGCAGCTTCTTGGTGGAAGAACAGCACAGAGAGACACTTAGAGGCAGAGTGAAGGTTCCAGGACTATGGGCAGCTTCTCTGAGGAAGGGCAGCCTAAGGAGACTCTTCGGCACAGGGCGAGACTCTCAGGCCCAGTAGGTTGGTCTGGGCCCCTGAGAACATTGCAGAGGAAGGCTGCCCAGTCCAGGTCATAGTTGTGGATTGAGGGGAGCCTCTAGGAGGCAAACTGATCAGCGAGACCTCTCCACCCGGTGAGTCTTCCCTGCCGGGCAAGGTTTTCCCACAACAAGGGTAAAACCAGAGACACAGGCCAAAGCAGGCCTTGCCTCAGCCCGCAGCCTAGTTCACCTTTGGATGACCATTAGTCAACAAGTGGAGGCACCTCTGCCCACTAGCAGGAAATATAACTCACCTGAAGGCCACCACCACTAGAGAGGCAGCTTCCTTGTGGAGAACTGCATTATCAAGTTCCTGCAAGACTTCAGGCTACTGAAGGCTAAGAGGGGATATACTAGAAATCTTCAGGGACACTATAAGTCAATATAGGAAATCTGCAATATCTCAGCGATCCGCTGATACCTGAACAATATGACAAAACAAGGGAAGAAAATGCCCCACACAAATCTAGATGTTACATCAATAAAATCCAATGACAGCATGGCAGAAGAAATGACAGAAAGGGAGTTTAGAATATACATAATTAAAATGATCAGGGAAGCGAATGATGAAATGAAAGAGCAAATGCAGGCATTGAAGGTAGAGATGAAAGAGCAAATGCATGCATTGAATGATCTCAACAATCGACTGTTAAAAGAGCAAATACAGGAAGCAAAAGATCATTTCAATAAAGAGTTAGAGATATTGAAAAAAAAAAAAAAACCAAACAAAAATCCTTGATATGGAGGAAACACTAAAACAAATTAAGAACTCCATAGAAAGCATAACCAATAGGATAGAACACCTGGAAGACAGAACCTCAGATATTGAAGACAAAATATTTAATCTTGAAAAGAAAATTGACGGAACAGAGAAGATGGTAAGAAACCATGAACAGAATCTCCAAGAATTATGGGATATCATGAAAAGGCCAAATTTAAGAATTATTGGGATTGAGGAAGGCACAGAGAAACAAACCAAAGGAATGAACAATCTATTCCATGAAATAATATTTAAAAAATTTCCCAAATTTGAAGAATGAAATGGAAAATCAAATACAAGAGGCTTATAGGACTCCAAATATACAAAACTACAACACAACAGACCCACACCAAGGCACATTAGAATGAAAATACCTAACATACAAAATAAAGACAGAATTTTAAAGGCTGTGAGAGAAAACAACTACATTACAATCAGGGGGAAACCAATGGATATCAGCAGAGTTTTCAATCCAGACCTTAAAACTTAGAAGGGGCTGGAACAACATTTTTCAAGCCCTGAAAGAAAATGGATGCCAACCAAGAATCTTATACCCAGCAAAACTTACCTTCAGATTTGACGATGAAATAAAATCCTTCCATGATAAACAAAAGCTAAAAGAATTCACAAAAAGAAAGCCAGCATTACAGAACATTCTCAGCAAAATATTCCATGAGGAAGAGATGAAAAACAACAATGCATATCAGCAAAGGGAGGAACTATCCTAAAGGAATTTTCAAATAGAGGAGTAACGAAGTGGCGTCAAAAAAAAAAAAAAATGAGCCAAATGACCAGGAATACAAATCATATCTCAATAATAACCCTGAATATTAATGGCCTGAACTCATCAATCAAATGACATAGACTGGCAGATTGGATTAAAAAGAAAGATCCAACAATATGTTCCCTGCAAGAGACTCACCTCATAGAAAGAGATACCAATAGACTAAAGGTGAAAGGATGGGGAAAAACAAACCATGCACATATACACAGCAAAAAAGCTGGAGTATCCATCCTCATTTCACATAATGTGGACTTCAAGCCAAAGTAAGTCAGAAGGGATGAAGAAGGACATTTCATACTACTCAAGGGAAACATAAATCAGCAAGATGTAACAATCATAAATATCTAGGCCCCAAACATTGGCTCATCCATGTACATCAAACAAATATTTCTCAATACCAGAAACCAAATAGACAAAAACTCAATAATACTAGGTGATTTTAACACACCTCTCTCACCACAGGACAGATCCTCCAAACAAAAATTGAACAAAGAAACCATAGATCTCAATAACACAATCAATAATTTAGACTTAATGGATATTTACAGAATATACCATCTAACAAAGAGTGAATATACTTTCTTCTCAGCAGTACAAGGATCATTTCCTAAAATAGACCATATATTATGCCACAATGCTAATGTTAGCCAATACAAGAAAATAGAGACACTACCTTGCATTCTATCAGATCATAATAGATTGAAATTAGAAATAAATGAAAGAGTAAAAACAAAAATTACTCCAAAAACTGGAGATTAAATAATATACAATTACATGATGAATGGATAACAGAAGATATCAGAAGGAAATTTAAAAATTCTTAGAGGTAAATTAGAACACAGAAACATCATATCAAAATCTCTGGGACACTATAAAGCAGTACATAGAGGAAAATTTATTTCATGGAGTGCATTCAATAAAAGAAGAAAAAATCAACAAATAAATGACCTAACACTACACCTCAAAGCCCTAGAAAAAGAAGAACAGAGCAACACCAAAATTAATAGAAGACAGGAAATAGTTAAAATCAGAACTGAAATCAAAGAAATTGAAACAAAAGAAACAATCGAAAAAATTGACAAAATAGTTTGTTCTTTGAAAAAATAAAAAGAATTGATAAACCCTTGGCCACACTAACAAAGAGAAGAAGAGAGAAAACCTAGATTGCTAAAATTCGAAATGAACAAGGAAATATCAAAAAAGACACAAGTGAAATACAAAACATAATTAGAAGCTATTTTGAAAATCTATACTCCAACAAAATAAAAAATCTCAAAGTCATCAACAGGTTTCTAGAGACATATGAATTACCTATACCGAACCAGGAGGACATACACAATTTAAATAGATCAATTTCAAGTAATGAAATAGAAGAAGTCATCGAAAGCCTACCAACAAAGAAAAGTCCAGGACCAGATGGGTTGTCAGCTGAGATTTAAAAAACCTTTAAAAGGGCTCATTCCAATACTTTTCAAAGTACTCCATGAAATAAAAGATGAGGGAACCCACCCAAACTCATTCTATGAAGCCAATATCATCCTGATATCTAAAGCAAACACAGACATATCGAAGAAAGAAAATTTCAAACCAATAACCATAATGAACATCAATTCAAAAATTCTCAAGAAAATGTTAGCAAATTGCATACAAAAATATATTAAAAAGATAGTGTACCACGATCAAGTGGGTTTTATCCCAGGGATGCAAGGTTGGTTCAACATTCCAAAATCAATAATTGTAATTCACCATATCAACAGACTTAAAGTCAAGAATTACGTGATTATTTCAATAGATGCAGAAAAAGCATTTGTTAAAATACAGTACCTCTTCAGGCTCAAAACATTAGAAAAAAATAGGGATAGTGGGAACATTCCTAAACATTGTAAAGGCTATCGATGCTGAGCCTATGGCTAATATCATTCTAAATGGTGAAAAACTGAAAGCATTCCCCCTAAAAACTGGAACAAGAAAGGGATGCCCCCTTTCACCACTTCTATTCAACATTTTCTTGAAACTCTAGCCAGAGCTATTAGACAGACCAAAGAAATTAAAGGGATATGAATAGGAAAAGAAGAATGCAAACTATCCCTATTTGCTGATGACATGATTATATACTTAGAGGAACCAGGAAATTCTACCAGAAAACATTTATAACACATAAGTGAATTCAGTAAAGTAGCAGTATATAAGGTCAATGCTCATAAATCTAATGCCTTTTGATACATAAGTGATGAATCTTCAGAAAGAGAATTTAGGAAAACTACCCCATTCACAATAGCCTAAAGAAAAATAAAATACTTGGGAATCAATCTAACAAAAGAAGTGAAAGACCTCTACAATGAGAAATATAGAACACTAAAGAAAGAAATTAAAGAAAACCTTAGAAGATGGAAAGATCTTCCATGTTCTTGGATAGGAAGAATTAATATTGTTAAAATGGCCATACTACCAAAAGTGCTATACAGATTCAATGCAATTCCAATTAAAATCCCATTGATGTACCTTACAGAAATAGAGCAAGCAATCATGAAATTCATCTGGAAGAATAAGAAACCAAGAATAGCTGAAGCAATCCTTAGCAGGAAGAGTGAAGCAGGGGGTATCGCAATACCAGAACTTCAAATCTACTACAAACCAATAGTAGCAAAAATGGTATGATATGGTACCAAAATAGACATGTAGATCAATGGTACAGATTAGAAGACACAGACACAAACCCAATTATATACAATTTTCTTATTCTACACAAAGGGACCAAAAATATGCAATGGAGAAAAGATAGCCTCTTCAACAAATGGTGCTGGGAGAATTGGAAATCCATATGCAATAGAATGAAACTAAACCCATATCTTTCACCATGCATGAAACTCAACTCAAAAGCGATTAAGAACTTTGGAATGAGACCAGAGACCCTTCATCTTATCAATGAAATAGTAGGTCCAAATCTTCAACATGTCAGCTTAGGATCAGACTTCCTCAACAGGACTCCCATAGCACAAGAAATAAAAGCAAGAATCAATAACTGGGATAGATTCAAACTAAAATGTTTTCTCTCAGCAAAGGAACCTACTGTTAATGTGAAGAAAGAGCATACAGAGTGGGTGAAAATCTTTGCCAATCATACTTCAGATGGAGCACTAATCTCCAGAAATATAAATAACTCAAAAAACTCTACACGAAGAATACAAATAACCCTATCTAAAAATGGGCTAAGGAAATGAACAGACACTTCACAGAAGAAGATCTACAAAAAATCAACAGACATATGAAAAAATGTTCTACATCTCTAGTAATAAGAGAAATGCAAATCAAAACCATCCTAAGATTCCATCTTACCCCAATTAGAATGGCAATTACCAAGAACACAAGCAGCAATAGGCATTCGTGAGGATGTGGGGAGAAAGGTACACTCATACATTGCTGGTGGGGTTGCATATTAGTGCAGCCACTCTGGAAAGCAGTGTGGAGATTCCTTAGAAAACCTGGAATGGAACCACCATTTGACCCAGCTATCCCACTCCTTGGCCTATACCCAAAGGACTTAAAATCAGCATACTACAGAGATACAGCCACATCAATGTTCATAGCTGCTCAATTCACTATAGCCAGATTGTGGAAGCAACCTAGATGTCCTTCAATTGATGAATGGATAAAGAAACTGTGGTATATATATACAATCAAATATTTCTCAGCCATAAAGAATAATAAAATTATGGCCTTTGCAGGCTAATGGATGAAATTGGAGAATATCATGCTAAGTGAGATAGGGCAATCTCTAAAATCCAAAGGAGAAATGATTTCCCTGATCAGTGGATGATGACACATAGAGGGGGGTGGAAAGGAGATAAAAATGGAGGAAAGCGGAACTGTGTAGAGGGAAAAGAGGGGTGGGCAGGATCAGGTGGGGTGGGAGGAAACAATAACGGAATGAATCAAACACTATTTACCTATGTAAAAGCATGACTACACAAATGGTATGCCTCTACTTCATGTACAGAGAAACAAGAATTATCCCATTTGTGTACAATAAAAATAAATTGAAAAATGTTTCTGAACAACAAATTAAACAATTAAGAGCATGAAGAGAAAGCTTACACAGTGGGAGAAGGATTGTACTACCTGCTCCTGAGATAGGGCATTAATATTCAGGATACATAAAGAATTAAAAAGGAAACCCACTAAAGATATAGATAACCAGGGGTTTCAAGATGGTGGACTAGAGGATGACTGCAATTCATGTTGCTCCAGACTAAGGATTTAAGAAGAGGAGGTACTGAGAGACCCAGAACCAACTCAGAACCCCTGGGTGAGTCTCTCCCATTGGGGAGGCGCCCCAGACAGGACAGTAGTCTTGGAATGCAGGGAACTTTGTGAAGTAGAGTTGCCCAACAAGACCTCTCCACTAGAGCCGTGTACTCAGACAACTGAGAGCAGTGAGAAGCTTGGGTGTGGAGCAAAGGTCCCAGGACCATGGGCAGCTGTACAGAGGAGGAGCCGCCCAGCAAGATGCTTTGGCAAAGGGTGAGGCTCCATGACCCAGGAAGTAGGACCGGACAACTGGGAACTTTGCATAGGAGGACAGCCCAGCCAAGGCGGTAGTTCTGGACAAAAGAGAACATCTAGAAAGGGAGCTGACCAGAGAGTCTTCCCCACCAGGTAAGTATTTCCCACTGGGTTAGGCTTTCCAACTAGGGTGGTAGAACCAGAGATACAGGTCCAGACTGACCATGCCCCAGCCCACAGTCTAGGCCCCTTTGACTGACCACTGGTCAACAAGTGGAGGCACCTCTGCCCACCAGCAGGGAATATACCCACCTGAAGGCCACCCCCTGCAGAGGGGCAGCTTTCATGTGGAGCACTGCATTATCAAGTTCCTCCAAGACTTCAGGCTAATGAAGGCAAGGAAGTGATATATTGGAAATCTACAGGGACACTATAAGTCAATAGAGGAAATCTGCAATATCTCAGAGTTCCACTGATACCTGAACAATATGAGAAAAAAAGGGAAGAAAATGTCCCAAAGAAACGTAGATACTATATCAATAAAACCCAATGACAGCATGGCAGAAGAAATGTCAGAAAGGGAGTTCAGAACTTACATAATTAAAATGATCAAGGAAGCAAATGATGAGATGAAAGAGCAAATGCATGCTTTTAACAGTCACACCAATCAACAGTTAAAAGAGCAAATATGGGAAGCAAAAGATCATTTTAATAAAGAGTTAGAGGTATTGAAAAAAAAAAAGGAACAGAGATCCTTGAAATGAACAGAATAATAAACCAAATTAAGAACTCCATGGAATGCATAACAAATAGGATAGAACACCTGGAAGACAGAACCTCAGACATTGAAGACAAAATATTTAATTTTGAAAACAAAGTTGACCAAACAGAGAAGATGGTAAGAAATCATGAACAGAATCCACAAGAATTATGGGATATCATGAAGAGGCCAAATTTAAGAATTATTGGGATTGAGGAAGGCACAAAGAAACAAACCAAAGGAATGAACAATCTATTCAATGAAATAATATCAGAAAATTACCCAAATATGAAGAATGAAATGGAAAACCAAGTACAAGAGGCTTATAGGACTCCAAATACACAAAATTAAAACAGACCTACACCAAGGCACATACTTATGAAAATACCTAACATACAAAATAAAGAAAGAATTTTAAATGCTACAAGAGAAAAGAATTCAGGGGGAAACCAATACGGATATCAACAGAGTTTTCAATCCAGACCCTAACAGCTAGAAGGGCCTGGAACAACATTTACCAAGCCCTGAAAGAAAACGGATGCCAACCCAGAATCTTATACCCAGAAAAACATACCTTCAGATTTCATGATGAAATGAAAACCTTCCATGATAAACAAAATCTAAAAGAATTTACAAAAAGAAAACCAGCATTACAGAACATTCTCAGGAAAATATTCCATGAGGAAGAGATGAAAAACAACACAGCAAATCAGCAAAGGGAGGACCTACCCTAAAGGGAATAGCCAAATAAGAAGAAACCAAGCCATGTCAAAAAAAGAAAAATGAGCCAAATGATTAGGAACACAAATCATATCTCAATAATAACTGTGAATGTTAATGGCCTGAACATATCAATCAAAAGACATAGATTGGCAGATTGGATTAAAAAGCAAAATCCAACAATATGCTCCCTGCAAGACACTCATCTCATAGAAAGAGATACCCACAGATTAAAGTTGAAAGAATAGGAAAAAACATACCATGCACATGGAAGCAGCAAAAAAGCCGGAATATCCATCCTCATATCAGAGAATGTGGACTTCTAGCCAAAACTAGTCAGAAGGGATAAAGAAAGACATTCCATACTGCCTAAGGGAAGCATAAATCAGCAAGGCATAACAATCATAAATATCTAGGCCCCAAACATTGGCTCATCCATATACATCAAACAAATCCTTCTCAATTCCAGAAATCAAATAGAAAAGCAATATTACTAGGCAATTTTAACACACCTCTCTCACCACTGGACAGAGCTTCCAAACAAAAATTGAACAAAGAAATCATAGATCTCAGTAACACAATCAATAATTTAGACTTAATGGACATTTATAGAATATACCATCCAACAAAGAGCAAATACACTTTCTTCTCAGCAGAACATGGATCCTTCCCTAAAATAGACCGTATTTCATGCCACAAACCTAATGTTAGCAAGTACAAGATAGAGCTATTAACTTGTATTCTATCAGATAATAATGGATTAAAATTAGATAAATGACAGAATAGAAAACAGAAACTACTGTAATACCTGGAGATTAAACAATACAATATAGTATGATGAATGGATAACAGAAGACATCAGGAGGGGAATAAAAAAAATTCTTAGAGCTAAAAAGAAAAAAATATATCATATTGAAATGTCTTGGACACTATGAAAACAGTATGTAGAGGAAAATTTATTTCATGGAGAACGTTCAAAAAAAGAAGAAAAAATCAACAAATAAATGACCTAACACTACACCTCAAAGCCCTAGAAAAAGAAGAGCACAACAACACCAAAAGTAGTAGAAGACAGGAAATAGTTAAAATCAGAGCTGAAGTCAATGAAATTAAAACAAATGAAACAATCCAATAATTGACAAAATAAATAGTTTGTTCTTTGAAAAAAATAAACAGAATTGATAAACCCTTAGCCACACTAACAAAGAGAAGAAGAGAGAAAACCCAGATTGCTAAAATTCGGAATGAACAAGGAAATATCAAAAAAGACACAAGTGAAATACAAAACATAATTAGAAGCTATTTTGAAAATCTATACTCCAACAAAATAGAAAATCTCAAAGACATCAACAGGTTTCTAGAGACATATGAATTATGTAATCTGAACCAGGAGGACATACACAATTTAAATAGATCAATTTCAAGTAATGAAATAGAAGAAGTCATCGAAAGCCTACCAACAAAGAAAAGTCCGGGACCAGATGTGTTCTCAGCCGAGTTCTACAAAACCTTTAAAGAACAGTTCATTCCAATACTTCTCAAAGTATTTCATGAAATATAAAAGGAGAGAACCCTCCCAAACTCATTGTGTGAAGCCAATATCACCCTGATCCCTAATCCAGACAGAGACACATGGAGGAATGAAAATTTCGGACCAATATCCTTAATGAACATTGATGCAAAAATTCTGAACAAAATTTTAGCAAATCGCATACAAAAATATATTTAAAAAGATAGTGCACCACAATCAAGTGGGTTTTATCCCAGGGATGCAAGGTTGGTTCAACATCGTAAAATCAATAAATGTCATTCACCATATGTCAATCACACTTAAAATCAAGAATCACAAGATTATTTTGATACATGCAGAAAAAGCATTTAATAAAATTCAACACCCTTTCATGCTCAAAACACTAGAACAAAAAGGGATAGTGGGAACATTCCTTAACATTGTAAAGGCCATCTATGCTAAGCCCATTGTCAATATTCTAAATGGTGAAAAACTGAAAGCATTCTCCCTAAAAACTGGAACATGGCAGGGATGTCCTTTTTCACCACTTCTATTCAATATTGTCCTTGAAAATGTAGCCAGAGCAATTAGACAGACCAAAGAAATTAAAGGACATAAATAAGAAAAGAAGAACTCAAATTATTCATATTTGCTGATGATATGATTATATATTTAGAGGAACTGGGAAATTCCACCAGAAAACTTTTAAAACTCATAATTGAATTCAGTACAGTAGCAGGATATAAGATCAATGCTCATAAATCGATTGCATTTTTATATATAAATGATGAATCTTCAGAAAGAGAAGTTAGGAAAACTACCCCATTCACAATAGCCTCAAAAAAAAATAAAATAAAATACTTGGGAATCAATCTAACAAAAGAAGTGAAAGACCTCTACAATGAGAACTACAGAACACTACGGAAAAAAATTAAAGAAAACCTTAGAAGATGGAAATATCTTCCATGTTCTTCGATAGGCAGAATTAATATTGTCAAAATGGGCTTACGACCAAAAGTTCTATACAGATCCACTGCAATTCCAATTGAAATCCCAATGACATACCATACAAATATAGAGCAAGCAATGATGAAATTCATCTTGAAGAATATGAAACCAAGAATATCCAAAGCAATCTTTAGCAGGAAGAGTGAAGCAGGGGGCATCGCAATACCAGAACTTGAACTATACTACAAAGCAATAGTAACAAAAACGGTGTGGTATTGACAACCAAATAGACAGGTAGATCAATGGAAAAGAATAGAGGACACAGAGACAAACCCAAGTAAATACAGTTTTCTCAGACGAGACAAAGGTGCAAAAAGCATGCAATGAAGAAAATACATCCTATTGAAGAAATGGTGCTGGGAAAACTGTAAATCCATATGCAGCAGAATGAAACTAAAACCCTATCTCTTACCCTGCACAAAACTCATCTCAAAATGGATCAAGGACCTTGGAATCACACCAGAGACCCTGCATCTTATAGAAGAAAATGTAGGTCCAAATCTTCAACATGTCGGCTTAGGATCAGACTTCCTTAACAGTACTCCCATAGCACAAGAAATACAAGCAAGAATCAATAACTGGGATAGATTCAAATTAAAAAGCTTTCTCCAAGCAAAGGAAACTATCAGTAATGTGAAGAAAGAGCCTACAGAGTGGGAGAAAATCTTTGCCACTCATACTTCAGATAGAGCACTAATTTCCAGAATATATAAAGAACTCAAAAAACTCTACACCAAGAATACAAATAATCCAATCAACAAATGGGGTAAGGAAATGAACAGACACTTCACAGAAGAAGATCTACAAGCAATCACAGATACATGAAAAAAATGTTTAACATCTCTAGTAATAAGAGAAATGGAAATCAAAACCACCCTATGATTCTATCTCACCCCAACTAGAATGGCGATTATCAAGAATACTAGCAACAATAGGTGTTGGTGAGGATGTGGGGAGAAAGGTACACTCATACATTCCTGGTGGGGCTGCAAATTAGTGCAGCCACTCTGGAAAGCAGTGTGGAGATTCCGTAGAAAACCTGGAATGGAACCACCATTTGACTCCGCTATCCCACTCCTTGGTCTATACCCAAAGGATTTGAAATCAGCATACTACAGAGATACAGCCACATCAATGTTCATAGCTGCTCAATTCACCATAGCCAGATTGTGGAAACAACCTTGATGCCCTTCAATTGATGAATGGATAAAGAAACTGTGGTATATATATACAATCGCATATTACCTAGCCATAAATAATAATAAAAATCATGGCATTTGCAGGCTAATGGAAGAAATTGGAGAATATCATGCTAAGTGATGTAAGTCAATCTCAAAAATCCAAAGAACAAATGATCTCCCTGATAAGCGGATGATGACACATAATGGGGGTTGTGAGGGGGCAAGAATGGAGGAAGGAGGGACTGTATAGAGGGAAAAGAGGGGTGGGAGGAATGGGGGGGAAGGAAATAAATAACAGAATTACCCTATGTAAATGTATGATTACACAAATGGTATGCCTTTACTTCATGTACAAACAGAGAAACAACATATATCCCATTTGTTTACAATGAAAACAAATTTACAAATGTTTTAAAAAAAGAAATAGATAACCAAATTACTAAATGGTGAAAAAATTAATCATATACTTTTCAATGGAGTAATATAAACAAACCACAAATATGTGAAATAATATTCATTATCTCTATGATTAAGAGAACTTCAAATCAAAACTACATTTAGATTTTTTTCTCACTCCTGTCAGAATGGCAGTTATCAAGAATACAAAGAAAATTAAGTGTTGGCAAGGATGTGGGGAAAGAGGTACCCTCATACTTTGCTGGTGGGACTGCTAGGAATGGAATTGCCATATGACTCAGGTAACTGCACCCTCAGAATATATCCAAAAGATCTAAAATCAGAATAATATGGGGATATGGCCATTTCAATGTATATAACAGCACAATTCACAATAGTTAAGCTATGGAACCACCTAGGTGCCCTGCAGCAAATGAATGGATAAAGAAAATGTGGTATATATACATAATGGAGTTATTCTGAGTCATAAAGTAGAATGAAATTCTGACATTTGCCAGTCAAATGATGGAACTAAAGACTATCATGGTAAATGAAGTAAGCTAGACTCAGAAAATCAAAGGTTGAATATTTTCTATGATATGCCAAAACTTGTCTAAAATAAGTGAAAAAAAAAGCAGGGGTATTCCCTCAAAATAAAAGATCAGTGATGTAGATGAAGGGAATTGAGGGGGAGAAGAATAGGATAAGGGAAGAACAGCGGTAATTTCACCTAACTTTCCAATGTACATATATGTATATACCACAGTGAATCCCACCATTATGTATTTCCACAAGACACTAATGAAAATAATCTGTAAATAATTAGAAGATAGATCAGTAGAGTATAAGGAAGGAAACAGGGGAAGGGAGGAGAGAGAGGGAAAGAAGAGGTACTGGAGTTTAAATTAGAGGAAATTATATTCCATAATTTTATAATTATGTCAAAATGAATCCTAATGTCAAGTGTAACTAAAAAGAACCAATAAAAATAGAGAGGTCAAGAATTTAAGAGTTGAAACGAGTATATTTGGCAAATGAATCTAATTGTGCAAGTGTGTTGAATGATATTCTTAGTTTAAATACAATAGAGTGACTAACATATGACCTACACAAATTGAATCAGGAGGACACAGAAAATTTAAGTAGATCAATTTCAAGCAAAGAAATTGAAGACACCATCAAAGCCTACCAAGGAAATCAAACCTAGGACCAAATGGATTCTCATCTGAGTTCTACCAGACTTTTAAGAAGAACTAACACCAATCCTCCTCAAATTACTCCATGAAATGAAAAGGAAGTAACTCTTCCAAACTCATTTTATGAAGCTAGTATCATCCTGACACCAAATCCCAACAAAGACACTTCAAGTAAAGAAAATTACAGACCAATATCCTTGGTGAACAGAGATGCAAAAATTCTCAATAAAATACTGACAAATCACATACAAAACCATATTTAAGGCAGTGCACCATGATCAAGTGGGGTTCATCCAGAAACACAAGGTTGGTTCAACATATGGAAATCAATAAACATAATTCATCACATCAATAGACTTGACAGAATCATATGATTATCTCAATTGATGCAGAAAAATACTTGACAAAATATAGCATCCAATCATGTTTATAACACTAGAAAAACAAGGATAATAGGAACATACCACAACATTATAAAAGTTATATATGCTTAATCCAATTCCAACATCATTCTAAATAGAGAAAATTGAAAGAATTTGCTCTAAAAACTGGAACAAGACAGGGATGTCCTCTTTTACCACTTCTGTTCAACTTAGTCCTAGAAACTCCAGCCAGAGCAATTAGACAGATGAAAGAAATTAAAGGGATACAAATATGAAAAGAAGAACTCAACTATACCTATTTGCACACAACACAATTCTGTATTTAGGAACCCAAAAAACTACAGTATAAAACTTCTGGAACTCACAAATGATATCAGCAAAGTAGCAGGATATAAAATTAACACCAATAACTCAGTTGCATTCCTATATATCAGTGATGAATAAACTGAAAAAGAAATCAGGAAAACTATTCCATCCACAATAGTATCAAAGTGAATAAAATGATTGGGAATCAATCTAACAAAAGAGATAAAACACCTCTAAAATGAGAACTACAGAACACTAAATAAAGATATTGAAGAAGTCTTTAGAAAATGGAAAAATCTCCCATGCTATTGAATAGGAAGAAGTAATATTTTCACAATGGCCATACTACCAAAAGTGCTGTACAGATTTAAAGCAATTCCTATTAAAACAATGATGTTCTTCATAGAAATAGAAAAAGCAGATATGAAATACATTTGGAAAAATATGAGACCCAGAATAAGCAAAGCAATCCTCAGCATGTAAATTGAAGTAGGAGGCATCACAATATGAGACCTTAAATTATACTACAGAGTTATAGTAACAAAAATGGTGTGGTATTGGTGCAAAAACAGACTTGATGACCAATGCTACAGAGAAGAAGGCACAGAGATAAACCCACATAAATACAGCTATCTCATACTAGACAAAGCCATGTACATTGGAGAAAGGATAGCCTCTTCAACAAATGATGCTAGGAAAACTGGAAATCCATGTGTAATAAAATGAAATTAAGCCCCTATCTCTCACCCTGAACAATACTCATCTCTAAGTAAATCAAGGACCTAGACATTAGACCAGAGACACAGTGCCTGCTAGAAGATAAGTTGGGACCAAATCTCAATCAAGACGGCTTAGGAACAGAATTGTTAAACAAGACTCCTAAAGCACACGAAGTAAAATCAAGAATCAATAAATGTGATTGTATAAAAATAAAGGTTTCTTCACAGCAAAGGAAACAATCAAAATCATGAATAAAGTGTCTACAGAATGGGAGAAAATCTTTGCCAACTGCAGCTCAGATAGAGCATTAATCTCCAGGATATACAAAGAACTCTAAAACTTAACACCAAAAAATCCCAAATAAACCGTATCAATAAAGGGGCAAGGAGATACAAAAGGATCGAATAGAGGCAGTCACATTCCTGGCCGCTCTGTAATGTGAAACCAAGAAAGCAGACAGTCAGCTTCTCCTCAAGCAATTCAAAGGGTGGAGCATCACATTCCAGAAGACCCCACCTAAAACTGCTGAGAAGAGGAGCTGAGACTATTTTGGACTCCAACTGAACAAATTTTTTAACTTTTCAACAAGACTTTTTCTTTGCCTTTTTAAAAAAAAATTCTTATTCACTGTTTTTTTGCTACCTTAATGTTACATGGACATTTATAGAGTTTCCTATTTTTTTTCTCCTCATCTCTAGCAGTTTTGAAGCTGGTTATTTTGTATGGATTTGTTTTTTGTGAACTAGGATGTTTGATTAGTATATTTTAGTTTTGTTTTGTATTATTTTTATATTTAATTTTTTAAAAAATTTGCTATATGTGTATACCTGTCTCTTTCCCTTGATTATCTCTTTTCTTCTGCTAACAGCCAATATCTGTTGTTCTCGCTTTCACACATCCTTTAAACTTTTACTTCAGTGTTGTCTCCTCTTCCCTGATAATCATCACACCCCATATCACTTCTGTTCTCTCCCTGTGCACCATTCAAAACATAAACCATTTTGCAAACTTGCTGTTTTTTATAGGCAATAACTGATCATATCATTTCTGTTTATTATGATAATTAACATTTTAGACATCATAGTAGGAACTATTTGGTTTAATTTTGTATATTGTTTGCACTGGTTGTTGTTATTATTTGTCTCCCCCTATACAGTGAGGTACTGGAAAACTTCAGGGACACTATAAGTCCACAGGGTAAAAACTCTACTGTTAGATGGTCAGACACACAAACAACATGATAAAGCAAGAGAACAAATCACACCAAGCAAACAAAAATACTCCAAGAACAGAATCCATCAACACCACGGTGGAAGAAATGTCAGAGAAGGAGGTTAGAATGCATATAGTTAAATTGATCTGCAAAATAAAGGATGATTAAGAAAGCAAATATAGGTAGCAGAAGATCACTTCAATAAAGAGGCAGAGCTTATGAAAGAAAAATACCAAATTTGTGAAATGAAGGAATCAACAAACCAAGTTAAAAATTCAATAGAAAACATCACTAACAGACTTGACCACTTGGAAGACAAAACCTCAGACAATGAAGAAAAATTATATGTCTTGAAAATAAAGTTGGACAAGTAATGAAGATGTTAAGAAACTATGAATAGAACTTCCAAGAATTATGGGATAACATGAAAAGAAGAAATTTAAGATTTATCAGGATATATGAAGGTGTGGAGATTCAAACCAAAGGAATGAAAAATCTTTTCAATGAAATAATATCAGATAATTCCCCATTTAAAGAATGAATTGGAAAATCAAATACAAGAGACTTACAAAACCCCATATGTGCAAAGTTACAACAGGCACATATTAAAGCACATTAGAATGAAAATGCCTAGCATACAGAATAAGGATAGAATTTTAAAAACTGTAAGAGAAAAATATCAGATTACATATGAGTGAAACCAATTCAGATCTCAGCAATTTTCTCAATCCAGACCCTCAAAGCTAGGAGGTCCTAGAACATTTACCAAGCTCTGAAAGAAAATGTATGCCAACCAAGAATCCTATATCCAGCACAATTAAACTTCAGATTTGAAGTAAAAATAAAAACTTTCCATTATGATAAAAAATTAAAAGAATTCACAACCAGAAAGCCTGCACTTCAGAATATTCTGAGAAAAATATTCCGTGAACATGAAATGAAGAAAAAAAAGTGAAAACCAGCGAAGGGAGAAATTACACTAAAGGAATAGTCAATCAAAGGAAAAACTAATTCAAATGAAAAACTAGAAATAATCCAAAGTGACTGGGAACACAAATCATACCTCAATAATGTCCTTGAATATTAATTACCTGAACTCATCAATCAAAAAATATAGACTGGCAGATTGGATTAAAAAAAAAAAAAAAACAACACCCAAAAATATGCTGTCTTGAAGAGACTCACCTCATAGGCAAAGACATCCACAGACTGAAGGTGAAAAGATGGGGAAAAACATCACTCACAGGGATCATATAAACAAGCAGGGATTTCTACCCTCATATCAGATAAAGTGAACTTCAAGCCAAAATTAATAAGAGGGGACAAAGAAATACATTTCATTGCTTAAGGGAATTGTACATCAATAAGAGATAACAATCATAAATATTTATGCCCCCAAAATGGGGCATCTACATACATCAAAAAAACCCTTCTCAACTTATCAAATAGACCACAATACAAGAACACTGGGTTTAAACATTTTTGTCCACATATATGAATACCAAAATAAATATATATGTAAAAATATACATGAAAATATTATGAATATGGATTTGTGTACAGTTATTTTTCTTTTAAGATGGTTATTTACAATTTTGTTAAGATAAGATATGATAATTTAACTGAATATATATGAAAATTTCTGGGTAGGATTTTAGTTGCCATTAGGGTGGGTATATATATATATATATATCTGGGTTATGACTATGGAAACAAGTATATATATAAAGTATCTGTGGGTTTTTATGTGAATTTATGAATTTATATCCCCAAATACATAGGTACATTCATGTAAAATGTTATGGTTTATTTGCATGGCGGTTTCTCTGAAGTGTATTTGTAGGTATAGGACTAATGTAGAAAAATAGTGAGGGTTAGTTTAGGGATTGAACATTTTTATCCATATATATGAAAACAAATATGAATATATATGTTAAAATATACATGAAAAATTTTAAATGGTATAAATTTGCATATAGTTATTTCTCTTTTGAGAAGAATGTTTACAATTTGTTTTAGTTATAGTATATGATTATAAAACTGAATATATATGAAAATATATGAGCAAGAATTTGGTTGCCATTAGAGTATACTAATATATGTATGAATGTATATAAACATATAGGAATATAAATTTGAAAATATAAAAATATAAAATGGAAACCAATCTATGTAAACAATGTACGATATTAAGTGTAATTTGATATGTTTTGACAGTGTATATATTTGTGGTGTATATTTACCTTTATTAAAAATAGACAGTGTTCAGAACAAAATAAAAAATAAAGTGTCAGAAAAAAGATTATTTCAGGTAAACACCAGAAAAACCAAAAGGATTCCTTATGGCAGAAAAGAAAGTGCACATTAAATTAATAATGTCAAAAGAGATTATAAAAATTAACTACAGTTTCATGACTCTTTGCAACTATGAGAATAGTGTTAAATAGTGTTAAATTCTTGTTTTGTTACACAGACAATACAAGTACATTAAAAATAAAAAAATAAATGGGCAAAGAACTGAACAGACATTTCATTGAAGAAAAAAATATGAATGGTCAACAAATATGTGCATAAAGTTCATCATCACTAGCAATTAGAGAAATGCAAATTAAAACTACACTGAGATTTCATCTCACTTCAGTCAGAATGGCGATTATCAAGAATATAAGTAAAAATAAATGTTGGTGAGGATATGGTAAAAAAGGTGTACTCATAGATTGCTGGTAGAACTGCATATTGGTGTGAACAATCTGGAAAGCAATATAGAGATTTCCTCAGAAACTTGGAATGGAACCACCATTTGACCCAGATTTCCCAACTCCTCCATACCCAATGAACTTAAAATCAACATACTATAGTAATGTAGCCACATCAGTGTCATAGAAGCTCAATTCACAATCGCTAAGCTATGGAACAATCTAGGTGCCCTTCAACAGAAGAATGGATAAAGAAAATGTGGTAGATATACACAATGGAATATTACTGAGCCGTAAAGAAGAATGCTATTATGGCATTTGATGGTAAATGGATGAAGTGTGAAAATATCATATTAAGTGAAAAAGAAAACAATCCAAAAAACAAAGGCTGAATATTCTTTCTGATATGTGGATGCTGACTCACAATAGCTGGTGGGGAGGGAGGAGTGGAGGTCCACTAAATATGACAGGGGAAAATGGGGGACAGGGAGGGGTGATGGGAATGGGAAAGACAGAAAAATGAATGAATACGTGACCAGTGTAACTCCACATCATATACAACCACAATAATGGGAAGATATATTCCATGTATGTATGATATGTCAAAATGCTTTCTATTATCATGTATAACTAAAGAGACAAAAAATAATATTTAAAAAATATAAAAAAATAAAAAGTAAGAAAAGGCATTGCTGTAACAAATACTTTAAAATGTGGAAGTGGCTTTGGAAGTGGGTACTGGATATATGTGGGATAATAAGTAGAATTGCATTCTACAAAAGACTACATTCCTATGAATGAACTCTTGTGGGTGATTCTTGTGAGAGCTTAGAAAAAGAAGGCAAAAGTTTTAGAGAATGTCTCAATCTTCTTCACATATTCCTTAGTGATCATGAATAGAATATTTTATATATATATTTTTTAGTTGTAGGTGGACACAATACCTTTATTTTATTTTTGTGTGGTGCTGAGGATCAAACCCAGGGCCTCATGAATGCTAGGCGAGCGCACCACCACTGAGCCACAGCCCCAGCCCCATGAATAGAATTTTGACAGAAATATTGATGATGATTATTCCAATGATGTCTCAGATGGAAATGAGGACCAGCTATTAGACAACAAAAGAAAGATCATCTTTGTGAAAAAGTGGCAAAGAACATGGCTGAATTGTGTTCATGTCATACAATTTTGTGGAAGATTCAACTAGTGAACAATGGAATTGTATATTTGAGGAAATATCTAAGCAAAATGAAAAAACAACAGCTTTGCTTTCTTGATGCCTTATAAAAAGTGTGAGAAGAGAGATAACTGAAAAATGGAATTCTTGATCAATAGTGAAGTAGAACTTAGACTTTTGAAAAATGTGTAGCCTATTCATATTTTAAAATAGAAAGTCTGTGGCCATATTTATTAAAAAAATATGGATCACATCTTCACAGAAGTAAGATCTAGTCCCCAAGATGATGGAGAGAAAACACAGTCTTCTAAACAGAAGTCAAGACCTGTTGTTAAAGACAATGGGGGAATGATCCCAAGGACATTTTGGAGATCATCAGGGATACCCTTCAAGTTGCAGGACCAGAGTGCAAATCTCTGGTTTGAGAGGTAAGATTGAAAGGAATGTCATTACTTCTCAGTTCCACCTGACGTTATAGGTTGAACTCCCAGCACTTCACCACCATGATCTACAGTAGACCTGAGTGAATCAAATTCCATTTCAGGAAAATGTAATCAAGACTCCAACCTCTGAGAGCTACAGTGTTGACTGAAGCCAGAAAATACATGAGACTAGGGATAGGCCCAAACAAAGCCCAGTGGGTCTTGGAAGCAGGATCCCCATCCCAGGAGCCTGGAGGGCAGAGAATTGAGTCAAATAATATTTTTCTTGAGCTTTAAGATGTATCATATTTGTTGTACTGAATTTTGGACTTAATAGGGACCATCAATCCTTTATTCTTTCCTATATCCTTTTTTTGGAATGGGAGTGTCTGTCTATCATGTACCTGACATCTTTGTATGTTAGAAACAAATAATTGGTTTGATTTCACAGACTCAAATCAGGAGGTAAATTTTCCTCAGGGTGAATAATCCTTAGAGTTTCACTCATATCTGATTTTGATTATATGTTAAGTAGACCTTGAATTTCAAACTTTTAAGTTGATGCTATTATAAATTAGAACCTATGGAACTATTGGAATGGAATTAATATATTTTTCATGTGAGAAAGTCATGCATTTTGGGGGCCATAATTTATGGTCTAAATGTTTTGAATCCTCATAATTGGAATTACTAACACTATAAAAGATATCACTGAGAGCTCGATTGACCCACCTATCATGTGAGGACACAGCAAAAATCAGTCTAGTAAGCAAACATCACCAGACGCCAAATTTTCTGGCGTCTTGGTCTTGGACTTTCTCATCTTTGGAACTGTGATAAATTAATTTCTGTTGTTTATAAGTCACCCAGTATATGGTAATTTCTTAACAGCTTAAACAGAGTGAGACAGAGTCCATAGACATTTGCCCACCTAATTCTAGAAAAAGACTTAGTTTTTGCAAGCTTCAGGGTAGGTACTCTAATTTCTGAATTCTTTCTTGTTGAATACTACGTCAGACTTACATGGATATCAAAACACATGCCTTGGTAATATAAAAAGAAGAAACTCTTTTTTTTTTCTAGAAGATGAAGAGAAAACTCCAGTGAGTTTTAGCATTCCTGTACAGAACAGGCAGACTCAGAGAATCAGTCTCAGAATGACCCTTAGAGATCATCTGAATACATGACTTCATTGTAGAAAGAAAATTAAGTCAAAATAAGAAAAGCAACTTATTCACAGGGAGTTAGAGGGAACACAGAAAAAAAATCTCTGGGTGCTGAAAACTTAAGGATTGCCTACTGCTTGGAGGAACCAGGTTTAAGTTGGGGGAGGCAAGTATGATGTTGGGCCTGAAGATAGCCAGAACACCAGAACACCAGAGTTTCAAACTTTTTATAGAGGTATTACTACCTAGATGGGAAGAATCAAGGAAAGCACAAAATGAATCCATCTAATTTTCCATATTTTCAATAAGAATTAACAGAAACTTTAATGCAATTCTAATGCCATGTTGTGAAATGTGAGGCACAAGTATAAACCAGACATAAATTCTGTCCACTGGGAGCTCATAATTCATATGACCATATAAAATCTATACACAACAATGATGTCATGGAAAAGTAAGTAATCATACTTTAAAGTACTCTGAATTAAGTTTACACATATGGGGTGGTCAAAAAAGTCTTCAGAGTAGAGATACCATTTTAATTGACTCTTAATGGGTGAGTAAGGTTTTGACATGCATAAAAAAGCATTCCATTCAAAGGAAACAGCATTAAAAAAAGAAGGGAAGAAAATGGATTATGTTTGGCAGTTTGACTGAAGCATAGGATAATAATATGAAAATTAATAGCTACTGAATATCAGAGAAAACATTTGGTCTTTGGTTTTATATAACTAATTAGAACAAATTAATTTTTTTTTTTTGTAAGGGGCTGAGATCGTTGCTCAGTGGTAGAGCACATGCCTCACTTGTGAGGTACTGAGTGTGATTCTCAGCATCACATTAGATAAATAAATAAATAGACAAATAAAGATCTTTCATTCAACAACTAAAACATTGTAAAAATTAAAAAATACATAAAAATAAATTGTTGGATAAAAAAGAAAAAAATGTAGTTAATTTCTCTATATTAGTTTGTTTAATACTCATGACTACCCTTTCAGATAGGTACTGTCGTTGCTTCTACTTCACAGATGAGGAAATTGAGGCTCAGATATAGTAAGTAACTTACTAGATGTCTCACAGGTAAACAGTGGTGAAATCTGAATCTGAACCAAGGAGGATAGTTCTATATATTATGTCTTTAACAAATGATAAAGGTCTGCACTTTACTTAGGGCTAGAGCGGCCAATGAGAGAGTGTTAAATAATGAATTGTATTGAACTAAATTAACATTTTTGTAATTTTCCCTGTTAACTAGATGAGGTTGGATTGGAGGCAGATTGGAAGCAAGCTGATCGTTAAGAGTTTGTAGTAGGGCTGGGGATATAGCTCAGTTTGTAGAGTGCTTGCCTTGCAAGCACAAGGCCCTGGGTTCGATCCCCAGCACCACAAAAAAAAAAAAAAGTTTGCAGTAGTGTGGATAGCTTTAACCAGGCAAATGGAATAAAAGATGAAAAGAAATAGATGTGTTTGTGAGACAGTTGTAGATTCAATAGAGACTCATATTTTGAATGACAAATTGAAGATTAATACTGTAAGACTGGCACAGTTGAAGTCTACAAAGCCTCTGTACCTAAAGTCATTTTTACAGACTGTACTCTACATTGTCTTCAGACATTTAGTCAAACAAATTGAGAATCTCAGGACAGATAGTGTTTGCACCCCTGATATGAGGGTTTTTCTCCATTTGTTTTCCTACATCCATTATATATACCCTTCAGTAGCTTGCTGAGTGCCCTGGGACTCTCATTACTACAGACTGCATTACTTAGGCTCCCCTGCTTTTCCACTTCTGTTTTGGAAAAAATCTATATATTATGTTATAGTCCTAATATATTAAAGTTTGCTGTTATTTATTAAGCACTCAGTGTGTAGTCTAGTGTGATAATAGATGCTTTATATATAGTCACATTAATCACAGAAATTCTTGTAAGGTGTTATGGTTAGGATGTTAGGTATTCCCCAAAAGCTCATGTGTGAGAGAATGCAAAACGGTTTTGAGGAAAAAGGATAGGGTTATAGCCTTAACCTAATCAGTGAACCCTAACCCTAACCCCTGATGGGATTAAGGGGTATATATTTTGTATCTGGAGAGTGGACTCTTTCTCTCTGTTTCCCAATCATCATGTGAGCTGCTTCCCTCTGCCACACTCTTCCACCATAATGTTCATCCTCACCTTGATCCCCAAGGAATGGAATCAGTTGTCTATGGATTAAGACCTCTGAAACCATGAACACCCAAATAAACTTTTCCTCCTCTACAGTTCTGCTTGGGTCCTTTTAGTCACAGCAGTGAAAAATCTGACTAAAACATAAGGTAAATATTATTATTTATTTTACAGATATGTGAACTGAGTCTCAGATACATAATATTCCTATGTTCTCCCAGCTAGAAAGATTTTAGTGTGACTAGACTCCCAAATTTCATGTGATAGAGACTTAATACCCAATACAACAGTGTTGAGAGTTTGGATCTTTGAAAGGTGATTGGTAATTGGTAATTGGGATTAATATTACTATGAAACTAGATTTATTATTGCAAATGTAATTTTGTGATTGGAAAGGTGGAAGACACCTGTAATCCTAGAACCTTGGGAAGCTGATGCAGGAGGATTACAAGTTCAAGGTCAGTCTCAGCAACTTAGCAAGGCTCTAAACAACTTAATGAAACCTTATCTCACAAATAGTAATGGAAAGGGATGGGGATGTGGCTCAGTGGTAATGTATCTCTGGGTTCAATTCTCACCCCTCCCTGTAGGTTTGTTATAACAGTGATTTTTGGCCCTCAATTGTGTTCCTGCCCTCTTTCACTATCTCACTTTTTACCATAGGATAACACAGAAACAAAGTTCTTGCCAGATTTGCCACCTTCATTTTGAACTTCCCAACCTCCAGAACTGTGAAGAATAAATATATATATTTTTAAATCATCCAGTCTATGGTATTCTGTTGCAGCAAAGAAAAACAGATTATGGCAATGACTAAGTCATTATTTAAATCAACTTTAAATTACTCTTTAAACCCACACACTTTCTACTACCTTGCATAGCAATTTACAGTTATGTAAGTATGAATGACAACGTAAATCTGAGCCAACAATTCTGGACTTCAGTTCTGGAACTGCTGAATGAGATCAAAAAAGTCATTTAAACACTGTAAGTTTCATTTGCCTCATCTAAAAGTAAAAATGGTACTGTATATTTAATGGGTTCTATTTAGCTAAGGATCAACAAAAACAAAATACATACATGTCTTATGCAAAGCACAAGGCATAAAACATCCTTTGGATTAAGATAACTAGGAAGTGGTGCAGAGTGACTCTGAGTTCCTGGCCCTAAGGAGCCTTCTATGGGTTTGAAGTCTGGTGATTTTCTACTTTTTCTCTTATATCCTTGTGTATTATTCACTTTTTTGTCACTGTGACCATAATACATAAAAACAACTTAGAGGAGGAAAAGTTTATTTTGGCTCACAGTTTTAGAGGTTGGCTGACACCATTGCTGTGGGCCACAGGTGAGGCAGAATATCATGGTGGAGGGGTGTGGTGGAGGAAAGCCAATCAGCTCATGGCAACCAGGAAGCAGAGAGAGTGAAAAGAGCCAGAGACAATATATAGTCCCCAAGGGCACAGCCCCAGTTACCTACTTATTTTAGCCATGCCTCACCTGCCTACCTTTACCACTTAGTAATCTATTTAAATTATCACTCCATCAAATGAATTAATGCAGTGATCAGGTTACAGCTCTCATAATCTGATCATTTCACTTCTAAACTTGCTACATTGGATAAAAAGTGATTTTTTTGAGAGGTAGCTCCTATCCAAACCATAACACCTTAGAACATATAAGTAAAAGCAGCTTGGTCAAGTTGGAGTGAGGACTTCAGATTCTTTGTAGTTGCCATTGGAATATCTGAACATACTGCATTGTACTTTGAAGCCCAATAGAGGACTTAAAATAAAATTTCTGAGTTAAGAACAGAAAATGAAGTAGAAAATAAAATATCAGAATGCAGTACATATGGAGGGTATAGATATAAAAATTTTGTTTCTCTTCTATGCATGTGTGTGTGGGGGGGTGTGAATATTAGCTCAAATGTATAGTGTATATAATATTTATAGGGTATAAGCATTTGAAAATCACTTTTCTTGGGAATTCCACTGATTTAAGTTTGTAAACCATGTCTTAATAGATGAAGGAAGAGTAGTATATAAGCAGCTATAACAAAAAGTGAACCATTACAAATTTAATATAATGACCTAGTGTAAGTCTTTCAAAGCACACAAGAGAGTGTCATTTGGCCTGGAGACAGGTTTGACCTGGACCTTTAGAAATAAGTAGAGACATCCTGGAGAAAGGTGGTCAGGGGTGGAAGATGGGGGAAACATTCCTGCTGTCAGGATGAAATGGTATAAGATTAGACAGGGTATGTGGAACAGGTGGTGGATCTCATGAGGAATCATATAATTTATCTGTGATATCCCACTTGGAACCTAAGGCAACTCAGAAATGTTTCTACCACAGCAGCCCATAGAAAACGTTTCTTTCCCCATGTACCTCTGTGCTTCTCTGACCTTGTAAGAGGAGTGTGAGTGCTGAGGGTACAGTCCTGTCTTCACAATCCTCATACCATCCCTTGTCAGTGATAACAGGCCTTTCCAGTAGGTACAAAGGCAGGGTAGGACATTTCAAGAACTCAGATTTAAACTGCAATGACTGCATTACTTAAACCACAATGGATGCTTTACTGAAACCCAGTGATTGCTTTACTTTCCTTGTGTAAATGGGGCCTTGTTGCTGAAGAGGTTTTGAAGTCATGAATATGAAGATAGTGACAAACTCCTGTGGGGTGACCTGGATATCTCCAGTCTCAAGAACCAGGAGATACAGACTCTAGGGGATTTGGCAAACCACAGATTTTAGAGTTGATTTCTGGTTAATTTATCCTATTTCTCTAAATCTGAGGTTCATCAAATGTATGTGTATACTAAGAGCTATTATTTATTCTTTTATTAAAAAAGTTTATTTGTTCTAATTTGTTGTACATGACAGTAGAAAACATTTATACCTTTTAATATATCATATATAAATGGAGTATAATGTCTCATTTTTCTGATTATCCATGTTGTAGGATCACATGGGTTGTCCAGTCATACATGTACAAGATGTAGTAATATGTTTCACTCTACTATCATTCCTACTCTCACATCCCTTCCCTCCTTCACTCCTCTCTACCTAATATAAAATAACTCTATTCTTTTTTATCCACCTGCCACTTATTGTGAATTAGCATTTGCATATCAGAGAAAACATTTGGCCTTTAGGTTTTTGGGTTTGGCTTATTTCACTTAGTATGATATTATTATCATGATTTACAAGCAAATGTCAGAGTTACATTCTTCTTTAAAATTGAGTAATATTCCATTATATATGTGTGTGTGTGTGTGTATATATATATATATATATATACATATTATATGTGTATGTGTATACATACACATACATACCACATTTTCTTTATTCATCCATTGCCTTCAACATCTAGATTGGTTCCATATTTTAGCTGTGATGAATTTAGCTGCTAGAAATATTGATGTGACTTCATCACTGTAATATGCTGATTTTAAGTCCTTTGTGTAGTGGGATACGGAAAACCGTGGCTTCTTTGCCTGGCTTCCTCCAAGCAGCTCGTCACTGCTTCTAGCCCGGGTTGCTCCCAGCGGCTCCGCGCTGCTTCTTGCTCTTATGGCCAGGGGGACGAAAGACATGTACACTTCAGAGGTTCATGAAGCAGCTTCCCGTTTATTCAAATAACACCCTCAATATATAAGGAGTCTCATGCATAAGCAATTGTAACCAGATATGTCCATCCAATCCTGTTAAAGGTCAAGCGATCACTCCCTGGAGCATACATGTAAAGTATATCTGTCCATGCGCTAGGCAGCTGAACTGATTATCATGCAGACAATTGTAAACGCTTCCTGCCATTCTCCAAGCATAATCAGGATGCCATTTGCTCTCTGCCAGTGGCCATCTTTAGATGCTCGTAGAGTAACCCTGGGCCCCGGGGTTTCACCCACCACAGTGGGATAACTGAGTCAAATGGTGGTTTCATTCCAAGTTGTCTGAGAAATCTCCATGTTACTTTCCATAATGGTTGCACAAATTTGCATTCCCATCAGCAATGTATGAATGTGCCTTTTACCCCACATCCTCAGCAAACATTTATTATTGCTTGTATTCTTGATAATTGCCATTCTGTCTGAAGTGAGATGAAACCATAGAGTTGTTTTGATTTGCATTTCTCTAATTGTCAGTGATGCTAGACCTTTTTCCATCTATTTGTTGATTGACTGTATCTATTTGTTGATTGACTGTATATCTTCTTCTGAGAAGTGTCTGTTGAGTTTCTTAGCCCATTTAATGATTGGGTTATTTGGATTTTTGGTGTTAAGTTTTTTTAGTTCATTGTATATCCTAGAGATTAATGTTTTATCTGAGGTGCATGTGGCAAATATTTTCTCCTCATCTGTAGGCTCTCTCTTCACAATATTGTTTCTTTTGCAGAGAAGAAGCTTTTTAGTTTGAACTCATCCCATTTATTGATTCTTAATTTTACTTCTTGCACTTCAGAGGTCTTTTTAAGGAAGTCAGTTCCTAGGCTGATATGATGAAGATTTTTTTCTAGTAGTCTCGAGTCTCTGTTAGAGTGCGTAAGTCTTTGATTCATTGTGAGTTGAGTTTCATGCATGGTGAGAGACAGGGGTTTAATTTCATTTTGTTACATGTGGCTTTCCATTTTTCCCAGTATCATTTGTTAAATAGAATATCTTTTGTGCATTGAATGTTTCTGGCACCTGTGTCTAGTATGAGATAACTGTATTTATGTGGGTTTGTCTCTGCATCTTCTATTCTGTACCATTGGTCTACATTTCTGTTTTGGTGCTAACACGATGCTGTTTTTATTAGTACAGCTCCGCAGTATAGTTCGAGATCTGGTATTGTGATGCCTCCTGCTTAACTTTTCTTCCTAAGGATTTCTTTGGCCATTCTTGGTCTCTTATTTTTCCAAGTGAATTTCATGATTGCTTTTTCTATTTCATTGAGATTTTAATAGGAATTGCATTAAATTTGTATAACACTTTGGATAGTATGCCATTTTGACAATATTAATCCTGCCTATCCAGGAGAATGGGAGGTCTTTTCTTCTTCTAAGGTCTTCTTCAATTTCTTTCTTTGGTGTTCTGTAGTTTTCATTGTAGAGGTCTTTCACCTGATTTGTTAGATTCAGTCCCAAGTATTTTATTTCTTTTTGAGATGATTTTGAATGTGGTAGTGTTCTTTATTTCTCTTTCAGTGGATTCATTATTGATGTATAGGAATGCATTTGATTTATGGGTATTGATTTTATATCCATCTACTTTGCTGAATTCATTTATTAGTTCTAGAGAATTTTTGGTGGAATTTTTTGGATCTTCCAAATATAGAATCATAACATCAACAAATAGTGATAGTTTGAATTATTTACTTATTTATAATCCTTTAATTTCTTTCATCTGTCTAATAGCTCTGGCTACAGTTTCAAGGACAATGTTGAATAAAAGTGGTCAAAGAGGGCATCCATTTCTTGTTTCAATTTTAAAGGGAATGCTTTCACTTAATCTCCATTTAGAATTATGTTGGCCTTGGGTTTAGCATATATGGCTTTTATGACATTGAGATATGTTCCTACTATCATTAGGTTTTCTAGTGTTTTGAACATGAAGTTGTGCAGTATTTTGTCAAATGCTTTTTCTGCATCTATTGTGATGATCATCCTATTCTTGTTTTTAAGTTTATTGATATGGTGAATTACTTGTATTGATTTCTGTGTGTTGAACCAACCCTGCATCCCTGGGATGAACCCCACTTGATCGTAGAACACTATTTTTTAAATATATTTTTGCATGTAAGCTGCCAGAATTTTATTGAGAATTTTTGCATGTTTGTTCTTCAGGGATATTGGTCTGAAGTTTTTTTTTCCTTGATGTGTCTTTATCTGGGTTTAGTATCAGGGTGATATTAGCCTCACAGAATGAGTTATGAAGGGTTCCCTCCTTTTCTATTTCATGGAATAATTTGAGGAGTATTGGTATTAATTCTTCTTTGAAGGGCTTATAGAACTCAGCTGAGAATCCATCTGGTCCTGTGCTTAATTGGTAGGCTTTTAATGGTGTTTTCTATTTCATTACTTGAAATTGTTCTGTTTAAATCATGGAGGACCTCATGATTCAGTTTAGGTAAGTCATATGTCTCTAGAAATTTGTAAATGTCTTCAATATTTTCTATTTTTTTGGAGTATAAATTTTCATAATAGTTTCTAATTATATTTTATATTTCTGTGTCTGTTGTGATATTTCCTTTTTCTTCAAGTATTTTAGTAATTTGGTTTTCTCTCTTTTTCACTACATTAGTGTGACTATGGGTTTATCAATTTTATTGATTTCTTTTCAAAGAACCATCTTTTTGTTTTGCCAATTTTTTCAATTGTTTCTTTTCTTTCAATTTCATTGACTTCAGTTCCAATTTTAATTAGTTCCTGTCTTCTACTCTTTTTGGTGTTGATTTGTTCTTTTTCTAAGGCTTTGAGATGTAACGTTAAGTCACTTATTTGTTGATTTTTTTATTCTCTTAATAAATGAATTCAGTGCAATAAATTATCCTCTTAGGAATGCCTTCACAGTGTTCCAGAGATTTTGGGATGTTGTGTCCGCATTCTCATTTACCTCTAAGTACAATTTTTTTTTCATTTCATCCTTGATTTCTTCTACTATCCATTCATCATTCACTAGTGTATTGTTTAGTCTCCATGTGTTGGAGTAGTTTCTATGTTTTTAGTTTAATGTTGATTTCTAATTTCAGTCCATAATGGTCTGATAGAATGCAGGGCATTGTCTCCATTTTTTTGTATTTACTGAGTTGCTTTGTGGCATAAGATATGGTCTATTTTAGAGAAGGATCCATGTGCTGCCAAGAAAAAAATGTGATCTTTTCTCTTGCTTACTCTCTCCTACTCACTTTCTTTCTCTCTCCTCCTCACTTTTCCACTCTCTCTAGCACACACCCTTTCTCTTTTTCCTCTCACTTTCTCTCTTACCCTGCAGGGAGACACTTTGTTTGCTTAATAAACTCCCTTATGTGATTTCTCATGTCCAGTGTGGTTTTCATGGGTTTCTTACATTGGTGCTGTGACTTGGGTGGGATCTTCCACTGTCTCTTAAGCAAGTGGAACCCCATCTGACATCCCAGTGCCCCCCAGACACAGTCTCACCTTCCATTCTGCCACATGCTCTGCTCTGCTCCGCATCCTTCACCAGACTTCAGATTGGTGAGTTCCCTTAGGCAGGTTCCCCTAGACTGACTTAAACACACCTCTGCCGACCTGAGAAGCTACTGTTGAGTGTCCAGGGCTCTCCAGGTAGCTGAGGGGTGGGGGTACCCCCAGTCACAACTTTTATAGTTATGGCTGGTCCCCTTAGTCGGTCTCATCTGCCAGGTGGGTTCCTGATTTTATGATGGAGATTCTCTCTCAGGGTTGAGGCTCATCTTCACACTCATGCTCGCACTTGAAAGCCCTGATATCAGGTTCTCAACCCTCCTCGGCTTTTGCCTGGCCCACATTGGTGCTTGTGGGACAACACAATCAATGTGCTGCCTCCTCATCTCCAGCCAACTACTCTGGCCTCAGGAAACCCTAGCCACAGACTCAGCTGTATCAGTCTCCACCATGGGATCTGGGTCCTCCATTCCTGCAGATTCAACCCTGGTAATGCTTCGCCTGACCCCCAGCTTAAAGCCATCAAAACTTGATAATATTTGGCCACAGTACTCTTTAGATAATCAATCCAAAATGGCCACATAATGGCACACAGCTTCTGTGAGCAAGCGGGCAGATGGAAAGGGATTCCTTATCTACAAGTCTCTTCTTTCTTGCTTCTTGGCTCTTCCTGCAGGCTCAGGCACCTCCAGACTCTGCTTCTCCGACTCCCTCTGCTTCTCCATCTCCTTTATCCCATTCTGTTTCTGCTTCCATTCCCCAGCCCATCCCAAATAGTCCTGCTGCCACAAGGTTCTGCATACTCCAGTGTGGAGGGAGAAACCAGCCCAACAATCAGTGGCGTGTCCCAGTAAGAAGTATGATATAGCAGCCCCATTCCTCAAAAGTTGTGGGAGATAATGTTTTACAGTTTTCTGCATCCAAACCTGAATTGATTACTAACCAGGAAAAAGGGTTAAAATGCCCTTGGCATCAAGTTTCTGCCAGAACCTGTTAGCTCCTTTCAGATCTCAGTCAAGGCTTACATTGAAATATAAATGGAGGAAGCCAGAAGGTGCAATGGGAGACCAGTCTCAAACCAAGGGAAAAAAAAAGTGTCCATTTTAAATTTCTCCTGGGCTGCAACTCAGAATATTTTTTCTCTCCCTTTCACCTCTTCTCTCTGCCTTTCTCCTTCTCACTCTCTCATGCAATAATTAATGGCCATTATCATTTTTCCTCTAGAACTTTTGTTTTTCTTAAATGCTATATTTTTGAGCTCACAATTTTGATCCTACATACCTAGATTAATGATTTTTGATCAGTTCTTTTCTTTTTATCCAACTCTGGAGTTATTTTTGAACATCTGTTATATTGCAATGGAAATAAACATTACAAGGCCTTTGCTTTTGTGTTAAATATAAATGTGCATAAAATTAAAATTTTAAAAAATGGATCCAAATACTTTTAATTCACATGATTTAAAAAGGTTCAATTTAAATTGGGTAAACTAATAGAAGCAAAATGTCTTTAAAATTAACTCTCAAGTCTCTAGGTGGTCAAACTCATAAAATGTTGATGCTTATAAAATGTCTAACATCAATTTTTCTAGGACTTTTCTTCAACAGGAATGTGATGGCAAATACCATTGGTACACTTGTCTGATATCTTGTTTTTTTTACAATAAGATGAGTGAATTAGAGTTGACATGTATGGGATTACTCAAATGTGTTCGTTAGAGACATCTGATTAATTTACAAAGTTATTCCATGGAGTAACATAATTAAACATTACTCTTTGTATTTTAAATGTGTTCATGTTTTTCAGGTATACAAGCCTTTAAAGCAGAAAATTTATCAAGCTGCTATTCTCCAAATTAAACTTGTCTGTAATGGTAATTTTAAACTTATCATTTAATGTTCTATTATAGGATCTGTCATCAATAGGGGACATGTAAAATTTGTTACACTGAGATAAAAAATTTAAATGTAAATTTATTTCTAAAACTTAGTGAAGTATTTCTAAAAGTTGTTTAAAGGTTAATATCATGAACATGAAAGCATTTTGCCCCTTTGCCACACAAAAGGAAAGTTAAAATCTCTCTCAGTCTTTCTTTAATTCATGTTTTAGATATAATGTTAAATTGTGTTAACTAATGTTCACATAGACTCAGGAGTCAATATATGTAAACTTCTTAAAATGACATGTAAGAAAGAGTGTAATGCACAGTAGCAAAAATGGGACAACAGTGACTGAGATTGGGGTCTCTGACCCCATGACTATGGCATGCCTGGTGCCTGGGAGTGTTCCTGTGCAGGGGCACAAGATGCCTAACTGCTGTGGCAGTACCCTCCCTGGGGAGGCTCTATATAGGAGTCCTATCAGATCTGACATTGATCTCAGGCACACAGCTCTTGGGCAGGAAGGAATTCTTTTGCTAGATAACCAGTGTTTCATCAGCTCCCTTCTCTGGTTCCTGCCCACCTTACAATAGCTTTGGACATTGGACTTCCTTGAGAGCTACACAGAGCTTCTAACATTGCACTTTGCAGCTCTGAAAAAAGTTACATAGGTGTCCTAGTCTCTGTAACTTTCCTGAAAACAAAGAATAATGCTTACATACATATATAAAGATTGCTGATATAACTCTTTAGATCTGCATTTCCATCACAGAACAGAGTTCCATCTGATCTCAGCTTAATATTCAAAATCTGTGTTTATAAATTTTATTTTCTAATACTCCTTTGCCCCTCACTGCATGCTGGTCATGGCAAAAGAGGAAATAATTAGCTTTAGTATTAGAACATTTTACCGAAGATTTGTGAAAAGCCCCGCCTTAACTGAGATAAGGCTCTGCCTCATAACCCTGCTGCACGTTAGAATGGCTCCAAAGTAAGCCAGACTTAACTCATTTAAAGTTGTGTTCAAAAGTTTGATGTTTGTTGTAAAGATTACTGTGATCTCAAACAGGGGATATAATGAATAACAGCCAAAATTCAAGATAGCTATTGCACAAACTGAATGTTTTACTCTTTGTGATTCCATATTTTCCTTGTAAACTCTAACTGTTGCCTAATTAATATTTTACAGAAGTACTGCATCAAGAGCAAACACCATAAATTAACTTGAAATAACTAGTAAGCCATCACATATAGGACATATAATGTAGACCCCAATTAGATAAAAAGGGGTAAATAAATGTAAAGTCATAGATGTTCAAATTAAAGCCCAGCACTCTTACTTTATGACTGGTGAGACTGGCTTGATGGATGTTAAGATCAAACTTAGAGATTGAGATTAAATACAGAGGCGAAGAAAAGCCAATATTTGGGTCTTGCCCTCAGTCATCCTGAATCCAGGGAAGAAGAGGACTTCTCTAAGGAGCTTTGAAACTCTGGGTCATATGACCTCCCAATCAGGGAGATTGATGAAGCCACTAGAGGATGAAAAGCCAATCAGTGCACCTGCTGCAGTGGAGGGTCAAGGACAGAGGGAGACATCCCTGGTGCTTTCAAGGGAAGCCACCTCATTGAGGACACCCTGCCTAATGGACAGCACTAAACCTAATGCTCTCAAGTTCTCTATGAGTGACCCCTGTGGGAACTCAGCTGACTCTTTAACAGACAGGAACAGGTCACTTTGACCAGCTTGATCTTAGACACCTAGCAAAACAGTTAAACCAAAATAGCCATTCTTGGGCATTTCAAAGAAATAATAGTTAAATATAACTTAAGATGTACACTTGTGTTAGCCCATTAGAATAAAGATTAAAAGCTACAAAAGAGATTCTTAGGCAAATGTTCCTGATAACTATCAAGAGAAACTGCGAGAGTCAGAAAATTTTAGAAAGTTTAAGGCCTTCAGACCTTCCTAAGCTACACAGGTAGGCTTAATCTATGTTTGCTAGTATTATCATCTAACCCTAAGTAACAGAAGTATAGAGATCTCTACTAAACAGAGGTTATATGAATAAAGGGATATTTTACAAAAATCAGATGACATTAAGTAGCTTAACTATATTTTCTGGGGACATCAATGACATTAAGAGTTAAATGTTGTGTTTACATTCTTGATAACCTGGACAATGTTAAAGTTCCCAGATAAAGGCCTTGTCCTCTCCAGCCTTTGCTAGGCCTTGTTATGAGAACAACTTCTCAGTTCTTCCACCCCCTGGTGAGGACATTCATTGGCATGTTCCAGATTCTGCAACATTTATCTTGTACTAATCTCATTTTAGTACTCATGTCTTTATTCTTCTCTCATACAAGCACCCATCCCCAAATGCCTTTACAACCTGCTCATCCCCAGCCAGGCTTCTACCATGGACCCCTTAATTAACCCAATTTCTAAAAAGGGAACTCCAAACTGCTTGCCCCATGCTGCCCCCTTCCAGCTCAAAGAAGGCAGAGTGGTCATTGCCCCCCTTTTCCTAAAGGAGTTCCTAAAATTAGAGGAGTGAATGAAGCCAGACTTGGAGACAGGCAGTTAGTGTAGAAATCGGGGATCAGTTAAATCGAGGAAATGAAGTCCATGAAAAGCATCTGCCTCTGGAAGTCTGGAAGTTGAAGACTGCCCCTGGGAGAATGGACTTTGTACATCTCACCTGCAAAACCAGCCCTAGTCACTTAGGCAGGGAGGAGAGATAAGGTGGGAAAGAACTGGAGAACAAAATATTTTCTTATAAAACCAGAAATGGGGAAATGTAATACAAAGCTGCTCCCCTGCCCTTTCCATTGCATCAAAACCTAGCTTGTCAGTGTGAAACCTGCTCTCCCCACCCTTTCTGCTGCAGCCATTTCCCCGCCCCCCCAACTACTTGTCAGTCTGTGAACATCCTAGCTAGCTATTGGTTCATCAGTCAGCTTGCAAGTATCCTTCTCTGTTATTGGTTCCCTGTTAGCCCAGCGGCATTCAACTGCTTAGGGATAGCAGCCCCACCATCTTTTCTCTTGCTTTCTCTCTCCTACTCAACTTGCTTTCTCTCTCCTCACTTTTCCACTCTCTCTAGCACGTGTCCTTTCTCTTTTCCTCTTATTTTCTCTCTTACCCTGCAGGGAGACACTTTGTTTGCTTAATGAACTCCCTTATGTGAACAAAAAAAAAAAAAAAAAAAGAAAAGAAAAATGTGCATTCACTCACTGAAGATGAAATAATCTATATATGTCTGTTAATGTCTGCAAATTATTGATTGTATTATTTAGTTCTATGGTTTACTTAGTTTTTGTTTAGAATATCTGTCCAGTAGTGAGAGAGGTGTGTTAAAGTCACCAAGTATTATTGAGTTGTGGTCTATTTGACTCTTGAAATTGGGAAGAGTTTGTTTGATGTACTTAGATACTACATTGTTTGGAGCATAAATAGTTATAACTGTTATGCCTTGCTGCTGTATAATTCCCTTCAGTAGAATTAAATGACTTTCTTTATCCCTCCTGAGTAATTTTGACTTGAAGTCCACTGTATTTGATATGAGGATGGAAACCCTTGTTTGTTTACACAATCCCTATGAGTAATACTTTTTCCCATCCTTTCACCTACAGTCTGTGGATGTTTTTGCCCATGAGGTGAATCTCTTGGATACAGCATATTGTTGGATCTTGTTTTTTAATTCAATCTGAAAGTATTTGTCTTTTGATTGATGAGTTTAGTCCATTAATATTCAAGATTATTACTGAGATATGATTTGCATTCCTAGTCATCTTGCTTTATTTCTGGCTTTTAATTTGATTTATTTTCTCCTTTGACTATTCATTTTGACTAGTTCCTCCCTTCACTGGTTTTCACATTTTTTCACTTCATCCTCGTGAAATATTTAGTTGAGAATGTTCTGTAATGCAGGCTTTCTAATTGTGGATACTTTTAACTTTTGTTTATCATGGAAAGTTATTTCATCTTCAAATCTGAAACTTAATTTTGCTGGATCTGAAATTCTTGTTTGGCATCCATTTTCTTTCATAGCTTGAAATATGTTGTTCCATGATTTCCTAGCTTTGAGGATCTGGGTTGAGAATTCAGTTGAGATCCAAACTGGTTTTCCCCTATACCTGATTTGCTTTTTTTCTCTCATGGCCTTTAAGATTTTATTCTTATTCTGTATTTTATTCATTTTCATTAAAATGTATCTTTGTGTGAGTCTGCTGTAGTTTTGTACATTTGGGGTCCTTTAAACCTCCTGTATTTGATTTTTCCATTTCATTGTTTAGGTTTGGGAAATTTTCTGATATTATGTCATTGAAAACATTGTGCATTCCTTTTGTTTGTATCTCTGCTCCTTCTTCTATCTTAATAGCTCTTAAATTTAATTGTTTCATGTTATTCCATAATTCTTAGAAGTTCTGTTAATGGATTCTTACCCTCTTTGCATGGTCAACTTTATTTTCAATATTAAATATTTTGTCTTCATTTTCTGAGGTTCTGTCTTCCTAATGGTCTAGTCCATTGGTGATGCTTTCCATAGAATTTATAATTTGATTTATTGATTTCTTAATTTTAAGGATTTCTGCTTGTTTTTTCACAATCTCTAACTCTTTAATGATCTTTCATTTCCTGAATTTTCTCTTTGATTTCAATCTTTATACCCTCCTTTACTTCACAGATCAGATTAATTATGTACATTATAAACTCCTTCTTGGACATTTCTTCTACTGTGTTGTCAGTGGCTTCTATTATTGGGATATCTTTGTTTGTGCCATTTTGTTCTCATGTTTTTTCATGTTACTTGTGTGTTTTCCCATCTAGTTGTATGAATCTGAGGCAATACAGATTCTACCCTGTAGACATATATTGTCACTGAAGATTTCCAGTATCCCAATTTAAAGGAAGAACAATGTCATCAACACCCAGTGCAAACAATATTCACACTCAAATCTAATAGCTCCCAGCATGGCATCCACTGCCTTCTCACTATAAATAGCAATGATGAGTTCAATCACTGACGGGAATAAAAAGAAAATTTGTCAAACAGATTTACAATCTCAAATAGTGGACAAAGAAAGAACAGAAACAGTGCAGGACATGATGTTCATGAGGGAGAAAGAGAGAAGTCAGAAGCAAAAATCTGCAGGAAGTGTTGAAGAGGAATCAACAGAGATCAGAGTTTAGGTGGAGAAAAGGTAGAAAGGGAATCTAGGAAGACAGATAAGCAAGAGGAAGAATACATATAATGAGAAGACAAAATTAAAAATAGAAGAATATAAAGAATATGCTACAGAACTGCAAAATACCATGCATCACCGTCTTCAACAAAATGGTGCACGAAAAATACCCTGCTCCAAATATGGTGGAGAGAGATGCTAGAGAAGAAAACATAAAAATAAAAAAAATCTCAGTGCAAAACTGAACAACTATGTCTGTCAGTATTCCAAATCTTCTCAGCCCTGTCTCTGACTTCCCACAAGACTGCCTGGCCCAGAAAGACCCTGGCATACCCAGCCACTATCTCACCAATCTGGGCCTCAGATGTCCTGGGTTCAGTCAGTTGCAATCTCAAAAGTTCAAAGCCACTGGAATTTGGAGAAAGACCACCAGGGATGAGCAAACCTGAGAGACAGTGACTAGATGGCAGCAACCCACACTCCCAGGAGGAAGACGCCAGGTGCAGCCAAACCCATGGGAATCACAATACTGAACCTCCAGGTCCTGGCTGGTGTTCCCAGACAGGGGCAGCTGTTTACCAAGATGGCAGTGGCAACCAACCCACTCGTACCCTAAACAAACCTCCCAGTATCCCCCAAAAAACCCAGGCTCTGGCTGTCATCTCAAAGTGGATGTGGCTATGTGCAACCAAACCTGGAGGATCCCTGGCAGCGGACCTCTGGGCAGTTGTGGAAGTGGTAGTACCAGGAGTTAGTGACAACATGCAGGGTGTCAGCAGTAGCTGGAGAATTTGGTGGCATTGGCAGTAGATGGGGGGTGGAAGCAGCAGCAGTGGTGGCAGTGTTGACTGTGGCTGCAGCTTTAGCAGCACCCAGAGAGAAGACCACCAGTTGACCTCCAGGGAGTGGCAGTGGCTTTGGTGGCAGTGGTGTCAGCAGTAGCAACAGTGTCAGCAGCAGTGCAAATGGCAGCTGAACTTTGAAGGCAGCATCAAGGGCAGCAGACCTCCAGGAATAGAAAAGGCAATAATGAAATTCACTTGGAAGAATAAGAAACCCAAAATAGACAAAACAATTCTTAGCAAGAAGAGTTAAGCAGGAGGCATCACAATACCAGACCTCAAACTATACTACAGAGTTATAGTAACAAAATGGCATGATATTGGCACCAAAATAGACATGACAACCAATGGTACACAATAGAATATGCAGAGACAAACACACATAAATACAGTTGTCCCACACTAGACAAAGGTGCCAAAATTATTCACTTGAGACAAGATAGGTTTTTCAACAAATACTGCTAGAATAAATGGAAAGTCACATGTACCAAAACGGAATTAAACCCCTACACATATCCTGCAGGAAACTCAACTCAAAGTGGACACAGGACCTAGGAATTAGAGCAGAGACATTGCACCTAATAGAAGAATATGTAGGCTCAAATCTTCATCATGTTGGCCTAGGATTTGACTTCCTTAACAAGACTCCTAAAGGGCAGGAAATAAAATCAAGAATCAATAAATGGGATGGACTCAAACTAAAAAGCTTCTTCTCAGCAAAGGAATCAGTAATGTGATGAGAGAGCCTACAGAATGGAAGAAAATCTTTACCACATGCATCTCAGATAAAGCATTAATCTCTAGGATATATGAATAACTAAGAAAACTTAACACCAAAAAATCAAATAACCCAATCAACAAATGGGCTAAGGAACTGAACAGACACTTCACTGAGGAAGACATGCAGTTGATCAACAAATAGGTGAAAAAATGTTCAACATGTCTAGCAATAAGAGAAATGCAAATCAAAACTATTCTAAGATTTTATCTCACTCCAGTCAGAATGGCAATTATCAAGAAAATAAGCAACAATAAATGCTGGTGTGGATGTGAGGGAAAAGGAACAGTCATACACTGCTGGTGGGACTGCAAATTTGTGCTACTACTCTGGAAAGCAGTACAGAGATTCCTCAGAAAACTTGGAATGCAAGCACCATTTGCCCCAGCTATCCCACTCCTCAATCTATACACAAAGGATTTAAACTCAGTATGTTACAGTGGCACAGCCACATCAATATTTATAGCAACTCAATTCACAATCACTGAACTGTGAAACCAACCTAGATGCCTTTAAATACATGAATGAATAAAAAAAAAAATCTGTGGTATACCTACACAGTGGAATAGTAATCAGTCTTAAAGAAGAATGAAATTATGGCATTAGCAGATAAATGAATGGAATTGGATAATATCATACAAAGTGAAATAAGCCATTCCCAAAAAACCAAAGGCCAAATGTTTTCTCTGATATGCTGATCCATCATGTGGTATGTGGGGAGGGAAGAATAGAGCATCTTTAAATGGGGCAGAGTGGAGTGAGGGAACATGATTGGGTATGAGGAAGGGAAAAATAGTGTAATGAGAAGGACATTATTTTCCTATGTACATGTAAGATTACATGAATGGTGTGATCTTGCACTGTGTATAACCAGAGAAATGAAAAGTTGTGCTCCATTTGTGTGCAATGAGTCAAATGCATTCTGCTGTCATGTGTAACTAATTGGAGCAGCACACACACTTCAGACAGAGCACTCATTTCCAAAGCTTATAAAGAACATAAAATCTTTATACCAAAAATACAAAGAAACTAATCAATAAATGGACAAAGGAAATGGGCAGACACTTCACCGAAGAAGATATAAAGGTGATCAACAAATATAAGAGAAAGTGCTCATCATTCCTAGTAGTTAGAGAAATGCAAATTAAAACCACCCTAAGATTTCATCTAACTCCAATTAGAATGGCAATAGTAATAACAATAATAAGTGTTGGCATGGATGTGGGGAAAAAGGCACACTCATATATTCCTGGTGGAGTTGCAAAGTGGTGCAGCCACTCTGAAAAGCAGTATGGAGATTCCTCAGAAAACTTGGAATGGACCCACCATTTGACCCAGCTATCCCACTCCTCGGTTTATACCCAAAGGACTTAAAGTCAGCATACTATAGTGACGCAGCCACATCAATGTTCATAGCAGTTCAATTCACAATAGCTAGATTGTGGAACCAACCTAGATGCCCTTCGATTGATGAATGAATAAAGAAACTGTGGTATATATACACAGTGGAATATTTCTCAGCCATAAAGAAGAATAAAAATTATGGCATTTGCTGGTAAATGGATGAAGTTGGAAAATATCATGCTAAGTGAAATAGGCCAAGCCCAAAAAACCAAAGGCCAAAATGTTTTCTCTAAGTACATGACGATATATAATGAGGGGGGGTGTTGGGAGGAAGAGAAGAATGAAGGAACTTTGGATGGTGTAGAGGAAAATGGGGTGGAAGGGGGTGGAGGACAAAAAAAATCATAGAATGAAACAGACAATATTACCCTATATACATGTATGATTATGTGAATGGTGTGAATCTACATTGTGTACAACCATGGAAGTGAAAAGTTGTACTCCATTTGTGTACAATGAATCAAAATGCAGTTTGTAAAAATAAAAAAAATTAATAAAAAATACAAAGTAGGGCTGGGGATGTGGATTAGTGGTTGAGTGCCCCTGAGTTCAATCCCCAGTACCAAAAAAAAAAAAAGTAAAGAATAAAATGTTTTCTCTCATGTACAGAAACCAGACCACACTAAGTAACAAAAAAGGAGTGTTTGCCAGATTCTCAAAGATAGAGGGAAGATCAGTGGAGAAGAAGATGGAGATTGAGGGGAAGGGAGGTGGGACAGAAAAGAGAAAAGGAGGAATGAATTTGACAAAATTATACCATGTACATGTGTAAATATATATATCACAGTGAAATCTGCCTTCATGTGTATCTCTAAATCATCAATTAAAAATAAATATCAAAATGCATAAATGCATTCTGTCATGTACAACTAATTAGAACAAATAAAATACAATAATTAAAAATAAGTAAATAAATAAATAAATGAAAAGTAAATAAAATGAAGACCAGTAGTGTAGAAGAAACACAATAAGGGGATGAAGGAAGGCAGGAAAAGAGGAGGCAGAAGGTGAAATGGAACAAATCAAATTTCCATTCATGTTTCATAATGTCAAAATGACACCAACCATTGTGTATAGCTATAATGCACTAATATAAACATTTTAAATGTAAAACTAAATAATATAAATAAAATAGAATATATGAAGAGATGAATAATGAATGATGAAATTGAAGCAGTACTAAGAATTCTACTCTCAATGAAAATTCCATGACCTGAAGGTGTCTCTGCTGAATTCTACATTATTTCTAGTAATACTTTATAAGTCTCATTCTCTTTTTATTCTATTTTATTTATCCAGTGATTACATATCTTGTGCCTACTTTTATTATTATTCCACAGGTCCCTTAGTATCTGTTCATTTTTTCAGTATATATCCTCTCCATTAAGATTGAGTATCTTCACTTGATCTTTCTTCAGGTTAATCAGTTTGAATCTCCATTGTCTTCTTCCCACTATTAGCCAGTTCAGAAATATTTTTAATTCTCTTATTGTGTTTACTTTTAGTTCTTTAATATGTACGTGGATCTTGAGCATAGTGTGCTCAAGATTATTCCTTGTTTCCTCATTCCTATTTCTATACTGCAAGTTTCTATATTTTCATTGTTTCAAGAGAATTTGTAATTGTGTGTTGTGAAATTTGTAATATTTTTGTTGTGGCAGGTTTACAATCCTTGCTTAAACTGAAAAGTGAAGCAGGAGGCATCACAATACCAGACCTTAAATTATACTTCAGAGTTATAGTAAGAAAAACAGAGTCAAAGTAGCACAAAAACAGATATGAAGACCAATGGAACATAGTAGTAGACATAGAGACAAATGCACACACACACACACACACACACACACACACACACACACACACAGTTATCTCATACTAGAGAAAGGTGCCATATACATTGGGGCAAAGATAACCTCTTCAACAAATGGTGCTGGGAAAAATGGAAATTATATGTAGTAGAATGAAATTGAACCCCTATTTCTCCCATGCACATACTGAACTCAAAGTGGATTAAAAACATTGACATTAGACCAGAGAGTCTACATCTACGAAAATATATAGTATGCCGAACTCCCATTATATTAGCTTAGGAACCAACTTCTTCAACAAGACTCTTAAAGCACAAGAAGTAAAATCAAGAATCAATGAATGTGATGGTATCAAATTAAAATGCTTCTTCACAGCAAAGAAACAATCAACAGCATGAGGAGTGAGCCTAGAGAATGGGAGAAAATTGTTCCCACTTACATCTCAGATGTAAAATTGATTTCCAGGATATACAAAGAACTCAAAAAACTTAACAACAAAAAACTAATAACCCTATAAATAAATGGGCCAAGGAAGTGAATGGACACTTCACAGATGAAGAAGTACAAATGGTCAACAAATATATGAAAAAATGTTCAACATTTCTAGTAAATAGAGAAACACAGATTTAAACTGCACTGATATTCCATCTCACTCCAGTCAGAATGGCAGTTATCAAGAATATGAGTAACATTAAATGTTGGTAAGGATGTGGGGAAAAGGGTACACTTATACATTGATGGTGGGACTACAAATTGATGGAATCTCTCTGGAAAGCAGTATGGAGATTCCTCAGAAAACTTGGAATGGAACCACCATTTGACCCACTTATCCCACTCCTCAGTTTATACTGAAAGAACTTAAAATCAGCATAATGTAGGGACACGTCCACATCAACATTTATAGCAGCTCAATTCATAATAGTTAAGCTATGGAACCAACCTAGATACCCTTCAACAGATGAATAGATAAAGAAACTGTATTGCTCAGCCATGAAGAACAATGAAATTATGAATTTGCTGGTAAATGGATGGAACTGGAGACTATGTTAAGTGAAATAAGCTAATCTCCCTAAAATCATAACCCAGATATTCTCTCTGATATGTGTATGGTAACACAGAATGGGGGGCTGGAAAGCAAGAATAGAAGTTTATTGGATTGGACAAAGGGGAATGAAGTTAATGGAGTGGGGATAGGATTATGAAAAACAGTAGAATAAATAAGACATAACTTTCCTATGTTCATGTATGAATACATAATCAGTGAAACTCCATGTCATGTACAAGCACAAGGATGGTATGTATGTATAATTCCATGTATGTATAATATGTCAAATAAAAATATCCTTGCTAAATAATTTCAACATTTACTTCATCTTTGTGTTAGTATCAGTGGGTTGTATTTTTTTATTCAAATTGTGGTTTTCTTCATTACTTTATGACATTATTTTTAATTGCATTTTGGCCATTATTTTAGGACACTCTAGGTCCTGTTTAAATCTTTTGTGTTAGCAGGCAGTAGCTGTTTAGGTTCTGGTCATACCATTGTTTATGAATTCAATGGTAGCTTAACTTTCAGAGCCTTTGCATGATATTTTGTTGATGGGTTTATTTTGGTTCCCTTATTTCTGACAAAGGGTGTCAGAATGTGTTCTCACAGCATTTGTTGCTTCACTTTGGGGAAAAAAATGTCAGGGACAGGAATCTGCAGAAACAAAGAGACTTATATTGCTGCTGGGCCTTTATTTTTATTGTATTTCATTTTTGGTAGGGAATCTCAGACTCTGAACGTCAGATAATATTTTCCAGACTGCATGTTTTTGGTGGCAGGGTTCCTTTTTCTAGATGCCAGGATGCTGTGGTAAGGCCTGTAGGGAAAAGAGCCATCTTAGTCTGGGCTCCACTTACGGCAGGGTGGGAATGAGGAGTTTGCCAATTTCTCACTCCACACTTGATCCTCAGGAGTTTTTGATATGCAGTCATGACTAATGACCCTTAGGCTATGATTCCTGAGACTCTTCCATTTGTGAGTATCTGAAAGTTTATGAAGGGAACCTTGACATCAATAGAGGTCCTAGAAAATTAGAAGAAGACTTTAAGTGTGATTACCTTATTTCTCTGTGTTTAGGAGCAAACAGCAGGAAATCACAGGCTCCCATGTGATAAATCTGTGACTTTGTGATGTGCACTGTAGACTGAGAATGGTCCTACATATACATACGACATAATATTTATACTGCTTTGAAAGCTGTTATGAGGTTGAATTAAGATCAACGGATATAAAAGTGCTCTGTAAAATGTTCACAACTGAACAAATATCAAATTGCAAAACAGGAATATTAAATTCTATATTAGAGAGTGGTGATGAGAATGTAGTTGAGTCATAAAGATGTGGTAGGCAGGAATTGGAATCATGTAGATGGCATAACTGGATTGTTGGCACATATCACACAATAGTAAGTGAGGTGTCTACCATGCATTTATACCTTAATTAATAATGTTCTCAGATTTAGGAATTCCTAATTGTCTCCCTTGGAATGTCAAATGGATGCTAAAAGCAATAAATTTGCCAATTGTATATGGAAACAGAGGTAAAGAATTTCTGTAAATTTATGTAATGTTCCTAAAGCTGCTATTGACAAAATTGGAATTATTTTTCAAATCAAACCAAAATATGTAAAATTCTTGGACATGCACATATTCATGGACTAATGAAAGGGTCTTAACAAAGGATAGTCAACTTAGGTTTGGAAACACTCTTCCTCATATTACCTCCATTCTCTATCACCATCACTTTTTGTTCTTTGGCCCAAGGTTTATTACTGATCATTATTTTCTTTAGTTTCCAGGACACCACATACTCCTCATATTGCTCCTGCTTCTTTCCCCCATTGGTTCTCAGTTTACTTTTGTTGGTTCCTTTTCATTATCCCAACCTCTAAATGGAAAAGTATCCCAGGATTCAGTTCTCACATCTTATCTTTTTGTTTATGCTCCCTTTATTAAAGAACCACCCCTTGAAATTTTAAAATGGCAATCTCATTTCCTCCTATATAGAGTTCTGAGGGCTCTTAAATAATACCCAAAATCACATAGCTAAGAAACAAGACTTGGAGGTTTAACCTGAAATGCCTGAGGTTAAATGAAGTTCAGGAATGATTGTTGGGCAAAAACTCAGGTCACTTTCACAAAATGCTGTTGTAGAATGATATAAGGGCAAGTAGCCAGTGCTGGCTCATTTCTATCCTTCCTCGTATGGGGTTAGGCCTGGGCAGCCCCAGTTTTCCTAGAAATGTTTATCAGATTTTATCTTCCTTAAACTGAAATGTTCTCACAATTGCTGATCATCTCACCAAGTCATATATCCCAGAATTTTTGAAAATATGGTCTATTCCCCCTGCCACCAACTGTACCTATTGAAATGTCAGACATTTTCTGAAATTTTTTTGATGCATCAACTATCAGATGCTTCTAAGTTTATGTTGTTTTCCTATGAGTTCAGCACTTCCTCAGATTCGTAGAACACCTAAGCCAAAAGTGTCCTGAGACTGAGCCATTTGATAGGCAAAAGTAGGAAGATACTTGTACAGGGTCATTGAATGTGATAGTGTCACGCCAACCAGAAACAAGGTTCTTTAATTCCCAGTGAAATTATCATAACCAGTTAAATATTAATCAAAATATTGGTGGCACAGCCTCTTATCAACTTTTCTCTCTATCCTCTGCTCACCTTCTAACCCCCCAGGATCCTGTGACTTCTGCCATTTGTCAGTGTTTTTATGAGAAAGGAAAAGATTATAATTAGTTCACTATGTATGGGTCAAGAAAGGGGTCACTTTCTGGTCAGTAGGCCTTTCAGGCTACTGGGCCAGGCCCATTGCTATCTCTCAGAAGTCCCTGGGACACTCTGACCTTACTGTGATCACACTTAGCTCAGTAGGACATTTAGACTGACATTTGCAGGATTGAGGAATGTAGTCTCTCAGGTCAGATGGCTATGAAAAAACCTGGGGGCAAATAAAGTGGGCAGAAGAATAACAATTTATAAATGTTAGAATACCTATTATGTGCCAGGTCATGTGAGAGTTGTATTAAATATATAAATACAAATAAATATATTTAGCTTGTTAATTTTTCCCTAAACCTAAGTATTATTAATATCTCAATAAGGATAATGAGCTCCCAATACTCAATTTAGATTTACTGATCTACTCAAACCTGATTTACTCAAAGTTACATAGCTAGTAAATGCCAATGTTGGGATTAAATTTCAAAGGACTGATCACAATTTGCATGCACTTTTCTAGTAGTAAGTGCAACAATTGATAGATTTTTGTACTATATATCAGATGCTATGCTCATCTTTTGGGTGTAGTATTAAAATAATTGCCACACATCTGAGTTATTATTACTCCCATTTTACATGACAGAAAAAGGAGGTTCAGAAAATATAGGAAATTTGATTAAGGTCATATATTGCAAGCCATCGAGTCAGTATTTCAAACCAGTTTCTCTCTGATTTCATAGCATGCAATTCTCCACCAAACTGCCTTTCATAGATTGGGAGATAATACAGAGAGGATGAATGAGGCTTTCAAAAGGGAGGTCTTCTTGATGGCTTTAAAGGCAACTTATAAATCTTACATATTAAATCTGTGATAATATAATTCTAGGAGGAAAGGATAAATTTAAGGAGTATGGTTAGGTTGCTATAGTGTTTGAATCCCAGTAAAGAGTTCAGCCCTCCACCTTTAACTTACATTCTAAAAGTATTTGGGTGCCATCACATTGATATTGTTTGGAAAACTGAAGGTGCTCTGACAGATGTTAAACTGAGCTGGCAAATCTTAGGAAAATAAAGATCAACCCCTGCTTTGGAGAGCTATGCTCCATTATACTTCCAAGGGCCTGGAATAATTTGTCCTAAAACTTGGTGGTTTTCCACTACTTATATTTAATGGATTCTTTTCAGTATGTATAAAGCATAGAATAAGTCTAAATCAGACAGATGTTAACTGTGCTCTTCCTCTCTTAGACTGAACATGAAGAAGCAAGAGTTGAGTCCATGCTACATTTCTATGGACTTCTGTCCTTCTGGTAAGTATGACCTTTTAAAATTTTGTAGAAATCTTTTGGTTTCAGTATGAACCTCTGTGAAAGTATTGGTGATAAATTCCTGGCCTCATTATTAGTTTCAGATTTTGGGCCTTATATTTTCACATATGTGCCCTAGAAGCTTGGGATAGTTTCCAGCCCCAAATCATGCCCACAAAGTGTTAAATAAATGAATAAAATCAAATTCACAAAGAAGTTTCATGTCCTTTGTCTGGTAGGCAGGGCAGAATAAAAAAAAAGTTCAAGGCTTGGCAAAGTCTACAAAGTCGGCTAATCTAATCCTTGACCCAATTTCTTTAACACATCTTTACCCAATCTATCTTTTAAGCCTTGCCTACACACTTCCAGTTACAAGAGCACATAAACACAGAACTCACTTAAAATTGTTTTTCTTGTGCTCAGTGAACTACATTTCTATATATCTTCTACCCCTGTGTTTTATTTAACTCTGTTCCCTGGGACCTCAAAGACCCAGTCTTTTCATCCATCTTCCCTATCATAAGATTTGAGCTCCTGTGCATTTAATGATTCCACATAAAATCTGGACCCTTGCCTATTCTTCATGCTATTTACCTCTCCTCTATGCCCACTCAATTTTTTCCATATCAGTTGAGGAATATGGACAGAACTGAACACAGAACACTTCACAATACAGAATTAAGAAGAATGCATCTCTTTTGAAAAGTATAATCTTTATTTATAAAGCCTAAAGCAAAACTTCTCTCTCTCCGTTTATAATTTCTTCCTTTCTTTATTTTGTTTTGTAAGTAATTTCACCTTCTTCTCAGGGATATGCAAACAATGACCTCTGGGTCAAATGTGGCTCACTGTCATTTTGTTATAAGTGAAATTATGTTGGAACATAATCAGGTCCTCTTTTTTACGTATTGTCTGTATCTGTTTTAATACTACAATGGCAGAATTGAGTAGTTAACACAAGAACTATACGTCTTACAACATCTAATGTATTTACTATCTGGTACTACAGAAAAGTTTGAAGACCCCTATACTTGATTTAAAATAGGTTTCTTGATAATCACTCTATTAATCATTGGTATTAAGAAAAATAAAACTCTAAACAATTTGCTCAAATTCACTTGATTGAGCATGAACCGAGATGGGTTTTGAACCCAGGTCTGTTTAGTTCACTGTCCAGTGGTTTTTCACCCCATGTTCTTCTAAGCACTCACCAGAGTTGCTTCAAGATGGGACATGCTGGGTTGTTATGGCTCCCTGATTTCTTTTCTTTTTTGTTTTTGAATCAGCATTTTATTTATTTATTTATTTATTTTTAATTTATTTTTATTGTAAACAAATGGGATACATGTTGTTTCAGTTTGTAGATGGAGTAACAGCATACCATTTGCATAATCATATATTTACATAGAGTAAGGATGTTTGATTCATTCCGTTATTTTTTTCCTTCTCCCCCACCCCTCCCACTTCTCTTTTCCCTCTATACAGTCCCTCCTTCCTCCATTCTTGTCCCCCTCCCACCCCCCATTAAGTGTCATCATCCGCTTATCAGTGAGATCATTCCTCTTTTGGATTTTAGAGATTGGCTTATCTCACTTAACATGATATTCTCCAATTTCATCCATTTGCCTGCAAATGCCATAATTTTATTATTCTTTATAGCTGAGTAATATTCCATTGTGTGTGTGTGTGTCTATATATATATATATATATATATATGTATATATATATATATATATACACAGTTTCTTTATCTATTCATCAATTGAAGGGCATCTAGGTTGGTTCCATAGTCTGGCTATTGTGAATTGAGCCGCTATGAACATTGATGTGGCTGTATCTCTGTAGTGTGCTGATTTTAAGTCCTTTGGGTATAGGCCAAGGAGTGGGATAGCTGGGTCAAATGGTAGGTCCATTCCAAGTTTTCTAAGGAGTCTCCACACTGCTTTCCAGAGTGGTTGCACTAATTTTCAGTCCCACCATGTATGAATGTACCTTTTTCCCCACATCCTCTCCAACAACTCCTGTTGTTGCTTGTATTCTTGATAATCACCATTCTAATTGGGGTGAGATGGAATCTTAATGTAGTTTTGATTTGCATTTCTCTTATTACTAGAGATGTTGAACATTTTTTCATGTATCTGTTGATGGCTTGTACATCTTTTTCTGTGAAGTATTTGTTCATTTCCTTAGCCCATGTGTTGATTGGGTTATTTGTATTCTTGGTGTAGAGTTTTTTGAGTTCTTTATATATTCTGGAAATTAGTGCTCTATCTGAAGTATGAGTGGAAAAGATATTCTCCCACTCTGTAGGCTCTCTCTTCGCATTGCTGATAGTTTTCTTTGCTGAGAGAAAGCTATTTAGTTTGAATCTATCCCAGTTATTGATTCTTGCTTTTATTTCTTGTGCTATGGGAGTCCTGTTAAGGAAGTCTGATCCTAAGCCAACAAGGTGAAGATTTGGACCTACATTTTCTTCAATAAGATGCAGGGTCTCTGGTCTGATTTCAAAGTCCTTGATCCATTGTGAGTTGAGTTTTGTGCAGGGTGAGAGATAGGGGTTTAGTTTCATTCTGTTGCATATGGATTTCCAGTTTTCCCAGCACCATTTGTTGAAGAGGCTATCTTTTCTCCATGGCATATTTTTGGCACCTTTGTCTAGTATGAGAAAATTATATTTATTTGGGTTTGTGTCCATGTCCTCTATTCTGTACCATTGATCTACCTGTTTATTTTGGTGCCATTACCATGCTGTTTTTGTTACTATTGCTTTGTAGTATAGTTGAAGTTCTGGTATTGCGATACCCTCTGTTTCATTCTGCCTGCTAAGGATTGCTTTAGCTATTCTGTGTTTCTTATTCTTCCAGATGAATTTCATGATTGCTTGCTCTATTTCTGTGAGTTACGTCATTGGGATTTTAATTGGAATTGCATTGAATTTGTATAGCACTTTAGGTAGTATGGCCATTTTGACAATATTAATTCTGCCTATCCAAGAACATGGGCGATCTTTCCAACTTCTAAGGTCTTCCTTAATTTCTTTCTTCAGTGTTTTGTAGTTTTCATTGTAGAGGCCTTTTACCTCTTTGGTTAGATTGAGACCCAAGTATTTTATTTTTTTTGAGGCTATTGCAAATGGAGTTGTTTTCCTCATTTCCCTTTCAGCTGTTTCATCGCTTGCATATAAAAATGCTGTAGACTTATGCGTGTTGATTTTATAGCCTGCTATTTTGCTGAATTCATTGATGAGGTCTGGAAGTTTTCTGGAGGAGGTTTCTGGATCCTCTAAATATAGAATCATATCATCTGCAAATAGTGACAGCTTAACTTCCTCTTTTCCTATTCGCATGCCTTTAATTTCTTTAGTCTGCCTAATTGCTCTGCCTACAGTTTCAAGGACAATGTTGAATAGAAGTGGTGAAAGAGGACATCCCTGTCTTGTTTCCATTTTTAAAGGGAATGGTTTCAGTTTTTCTCCATTAAGAATGATGTTGGCCATGGGCTTAGCATAAATAGCCTTTACAATGTTCAGTTATGTTCCTACTATCCCTATTTTTTCTAGTGTTTTCAGCATGAAGGGGTGTAGTATATTGTCAAATGTTTTTTCTGCATCAATTGAAATAACCATATGATTCTTATCCTTAAGTCTATTGATATGATGGATTACGTTTATTGATTTACGAATGTTGAACCATCCTTGCATTCCAGGAATGAACCCCACTTGATTGTGGTGCACAGTTTTCTTAATATGTTTTTGGGTACGTTTTGCCAATATTTTGTTAAGGATCTTTGCATCTATATTCATCAAGGATATTGGTCTAAAATTTTCTTTCCTTGATGTATCTTTTCTTGGTTTGGGTATGAGGGTGATATTAGCTTCATAGAATGAGTTCGGTAGGGTACCGTCCTTTTCTATTTCCTGGAATACTTTGAGAAGCATTGGAATGAGTTGTTCTTTGAAGGTCTTGTAGAACTTGGCTGAGAATCAGTCTGGTCCTGGGCTTTTCTTGGATGGTAGATTTTTAATGGCTTCTTCTATTTCATTGCTTGATATTGATCTGTTTAATATGTGTATGTCCTCCTGGTTCAGTTTGGGAGGAGCATATGTCTCTAGAAATTTGTCAATGTCTTCGGTACTTTCTATTTTGTTGGAATACACATTTTCAAAGTAGCTTCTCATTATGTTCTGTATCTCAATGGTGTCGTGATATTTCCTTTTGTATCATGTATTTTAGTAAATTGAGTCTTCTCTCTCCTTCTCTTTGTTAGTGTGGCTAAGGGTTTATCTATTTTGTTTACTTTCTCAAAGAACCAACTTTTTGTTATGTCAATTTTTTGAATAGTTTCTTTTGTTTCAATTTCATTGATTTCAGCTCTGATTTTAATTATTTCCTGTCTTCTACTACTTTTGCTGTTATTCTGTTCTTCTTTTTCTAGGGCTTTGAGCTGTAATGTTAGGTCATTTAATTGTTGACTTTTCATTCTTTTCTGGAATGTGCTCCATGCAATGAATTTTCCTCTTAGTACCACTTTCATAGTGTCCCAGAGATTTTGATATGGTGTATCATCATTCTCCTTGACCTCTAAGAATTTTTTAATCTCCTCCCTGATGTTTTCTTTTATCCATGTTTCATTCAATAGCATATTATTTACTCTCCACGTTTTGGAGTAATTTCCTTTTTTTACTTTGTCATTGATTTCTACTCTCAGTCCATTATGATCTGATAGAACACAAGGCAGTATCTCTATTTTTTTTTTTATTTCCTAAGGGCTGCTTTGTGGCATAACATATGGTCTATTTTTGAGAAGGTTCCAAGTGCTGCTGAGAAGAAAGTGTATCTGCTCGTTGATGGATGGAATATTCTATATATGTCTATTAAGTCTAGGGTATTGATTGTGTTATTGAGTTCTATGGTTTCTTTGGTTGGATTTTGTTTGGAAGATCTATCTAGTGGTGACAGTGGTGCGTTAAAGTTGCCCAGAATAATTGTGTTGTGGTCTATGTGATTCTTGAAATTGAGAAGGATTTGTTTGATGTACAGGGATGCACCATTGTTTGGGGCATAAATATTTACTACCATTATGTCTTCTTGATTTATGGTTCCCTTAAGCAGTATGAAATGTCCTTCTTTATCCCTTCTGACTAACTTTGGCTTGAAGTCCACTTTATCTGATAGAAGGATGGAAACCCCCGCTGTTTTACTGATTCCATGTGCATGGTAGGTTTTTTCCCATCCTTTCACCTTTAGTCTGTGGATGTCTTTTTCTATGAGATGAGTCTCTTGCAAGCAGCATATGGTTGGGTCTTTCTTTTTAATCCATTCTGCCAGTCTCTGTTTTTTGATTGATGAGTTTAGGCCATTAACATTCAGGGTTATTATTGAGAAATGATTTATATTCCCAGTCATTTGGCTTATTTTTGGTTTTTAAGTTGGCTTGGTTTCTCCTTTGAGTGCTTTTTATCTAAGGTAGTTCCTCCCTTTGCTGACCTACATTGTTGTTTTTCATTTCCTCCTCATGGAATATTTTGTTGAGAACATTCTATAGTGCAGGCTTTCTATTTGTAAATTCTTTTAACTTTGTTTATCATGGAAGGATTTTATTTCATGTTCAAATCTGAAGGTTAGTTTTGCTGGGTATAGGATTCTTGGTTGGCAACCATGTTCTTTCAGATCTTGAAATATGTTGGTCCAGGCCCTTCTAGCTTTTAGAGTCTGGGTTGAGAAGTCTGCTGCTATCCCTATTGGTCTCCCCCTATATGTAATCTGATGCTTTTCTCTCCTGGCCTTCAAAATCCTATGTTTATTTTGAATGTTAGGCATTTTCATTATAATGTGTCTTGGTGTGGATCTGTTGTGATTCTGTGCATTTGGTGTTCTGTAAGCCTCTTGTATTTGATTTTCCATTTCATTCTTCAGGTTTGGGAAATTTTCTGATATTATTTCATTGAATAGGTTGTTCATTCCTTTGGTTTGTATCTCTGTGCCTTCCTCAATCCCAATAATTCTTAAATTTGGTCTTTTCATGATGTCCCATAGTTCTTGGAGATTCCGTTCATGATTTCTTACCATCCATCTGCTCTGTTTGGGCGACTTTATTTTCAAGATTAAATATTTTGTCTTCATTGTCTGAGGTTCTGTCTTCCAAGTGGTCTAGTCTTCTGGTGATGCTTTCCATTGAGTTTTTTATTTGGTTTATTGTTTCCTTCATTTCAATGATTTCCGTTTTTTTTGTTTGTTTGTTTTTTTTTTTTTTTTTTTTTTTTGAGAATCTCTGTCTCTTTGTTGAAATGATCTTTTGCTTCCTGCAGGTGCTCTTTCAGCTTATTGGTATTATCATTCATTGCCTGCATTTGCTCTCTTATCTCATCCTTTGCTTCACGAATCATCTTAATCATGTATAATCTGAAGTCCTTTTCTGACATTTCTTCTAACATACTGTCATTGGATTCTATTACTATAGAATGTAGATTTGTTTGGATCATTTTCTTCCCCTGTTTTTTCATGTTGTTCATGTATCTTCCCCTCTAGTGCTGCAGTTCTGGGGTATTGCAGATTTCCCCCTATAGGCTTATAGTGTCCCTATAGGTCTCCAAAACCCTTTCTTTAAGGGGAGATCAATGTTAGAAGTGCCCAAATCAGACACTATGCAATCCTAGACCAAATAGCCCCTATGGGGACAATAACAAAATTGTCATAATAAACAAAATGTGTTCAAATGTTATCTTCGGTAATACAAACAGGTTTACAATAATGTCTGCAGTTTCTCATGGAGGACAAAGAGGATGCAGAGGGATGAAGAATATGGCTGTTAATGGGATAATAAAAGAATATACAGAAGTTCTAGAAAATAGAAAGGGTGAGAGTGGAATCAAAAGAAATCGGATGTTAGCATGTAAATAAGGGAGAAAGCAACTCTGAGGGAACAGGTACACAGAAGGAAAAGAAAGCTTGAAATGTAAAGAAATAAAAACAAATTTTTTTTAGAAAGGAGAAAAAAGAAAATCTAGTGTATAACAGTCATATATTAATGAAACCTCCCAGTGTTCAGTAGCCTGATGTATGAGAGGTACCTGACAATGAGCTTCAAGCCTCCAGCAGGCATCTCAGGATGGGATTTGCCCCACCCGAAGATCGGAGCTATGGCTTCCAGGATTATCCAGATGGCTGCTCTGCCTTCCAAATGTGTTGGCAAATGGGGAGCTGTAGCTGAGGGGTGGATGTGGTCAGCTGGAGGTCCTGGAGACAGGATGCAGTTGGTCCAGCAGTGGTCCTGGAGGTCGGGTGTGTGTGGTGTGGTTGTGGGATCCAGGAGGCTGGGTGCAATCAATTTGTCTGGGTTCCCGGTGATAGGGCACAGTCAGTTGGTCTGGGGGTCCTGGCGGCAGGGAGCAGTCAGTTGATGTGAGGGCCCCAGAGGCAGGGAGTGATCGGTTGGGCTGAGGGATCCTGGAGACGGGACTCAGTCAGGGGTCCTATAGGGCCTGGCTGTTGTCACAAAATGGTGGCAGCCACATGTAATCAAACCTGCAGGTACTGTGACAGTGAACTTCCAGGCAGCAGCAGGCAACTGGTTCTCCACTGGCAGTCGGCAGTCAGTCTGCTGGCAGCAAGAAACAGATATCCTCTGTTTGAATCTGGCGTTGTGGAGCAACAAGGAACACAGCCTCCCTCTAGACCGCCATCTTGGATCCGCCTGATTTCTTGATATACTAGTTGGATTTTTACTATGAGCCAGTTCAACTCCACCCAACTCAGGATAACTCAGCTAAGCCACTCCCTTGATCCTTCCATGATAACCATGCCAGTGGGTGCTGGGATCTCAGTCTCCTTGGCCCATAACCATGATAGGCATTCTAGACAAAATGTCATTTGGGATATTTTGCATTATTGGTATATTGAAATTGGTCTGGATGAATCTCAGGACACACTTAGGCAAGCAAAGAGCACTATCCAGTTTGTGCCATGTTCTAGGAGTAGAAACCACTAGTGGTCTGACCAATGGGGTTTTATGTCAGTTACTACACTTTATGTCCTTCAACCTGGCAATCTTTCTAAGAGAGAAACAGAGAACAGAGAGAGAGAGAGAGAAAGACTTTATCACCAAGAACAAACTGCCTTTGATTCATCCATTTCCTTATTAATTTTGTAGCTGATCACTCATTTGGAAAATTTTCTGTTTCTGTAAGAACTGCACACAGCTGCCTAGACATTCTTGCCCATTCTCTGAGAGGTCCTGTATAAGCGTCAAGAATGGGGCCCAGCCATAGACACTCCTACTCAAGGACATATAGGCAAGTAAAAGGGCAAGGTCCAAAGCAGCCGGTGCCAGCTACAATGAGACTTTCCCTCTTTCTTGTCTGTACCCAACACTATCCACAAAAGCACTCATCCATGACAAGCAGAAATACACAGTAAGATTAGGAACAAAGCATTATAGGTAAACATCTACCACCTGATCTTTGGTATTGAGAACAACAGAACTCACTAGTCCCTTAGAAACAATCTTGTCCAGCCATCATTTTAAAATTGGAAAGTTGATACTCAGAGAAGGTAAATGATACACCCAAGGTCACATATAATATCAAATCACATGCAATAATTATTGTAATATTTAAGCTAAACCCACCTTTATAGGTTATTTTTCTAAATCTTCATTTTTAGATGAGAATACTGAGGTACAATTGTCTCTAATTAGTGTAACACTATACCTATTGGTATTTGGCATAAAGTAAGAATTCAAAAGTGTTTACTGAAATAGACATAAATCATAAGAAAGAATCTTTGACACTATGTTTTCTATTTTATAGGTGAGTAAACCAATGCCCAGGAGGAAAAGCTATTCCCTAAATCCCAGTAGGAATTAGAGCTGGGAGTACAACCCAGCCATCTTAAAGTTAAGTAATATATCCAAGGTCCCCCAGGTAATATATGATTTTGCAAAATGAGTTCATTTTACCCTGAAGAAAATCTGCATTCATGCCTGCCTTCTTTCGTTCCTTCTTTCATTCTTCATTCCCATCTTTTTTCTTCTTTCTCTAGCATTTTATCAACCCCTGTCAGGCATAAAGGGACACAGAAATACATAAGACACAGTTTTCACAAACAAAATGCTCATGTCCTCTAGAAGAAGGAGATGTTAGTAAGCATTTACAGAATACCTAATTCAGAATTGAAGAACAGTTGACGATTTCTCAGAAGGACTGGCAATTGAAATGGCTGTGATGAGACAGTAGGAATTTCATTTTATATGGGTTAAGTAGTATTTGTAAAGTCATGACATGTTTGGAGAAGGCTGAATAGTAAAGCATCACTGATATAAGAGACTATATACAAAGTTTTTTAGGGGAATTTTGAGGAGTAGAAAAATGAGAAAGTGAAATTACTATGTGCCTTTAAAAACATTAAGATCATTGAGTGTAGCCTGAAGGTCAACAGAAAATGTTTTAAAAGAGAGAATTGATGTGGTCAGTTTTGTGACATTAACTGATCATTATGCAGACGTTTGGGCCTCTTTGGACCTCTGACATAAGATATCTTTGACCATACTTTCATGTATTTTTCTGCAGTACCACGTCCTTAGAACCTTCTGGGAGCTTAGTAGGCATTGAATTCAATATTCTTACTCTGTTTTTAAAGAAGTCACTGGCCACCCAGATATTTGTCTCTTCTTAGATTCTCTTCCTATAATAATTTCTTCCTCTCTTCTCAGTCTCAAAGGTCTGGCACAGTGGAGCAAGTTACAAGGAATACACACCAGAAAGGAAAAGAATGCCTGGTTCTAGTGCTATGTCAGTACTAACAGATGTAGCCATGGAGGGTCAGTGGCAAAGAATAACTTCACAGAGGACAAAGTCTGGGGTGATGGAAAATAATATATGGAAGCAGTTCTTTCAAAGAGGAGAACTTATGTCTAACCAAGGAAGTAATTCCACTATCAGGACAGGGATGCTTACCCAGCAAGCTTCATTTATCATTTCTGAGTGATGTCTGTTGTACATTTCTTATGCTTTCATTTCCTGAAGGAAAATTTTTTATGGTCTTTCTGTCTCTACTTCATCATTGTATTTAGGGTATTGGCAAGGACAGATAATTTCTAATTTAGTCAACAGATCACTGGATCATGGGGAATTATAGTTGAAATTGATTGGGATGATTATTAAGTTCCCAAGAAGTCCTGAATTTGATGTGGATGCAGTAACTGGATGGGACTTTGAGTTATTCCTCTTGGGGAAGAGATGAGTATGTTCCATGTGGGAATAGAACTGTATATGAGTAGCAAGGGTGTGACTGTGGAATAGTCTACTGATTTCCCACCATATCTTTCTTTGTTCTTTAAGGAAACAAACATTAAATTTTAAATGAGCCCATGACCACTACATTTTCTAATTTTCCTGGGACATTATTATATCTCTTTTCAGAAAAGAAAAGAACAAGTGATCTAACAAAGTAATTTATCTATTAAATGGCTGACCTGGGATCCAGGTGAAGATATACCTGATTGTTTCCCTTATTCTCATCAGTTTTTATTCACTGTCATAATAATAGGGGGTTTGGGGGTGAGATAGATAAAGTTAATCAAATCCTAAGGGTATTTCTCATTATAATATTCTTAATACTTCTCTGCCAAGTCCAAATTGCTTAACTTCTTTCTTTAACAGATTCTCAGTTATGTGCTCTCTCAGAATTAAAGGACAGACAGAACTCATATGTTCCTGCATAGATAGGAATTCTGAGGCCCAGAGAGAGGGAGTACTTACCTAAGGTCTCAAGACAGTTTTGACAGAATGAAAGCCATAACAATATCTGATGGCACAGCCTGGTTCACTTTACTTTCCAGTTTAGTTGCCACTCTTAGAATTGTTAGAACTGAAAAGGGGCTTCAAACCATTAAGTTTGGCATTCTGAAAACTGTATGTACATGGAACTGGTAGATGTCATAAGTTATTTTTCTCAGATAATCTTTTGAAAGTCTGGGTTAACCAAATATTCTAGCCAAAATTAAGTAGGTTTTCTTCCAGACACTGCTATATTGCCTTAGGCAAGTTGCTTAACCTCTCTGTTTCCAAATTCCAAAATGAGGCTAATAAAGTATCTGCATTGCTTTGTTTTTGGTAAGATTCAATGAGCTAACATTTAAAATGTATTTATAAATTAAAATATATAATGATATAAAATTAAGTTGTATTTTCTTATAATGGAATACTACATGATGATGAAGAAGGACAGGTACTGGTATACACAATAACATGGATGAATCTTGCACAAAAAAATGTTGTGTTAATGAAGTCAGAAACAATGTGTACAAAATGTTTAATTCCATTTGAGATATTTTCAAAAACAAGTAAAACTAATCTATAGTGACAAGACGAAATAGTGGTTACTACTGGGATGAGGTAGAAGATGTTACTGGAAGGGTGCTCAAAGGAATTTCCAGGATATTCCCAATATTCTGTTTCTTGAAATAGGTATTGATTACATGGTTGTGCTTACTTTGTGAACATTTTTAAAGAGATACTCTCAAGATTTGTGTACATTTTGTATATCACACTTCAAAAAACTATTTTAAAGTAATATATTGGCATTTTCTATTGTATGTCTTTCTATTGTATCTCTAGGTACATAGTAGGTATTCAGTAATTATCTGTTAAGTGAAAGAAATAATGAATGAATTTTGGACATGATAGTTTTGTTGTAGATGATCAGTCCTGAGAAGGACCCCTTGGCAGGACCCCTTATCCTTTGACTGCTTTCCACCTTTAAAAGATGAGGACATTAATTTCTGTTAGCAAAATTCTATAAGCAAATTATTGATTAGATGAAATGAAATTCAAGACTCAGTTTCCTCAACTTAAAAAGAGGGACCCAATACCTACCTATGACATCATCATGTGCATTTAAAACAAGGAAAGCGGGGATTCAAGATGGAGTAGAGGGTGACTGCATTTCCCGTTGCTCCAGAACTCAGGATTCAAGAAGGGGAGGTATTGAGAGACTCAAACCAACATAGAGTCATGGGGTGAGTCTATTGCACCAGGTGAAGCTTGGCCCATGCAGCAAGCCCGGACAGGGGCGGCTTCTTGGACCAGGGCAGGGCAGCGAGAGATTTCCCAAAGGAGCCCTGCTCCTTCTGGTGGCAGGTGCAATCCACAGCCAGCTTCTTGGAGCAGGCCCACCCAGGGAGAGCTTTTCCCACACAGCGCCAACCCCAAGACCGAGACCTAGCGGTGGGCACTGGCCCGCAGGCGGCTTCAGGGACCAGGGCATGACAGGGAGAGATTTCCCTGAGCAGCCTGGCTCCCTCAGGTGGGGGCAGGCCCTGTCTATAGCCAGCTTCTAGGAGCAGGATGGCCCAGTGAGAGGATTTCCACTCAGAAGAAGCCCCAGCCCTGGACCCAGTAGCAGGACAGGGGCACCTTTCTTCGGAAGCACTGCACTATCAAGTTCCTCCAAGACTTCAGGCTACTGAAGGCTGGGAGGTGATATACTGGAAATCTGCAGGGACACTATAAGCCAATAACGGAAATCTGCAATATCTCAAAGTCCCACTGATATCTGACCAATATGGGAAAAGAAGGAAAGAAAAAGTCCCAAACAAACCTAGATATTATATCAATAAAACCCAATGACAGCACAGCAGAAGAAATGTCAGAAAGGGAGTTCAGAATGTACATAATTAAAACAATCAGGGAAGCAAACGAGGAGATGAAAGAGCAAATGCAGGCATTAAATGATTGCACCAATCAACAGTTAAAAGAGCAAATACGAGAAGCAAAAGATCATGTCAATAAAGAGTTAGAGATACTGAAAAAAAAAACAAGCAAACAGAAATCCTTGAAATGAAGGAAACAATAAACCAAGAAAAAAATCCATAGAAAGCATAACCAGTACGATAGAACACCTGGAAGACAGAACCACAGACATTAAAGACAAAATATGTATTCTTGAAAAGAAAAATGACCAAACAGAAAAGATGGTAAGAAATCATGAACAGAATCTACAAGAATTATGGGATATCATGAAAAGGCCAAATTTAAGAATTATTGGGATTTAGGAAAGCACAGAGAAACAAACCAAAGGAATGAAATACCTATTCAATAAAATAATATCAGAAAATTTCACAAATCTGAAGAACCAAATAGAAAACCAGGTACAAGAGGTACTCCAAATATACAAAACTACACCAGACCCACAACAGGGCACAGTATTATGAAAATACCTAACATACAAAATAAAGACAGTATTTTATAGGCTGTGAGAGAAAACAAAACAATCAAATTATATTCAGGGGGAAACCAATAAGAATATTAGCAGATTTTTCAATCCAGACCTTAAAGGCTAGAAGGTCCTAGAACAGAAAACAGATGCCAACCAAGAATCTTATACCCAGCAAAACTTACATTCACATTTGACGATGAAATAAAATCCTTCCATGACAAACGAAAGCTAAAATTATTTACAAAAAGAAGGCTGGCATTACAGAACATTCTCAGCAAAATATTCCATGAGAAAGACATGAAAAACAACGAGGCAAATCAGCAACAGGAGGAACTAGCCTAAAGGAATAGCCAAATAAAGGAGAAACCAAATCATGTCAAAAAACAAAAATGAGTCAAATGACTGGGAATACAAATCATACCACAATAATAACCCTGAATGTTAATGGCCTGAACTCATCAATCAAAAGACATAGACTGGCAGATTGGATTAAAAAGAAAAATCCAACAATATGCTTCCTGCAAGACACTCATCTCATAGAAAGAGATACCCACAGACTAAAGGTGAAAGGATGGGAAAAAACATACCATGCACATGGACACAGAAAAAAGCTGGAGTATCCATCCTCATGTCAGATAATGTGAACTTCAAGCCAAAACTAGTCAGAAGGGATAAAGAAGGACATTCCATACTGCTTAAGGGAAGCATAAATCAGCAAGACATAACAGTCATAAATATCTATGCCCCGAACATTGGCTCATCCTTGTACGTCAAACAAGTCCTTCTCAATTCCAGAAATCAAATAGACCACAACACAATAACACTAGGTGATTTTAACACACCTCTCTCACCACTGGATAGATCTTCCAAACGAAAGTTGAATAAAGAAACAATAGATCTCAATAACACAATCAACAATTTGGACTTAACGGACATATATAGAATATACCATCCAACAAAGTTCGAATACACTTTCTTCTCAGCAGCACATGGATCCTTCTCTAAAATAGACCATATATTATGCCACAAATCTACTCTTGGCACATACAAGAAGATAGAGATATTACCATGTATTCTATCAGATCATAATGAATTGAAATTAGAAATAAATGAAAGAATAAAAAACAGAAACTTCTCCAATACCTGGAGATTATATAATATACTATTATATGATAAATGGATAACAGAAGACATCAGGAAGGAAATAAAAAAATTCTTAGAAGTAAACGAGAAAAAAGACGCATCATATCAAAATCTCTGGGACACTATGAAAGCAGTACTTAGAGGAAGATTCATTTCATGGAGCACATTCAAGAAAAGAAGTAAAAATCAACAAATAAATGACTTAACACTACAGCTAAAGTCCTAGAAAAAGAAGAACAGAGCAACAGCAAAAGTAGTAGAAGACAGGAAATAGTTAAAATCAGAGCCAAATACAACGAAATTGAAACAAAAGAAAAATTGAAAAGATTAACAAAATCAAGTTTCTTCCTTGAAAAAAATAAACAAAATTGATAAACCCTTAGCCACACTAACAAAGAGAAAGAGGGAGACTACTCAAATTACTAAAATTCAGAATGAAAAAGCAAATATCACTAGAGACACGAGTGAAATCCAAACATAATTAGAAGCTATTTTGAGAATCTCTACTCCAACAAAACAGAAAACCTCGAAGACATCAACAAGTTTCTAGAGGTATATGAATTACTTAAACTGAACCAGGAGGACATACACAAGCTAAATAAATCAATTTCAAGCAATGAAATAGAAGAGGTCATCAAAAGCCTACCAACAAAGAAATGTCCGGGACCAGATATGTTCTCAGCCAAGTTCTACAAAACCTTTAAAGAAGAGTTCATTCCAATACTCCTCAAAGTATTTCATGAAATAGAAGAGGAGCGAACTCTCCCAAACTCATTCCATGAAGCCAATATCACCCTGATACCTAAACCAGACAGAGACACATTGAGGAAAGAAAATTTCAGACCAATATCTTTAATGAATATTGATGCAAAAATTTTCAACAAAAATTTTAGCAAATCACATACAAAAATGTGTTAAAAAGATAGTGCACCACAATCAAGTGGGTTTTATCCCAGGGATGCAAGGTTGGCACAACATCCCAAAATCAATAAATTTCATTCACCATATCAACAGACTTAAAGTCAAGAATCACATGATTATTTCAAAAGGTGCAGAAAAAGCATTCAATAAAATACAGCATCACTTCATGCTCAAAACACTAGAAAAAATAGGGATAGTGGGAACATTCCTTAACATTGTAAAGGCCATCTACACTAAGCCCATGGCCAATATCATTCTAAATGGTGAAAAACTGACAGCATTCCCCCTAAAAACTGGAACAAGGCAGGGATTCCCTCTTTCACCACTTCTATTCAACATCATGCTTGAAACTTTAGCAACAGTAATTAGAGAAACCAAAGAATTTAAAGGGATACGAATTGGGAAAGAAAAACTGAAATTATCCCTGTTCACTGATGACATGGATATATTTTTAGAGGAACTTGGAAATTCCACCAGAAAACTTTTAGAACGCATAAGTGAATTCAGTAAAGTAGCAGGTTACAAGATCACTGCTCATAAATCCAATGCATTTTTATACATAAGTGATGAATCTTCAGAAAAAGAAGTTAGGAAAACTACCCCATTCACAATAGCCTTGAAACAAATAGACTACTTTGGAATCAATCTCACAAAAGAATTGAAAGACCTCTACAATGAGAACTACAGAACACTAAAGAAAAAAATTGAAGAAAATCTTAGAAGATGGGAAGATCTCCCATGTTCTTGGATAGGCAGAATTAATACTGGCAAAATGGCCATACTACCAATAGTGATATACAGATTCAATGCACTTCCAATTAAAATCCCAATGATGTAACTTACAGAAATTGAGCAAGCAATTATGAAATTCATTTGGAAGAATAAGAAACCCAGAATAGCTAAAGCCTTCCTTAGCAGAAAGAGCGAAGCAGGGTGTATCACAATTACAGATCTTCAACTCTACTACAAAGCAATAGTAACAAAAACAGCATGGTATTGTTACCAAAATAGACAGGTAGATCAATGGTATAGAATAGAGGACATGGACTCAAATCCAAATAAATACAATTTTCTCATACTAGACAATGGGGCCAAAAATATGCAATGGAGAAAAGATAGCCTCTTCAAAAATGGTGCTGGGAAAACTGGAAATCCATATGCAACAGAATGAAATTAAACCCCTATCTCTCACCCTGCACAAAACTCAACTCAAAATGGATCAAGGACCTCGGAATCAGACCAGAGACCCTGCATCCTATAGAAGCAAAGTAGGTCCAAATATTCAACATGTCAGCTTAGGATCAGACTTCCTTAACAGGACTCCATAGCACAAAAAATAAAAGAAAGAATGAACAAGTGGAATGGATTCAACCTAAAAATCTTTCTCTCAGCAAAGGAAACTATCAGTAATATGAAGAGAGAGCCTACAGAGTGGGAGAAAATCTTTGCCACTCATACTTCAGATAGAGCACTAATTTCCAGAATATATAAAGAACTCAAAAAACTCTACACCAATTATTCAAATAATCCAATCAACAAATGGGCTAAGGACCTGAACAGACACTTCACAGAAGAAGATGTACAAGCAATGAACAGTATATGAAAAAATGCTCAACATCTCTAGTAATAAGAGAAATGCAAATCAAAACTACCCTAAGATTCCATCTCACCCCAATTAGAATGGTGATTATCAAGAACACAAAGAACAATAGGTGTTGGTGAGGATGAGGGGGAAAAGGTACCCTCATACATTGCTGGTGGGGCTGCAAATTAGTCCAGCCACTCTGGAAAGCACTATGGTGATTCCTCAGAAATCTTGGAATGGACCCTCCATTTGACCCAGCTATCCCACTTCTTGGCCTATACCCAAAGGATTTAAAATCAGCATACTACAGAGATACAGCCACATCAATGTTCACAGCTGCTCATTTCACAATAGCCAGATTGTGGAAGCAACCTAGATGTTCTTCAATTGATGTATATATAAAGATACTGTGGTATATATATACAATGGAATATTACTCAGCCTTAAAGAATGATAAAATTATGGCCTTTGCAGGCAAATGGATGAAATTGGAGAATATCATGCTAAGTGAGATAAGCCAATCTCAAAAAACGAATGGACGAATGATCTCGCTAATAAGTGGATGATGATGCATAATGGGAGGTGGGAGGGGTTAGTGTTAGGGTTAGCATTAGAGTTAGGTTTAGGGTTAGGGAGGGGGCAAAAATGGAGGAATGAAGGACTTTATATAGGGAAAAGATGGGTGGGAGGGGTGGGGTGAAAGGCAAAAGATAACAGAATGAATCAAACAACATTACTCTATGTAGATTTATGATTACACAAATGGTATGCCTTTACTTCATGTACAGAGAAATAACATGTATCCTATTTATTTACAATAGAAAAATAAAAATAAAACAAGTAAAGCTCCTAATCCAGATGTAAGCCATATATTAAATGCTTAACAAATGCTTATTGACTAGGAACTCTTCCTGCCCAGTTTTTGTGTATGTGTGCGCGCGCCTGTGTGTGTGTGTGAAATAGTACATTGTCACCAATAGAAGGAACTCAAAAGTTCTGTAATCAAACATACCTGGGCCCAAATTTCAGCTGTGCCATTTCCTCATTGTTTGGTTTCTATAAGTCACTTCTTTTCTGTAACCCTTAACCTGTCTCTCTTAGAAAAGGCTGTTAATACCTAACAACACCTAATTGAAGAGCTGAGTTCATACCATTTTATGTCCCATTGAGTGTCTGAGCAGGGAGCAGTCCTGATAGGACAATGATGAGAAAACTTTGATCATACAAGGTAAAGTCATATGTCATATCTCCTGATTGCTAAGATATCATCACAGCCAGCTGCACCCCCCAGCCACACTTCAGCACATCCATCCTGAAAGTACAGCAACTAAACATAAGTTTCTAACACCAAAAGATTTAGTTGGTTTTCTTTTCTGCTGTGACAAAAAGACCTGTCAAGAACAATTTTAGAGGAAAAAAAGTTTATTTGGCACTCACAGTTTCAGAGGTGTCAGTCCATAGTTGGCCTGCTCCATTGCTGTGTGCTCAAAATGAGGCAGACCATCTTGGCAGAGGAAAGCAGCTCAGGACACAATAGCAAGGAAGCCGAGAGAGACTAAGCTCAACTCACAAAATATATGCTCCAAAAGCACAACCCTAATGATCCGTGTTTTCTAGCCACATCCTATCTACTTGTAGTTACCACCCAGGTACTTCCTATCAAAGGATTAAAGCACTGATCAGGTTAAATCTCTAATAACCCAATCATTTCACCTCTGAATATTTTTACAATGTCTCACACATGAGTTTTGGTGGACATTTCATATATAAACCAAAACAAACAAACAAAAAAAGCATGAGATTCTAAAAATGGTTCCCATGAAAAATTTCCCAAGAGAATTCAAGTTATTAGTTATAATTAGTGATAAATTTTGGAGTCACTCCTACACATATATTTAGTCATTTGTGATCAAAACTAAACATAGCTTGTCAGAATTATCTAAAACTTTTAAAAACACAAATGTTTGGACTGTACCCACAGAAATACCAATTTTATTGATCTGTCATTTTGCCTGAGCATCCATATTTCTTCTCCTCTGCCCCCAACTCCTATGAGGCAAACATTATATAGGGCAAAAAACAAATGTTCAAAGACATATGTGAGACTAGATATGATCTCATTGAATCTTTAAAACAAATTTTTATTTTTATTTTTTGATACCAGAGATTGAACCACTGAACTACATCCTTATCTCTGTTTTTAATATTTTAAGACAGAGTATCACTAAGTTGCATAAGACCTCACTATGTGGCTGAGGCTGCACTTGAATTTGAAATTCTCCTGTCTCAGTCTCCAGAATTGCTGTGTCCACAGGCATATGCCACATTACTCAGCTATAACACTTTTAATGTAAGTTTATATATCCAATTTTATGGATGAGGGTATTTGGGAGAGCTGAAATGAATTTTATGATGTCACAGAGAGAGAATGTGGCAGATATGGAATTCAAACTCAGTCGTGTCTGAATTCAAGTCCTCTAGGTACCTGTTTAAATTCTCATGGACCCATCAGAAGGGAATGTAGGGCTCTACGAGAGCTATTTGAATTGAGAAGTTCCCTGTATCACAAAATCTCATAAACAGCAATATAGCATAGTCATTGAGAGGATAGCTGCAGAAGCTAATATTTTCCTGGGTTCAGGACTTAGTTCTCTTTAGTAATTATATGAGAAGGCTAAATAACCTGTTTCAGCTGATGTAACTGAAATTATAATGATGCCTACTGCACAAAATTGTAATGAGTATTAAATGGCTTAATCTTTATAATGGGTTTAGAACAGTGCTGGTATAGAATAGATGCTATATAAAATTTAGGAAAATAATTAAAATTAGAAGTATATATTCCAAAGTCACTTCATACTTCAACTACTGCAACCTCTGATGATATAGTTTGGGTTAATTTAAGAAATATAAAAATTGGCATATTCCACTTTAATAAATACTTCCACAGTGAAAGAACATATCTGGCAAGGCAACCAAGAAAGCAATGTCACTTGAGCTGTCCCAACATTGTCAAGGAGAAGTGAGCAGACACAAAAGGAGTAAGGGCAGTTCTGTGTGGGACAGAAGGCAGAAAGTAGAACCACTGAGCTTGGAAAGATCCAAATCTGAGTCAGTCACTCAGATAAATGAATGACAGTACTCCATATTACTGATCCATTAACCCAAGGCAAAAATTCCCATTTTTACCACTTTTACTCAACATTATATTGGAAATTGTAACTCTGTGCAAAAATAAGAAAACAATGAAAATGTCATAAAATCAAGAAAGAAAAAAATAAATTTTTTGTGTTAAAATGACATGTCTTTACACAGAAAATCATAAGGAATATAAAACACTACTAAAAGAGGTGGCAAGGAAATTAGCAAGGTTGTGGAGTATAAAATTTTGTTAAAACTGATTGTAACCAATACATATTGATTAGAATGACCAAACTCCAATATTAAAAACATCAAATGTTGGAAAGTATAGTAAGCAGTGGAAATTTTTATTTATTAATTGTGACAATCCAAACTCATATAGTCACTTTGTAGGACAAATGGGTTATTTCTTATAAAATTTGCCATACAATCTAGAAATCATGTTCCTTGACATTTACCTAAAGGTGTTGCAAATGTTCGTGCATGCAAAAAAAACTGTATATGAATGATTATAGCAGCTTTATTCACAAATTTCAAAACTGGAAGCAACCAATATGACCTCACGTAGGTTATGGATAAATAAAGAGGTTCATTTGAACAATGGAACATTGCTCAATGGTAAAATGAAATGAGTTTCAAGACATGGAAAGACATGAAGGAAATTTAGATGAATACCATTAAGTGGAAGAAGGAAAACTGAGAAGGCAACAAGCCATTTTATTCTAATATTCTTGAAAAGATAAAACCCTAAAATGATCAGTGTTTTCCAAGGGTTTTTGAATGGGAGGGATGAATAGACAGAGTATATAAGATCTTTAGGGCAGTGTAAATAGGGCAGTGTAAATACTCTGTATGGTACTATAATGGTGGATGCATTTGTTTAAACTTATAAATGCACAACACCAAGAGTGAACCATAATGTACACTCTGGAGTCTGGGTTATAATGATTTGTCAATGTAGGTTCATCAACTATCACAATGTGCTGCATTCTGGTAGGAGACATTGATATTGGGAAAGGTTATGCATGTGTGAAGGCAGGGGTATATAAGAACTCGCTTTACCTTTTGCTCAATTTTTCTGTAAACTTAACACTACTCTAAAAATAAAATACAATTTAAAAGTGAAAACAAAAGAATGAAGCAATCAGAATAATTTATCACAAAGTTTTTGTTATCTAAGGGAAGAGAAGAAGGATAAAAGAATTGCAATCACAAATAAAAAACATTGGTATTTTTTATAATAACAACTGACTTTTATTGCTAAAGTTAGTCACCTAGCATGTAGTGAGCTCTACATAAATAATAATTTATTGTTGTGTTTGATATTTCTTCATCATCTTTACAGGTGGTGGAAATGTCTCAGAAATGTACATGGACTTGTTCAAGGCCATAAATGTATAATCATTGAATTGGAGAACAAGAGTTGGAAACCAGGACCTCTGAATCATTCCAAACTTCTATTTTTACTACCATATCATTTTGCTATAGTACTTTAGAGACATTGAAGTGGTTCAAATGTAAAACCAGAATTTCCAAAACTGTAATATACTACAAGATTTTCTTAGATATTCTGTGAGAAAAAAATATGTTTCTTGACCAAATAAGCTTTGAAGTACTTGGTTAAACATTAAACATGTTCCTTAAAGAGTCCTCAGAAGTATTAAAATGTATTGATTTTTCTGCATTTCCTTGGAAATACTAGAACATTCAAGCTTCCCAAACATATTTTACTGTAGAACCCTCTGTTCATGGAAAATATTTTGGCACTTTGCGTCACCCAATGGTCACTTGAATAAAATCTGTGAAATGTTGCTCCAAACAAATGTCTCAGATTTGCAAAGAGAACTTCTACAAGGCTTTTCCAAGTGAAAATTGCATTCCTCAACTCGTAGGCATGATGGAGATTGGCAGGAAATGAGTGCTGATTTCTTCAGACCAAATCTACAAATCCAAAAAAAGAGTCAATTAGGTTCAAAAGCCAATGGACACTTCAGAAGTTGGGTCACCAGATCCAAGAAAGAGTAATTAGGAAATAACGTCAAGTGAAAACAAGTAAGGAATTCAAAGTCCACAACAGTCATTGGTTGCAAGGCTTAGGAAGACAAGCAGACCCAGATATGGGACAAGAAGATTTCTGGAACAAATACAACCAAATTTATATAATTGTTTCAATTCAGTTTTATATTCAAGGTTTGTCAGAAATCAATTGTCTTCACTGAAAGAGATGTCAAAAAAAGATTAAATATGGTATTTCAAAATGCAATAAGAAAGATTCAGAAATATTTAACTAATTGGTTAAGATAGGCCATCTAGAGCTAATAAACAAATTCATCAAAATACCAGGATAAAAAAATCAGCATAAAAATCAATAGATTTTTTTCCACATTAATATGAATCCATTGAGAAAGAAAAAAAAAATTCCATTCACAATAGCTTCAAAAAACAAAATGAAAGTTTCTAGGTATAAACCTAACCATGGTGGTAAAAGGCCCTACAATGAAAATTATAGAACACCAAAGAAATACATTTAAGAAAACACTAGAAGATGGAAAGAACTCTTATGTCCATGCATAGGCCAAATTGATATTATTAAAATGGCTGTATTGCCAAAATCAATTGACAAATTCAATGCAATTCCTACCAAAATACCAATGAAATTCTTTACAGATGTAGAAAAATAATCCTAAAATTCATATGAATGAACAAAAGACACAGAATAACCAGTCATCTTGAGCAAAAAGAGCAATGATGGATGTCTTAATAACACAGGATTTCTAATTATGTTTGTGAGTCATAGTAAGAAAATGACAAGGTACTTTCATGAAAGCAGACACATAGACCAATGGAACATACTAGCAGATACAGAAACCAACTTATTCAGTTATAGTTATCTGGTAATTAAAAAGGTGCCAAAACCATATATTGGAGAAAAACCAACCTCTTTAACAAAAGGTGTTAGGAAAACTAGATATCCATATGTAGAAAATGGAACTAAATCCTATCTCTCAGCTTATACAAAAGTCTACTCAAAATGGATCAAAGAACAAAATATTAGATCAGAATATATTAGAAGAAACCATAGGGGAAACAGTTCAACATAAAGACATGGGCTAAGCCTTCTTCAATAGGATCCATACAGCTCAAGAAATAAGAGAAAAAAATCAATGGATGGGATAGCATTAAATTAAAATAAAAGCTTCTGAACAGTAAGGAAATAATTAACATAGTGAAGAGAGAACTGACAGAATGGAAAAAAGATTTGTCAGTTACTCTTCTGAAAGTATTAAAATTCAGACTACACAAAGAATAATAAAACAAAACATGAGCAAACATCAATTAATGGGCAAATGAAGTGAACAGACATTTCTCTGAAGAAGTACAAATGGGAAAAACTGTATGGAAAAGATTTAGTATCTTTAGTCATCAGGGAAATGCCACTCAAAACTACACTGAGTGTGGGTGTGGTGTTGTATGCCTGTAACCCCACAACTCAGGAGGCTGAGGCGGGAGGATTGTAAGTTCAAGAGCAGCCTCAACAATTTATTGAGGCCTTAAACAACTTAGGGAAACCCTGACCCAAAATAAAAAATAAAAAAGGCTGGGATTGTGGCTCAGTGATAAAATGCCCCTGGATTAAACCCCAGTACCAAAACAGAACAAAAACAACAAAAACAAAACAAAAACAAAAACATGACAAAACAAAAGGAGCTCAACCAAACAAAAAACAGAAAAAAGAAACTAAACTGAGATTCCATCTCACATTACTTAGAATGGCAATCATCAAGAATCCAAATAACAGAGCTGGGGATATAGCTCAGTTGGTAGAGTGCTTGCTTTGCAAACATAAGACCCTGGGTTCAAATCCCCAGCACCGCAAAAAAAAAAAAAAAAAAAAAAAAAAAAAAAGAAAGAATCCAAATAACAGTAAATGTTGGTATGTTGGTGAGGGTATGGGGGGGAAAGACCTCTGATGCACTGTTGGTAAGAATGTAGATAAGCACAGTCACTACTGAAATCAGTATGGATGTTCCTCAAAAAGCTAAAAATAGAACTATCTTCTGATTCAACTATACTATTCCTTGGAATGTATCCAAAGGTACTAAAGTCAGTAAAATTTAGAGATACATACATAAACATGTTTATTGCAGCACAATTCACAAGAGCCAAACCATGGAACTGGCCTATGTGTCCATCAAAGTATGACTTGATAAAGAAAATGTGGTATACATAAACAATGGTGTTTTATTCAGATATAAAGAAAAAGAAAATGAGGTCGTTTTCAGGAAAATGGATAGAACTGGAGACCATAATTTTGAGCAATACAAACAAGACTCTAAAGTAAAAGTGTCATATGTTTTCTTTCATATGTGGAAGCTGGAGGGAAAGAAAGACAAGAGTAAAAGGAACACCATGAAAGTAGAAGAGAGTTCATTAGTGTAGAGAGAGGGCATGATTTTGAGGAGTGAAATTGATCAAAATGTGTTTTATATGTGCATGAGTATGCCACAATGTAACCCCCCATATGTATAATTGAAATGCACCAAAAAAAGAATACCAAATGAAATTGAAAGACATCCTGTTTATGAATTAGAAGAATCAATTTTGTCTCTATCAAAATGCCAATGACATTCTTCACAGAACTAGAAAAAGCAGTTCTAAAATTTATTTGAAACTGCAAGAAACTGAATAGTTGAAGCAATCTTGAGCCCAAAGAACAAATCAGTAGTCATTACAAACTTGACTTTAAAATACACTAGATAGCTATAGTAATCAAAGCAGCATGGTATTGGCAAAAGAACAGATATAGTCCAATGATACCTAATTGAAACCCTAGAAGCAAACTCACACATTTAAAGCCAACTAATTTTCAACAAAGCTGCTAAGAACATGCATTAAAAACTGACCATCTTTTCAATAATTGACACTGGGAAAATTGGATATCCACATGCAGAAAAATGAAACTAGACCTTATTTTTCACCAGCTACAATGAACTACTTGAAATGGATTAAATAATTAAAAGTATGATGAAAACTATGAAATAACTCGAAGAAAATTTAGAGTAAATGATGCAGGATCTTAGAGTGGGCAAGAATGCTTTGAGTAAGACTTCCCCAAAACACAGGAAACAAAAGCAAAAATAGACAAATGGGATTACGTTAAACTTAAATAGCTCCTGCACCACAAAGGAAACAATTGGAGTGAAGAGGTGAAGAGACAACCTAGAGAATGGTAGAGAATATTTGAAAAATATTCATCTGACAAGCAGTTGATATATAAATAAATAAGGAACTAAAAAAATTCAACAGCAAAATAGAAATACAATTAATCTACTTTTCCCACAAATGTATGAACCACACTTCTATCATGTTATGCTTGTTCACTATAGCATGAAAGAATTATCCTTCCATTTAGTTTTCTTCTCATTACTGTCTCTTGACCTGCCTTATGAATATTTGCTTAACCAGATCTTTCTTTCTTCAACATCTCTTCTTAATCTTACCATAGATTTTAACTCCAGAATATCTCCTTGATTTGTGTCTTTACTTATGTTGTCCCAATGCTAGTGTGTCCCTTACCCCACCCTGGATTGAATTCCCCCTCATGAAATGATAACTTTTACTCATTCCTCACGTGGTCTCCATGTCCTTTGTGAAACTCCTTCACCACTCTTGTTTTCCTTCCACTTCCACTGATCTGGATTTCCTTTAACATGGTTCCATACTACTCTATGCTTATCTTAAATCTGCACTTGTAAAACTGTATGGAGTATAGCTCTTAATGTGTCCATCTCAATCACTGTAATTTCTTCTTCACTACAATTAGAGAAGGAATACAGACGTATGCATGAATGGCTTGAAACAGCATGGAAACCTTCGTCTACTCATGTCTCATGGTATGGCATGTCTGTAGCCTAGCTTTATTTTTTAAAAAAATTAGTCAACACTGTGCATCTCAAAGACTATCAACTTTCTTTTGTATGGGGAAAGAGGGTAATAAATTTCGTAGTTAGAACATTGTATTCATCAGAATTGCAAAGAGGTCAGCGTGGGCAGATTGGCCTACTCCCAGAGAGAGGAGAAATTACAGTGAAGATGACATAAATAGGTTTCCCAAGAGGCTGTGACAAGTAGGGAAGGTCACAATGAAGATATATAAACCTGTTGGAAAAGGACCAAACCAACATAGCATGCATGATATAGGAGTGGAGATGAGTAATTTCAGGTGCATCATTTCATCCATATGTTAAAACATAAATATAGAATATTCAAGGCATTTCCTTATAAGTATATATTTTATATTTATATAAATATCTATAAAATATGTATACTCATATAAATATACAGTACTTGACCTTCTTACATATAATATTTAAGAGATGTTCTCATTATTTTGTGAAAACCCATCATTGATTTCAATTGATATGCCTATTTTCAAAGTGCCTCTAGAAACCATATTTTAAGATGGATCATTAAAAACTCTCAAAATTTAGTGAAATTCTGGATAGCAGTATCTTTTCTTAAATGTAGTTGTAAACAACAAAGGATTAAAATTTCTTTTTGCTTATGTAGACTTAATCATCACATCAATTATATAAGGATTCTTTAGTATCTCACCACAGTAGGAATGGCTGTAAAGAAAAAAAAAAGCAAATAAAAAACATGCTAGCAAATATGTGAAAAGGTGAATTCTTCTACACTCTTAGTGGGAATACAAATTTGTACAACCATTATGAAAAACAGTATGGAATTATTCAAAAGCGAGAAAGATCACAGCCATTTGATTGAACTATACCACTTCCAGTGGGTATGTATGCAAAGGAAATGAGATAAGCATACCAAAGAGATAACTGTACTCCCATGTTTATTGCTAACTATTCATAGTACTAAAGATAAGGAATTAACCAACGTATCAATCAATAGATGAATGGATAAAGAAAATGTGGTATACATACAATATATAAAATATACAATTATTCAGCCATAAAAGTAGGAAATTCTGTTATTTGCAGTAACATAGATGGAACTTGAAGACATTAATTTAAATGAAATAAGTCAGGTGCATAAAGACAAATATCACAAATCTCACTCATTTGTTGAAACAAAAAAGTTAATCTCATAGAAATAGAGCAAAATTTTATTCAATACAAATCAGGAAATGGAGGGAAGATGGAAGAGAGAGTTCAGATAATGAGTACCAAAATACAACCAAATAAGAAAAATTAGTTTTTGTTGTTCTATAGCACTGTACGGTAAATATAGTCCACAAGGAAATATGATATATTTCCAAACAACTATAAAATAAGGGTCTGAAATTTCCAATGCATAAAAATAATAAATGTATAAGGAGATGAAAATGACAATTACCCATATATGATAATTACTCATGTTATACATGTATCAAATTATCATATGGCACCCCTTAAATATGTACAAATGTTATGTGCTGATTAAAAAATTGAAAAATCCTTTTCTTGGTCTTTTTATTTTACCATTGAAGTAATTCACACTCAGAAATGTGAAAGGACAGGGTTCAAACCCTGGCACTTTTGAATACTGTACACATGATTTTTCAGTGCCACCATGCTATATCTTTGAGCATGTGTGCCAGTTTTTGTCTTCTATTGCACAGTATGCTCACATAGATTGTTCAAAGTCCAACTAGTTCAAAATTCAATGCAGGGGGTTGGGGTTGTGGCTCAGTGGTAGAATGCTTGCCTCGAATGAGTGAGGCAGTGTGTTCCATTCTCAGCACCACATATAAATAAATGAATAAAATAAAGGACTATCAACATCTAATTATTTTTTAAATTCTACTCAACTCTTTTTCAATGATGTCCTCACAAGTAAGGTTTGTTTCAGCAAAATTTTGGTTGGCATCTAACAATATTAGGACTACCGATATTGGAACTCTTGTCTTCACTGCTTTTGACTTTTTTTAAATGACTGGGAATGATTGACCCTAAAGGGATATCTCTTCTTCTTTTCTGATTTGGAATGTACTACTTTTACCTTGTGGGGTATTTAGAGGTCTTTTTTCTTTCTTTCACAAGATGTAACTCCTGTATCTGTTCCATGCTGATTTGTACCATCCCCATCCCTACCCTCAAGTATTACAGAAATGTCTCAAATGCAAGACAGATTAGCTCACACTTCTTAGCATGTAAGACTTTTCATTATTTGATCCAAGATTATCTGTCTAGTCTTATCTCCCACCACTCTTGCCCTCCCATACCTCCTACCCTACAGCCAAACCGATCTCACTTGCATCAGTCAGCATTCCATCACTGTGACAACATATCTGAAAAAAAAAAAAAAACAGCTTAATGAAAGGAAAGAGTTATTTTGGTTTCGGAGTTATCAATACATGATTGCTTGACCTCATCATTTTGGGCTTATGGTGAGACAGAATATTAAAACAGATGGACATGGGGTAACACAGCTGCTTATATCATGGCAACCAGAAAGCATAGTGGGGGTAGAAAAGGAGGGTGAGAAGGGAGGAAAGGGCAGAGACAAGATACACCCTTCCAGGACACATCCCCAGTGGTCTACTTCCTCTAAGTAGGTCCCATGTCATATAGTTCCACCATGTCTCAATAGTCCACTCAATTATGAGCACATCAATGGATCAATCCATTGATGAGATCAGAGCCAACATATTCCAATCACTTTCCAAATACCCCACCTCTGAACATTGCCACACTGTTAACCAGGCCTTCAACACATAAGCCTTTGTGTACATTTCAGATTCAAATTATAACATCATTCTTCTTATAATGTGCCAAATATTCCCAAGTCTCTGCCAGGAATTTGTTCCTTTTTTACTCATGCAAACTGCGACTCATCATTAAGAGCTCAGCTGTAAGATGGATACCCCTATCTCCAGCCTCGCTTACTACAATTCATGTATTATAGGTTTACAATTCCTTACTTGCCACTATTGGGGCCAAAAGTATTTCAAAATTTAGATGGTTTTGGATTTTAGAAATGTATGGTGTATTCACTATCTATTACACAATGTGCCAATTGTGGTCTGGAGAAGCATCACATATTCAAACATTTTAATATATCAGTAGCAAAGCATAAAAAGTAACATGAATTAGGATAAATAATCTTACATCGGGTCAGATTGATCTATTGAAAGTAGCCAGATATACTATTTTTTTACTTTTAAAGAGTTTAATTTTGTGATTGTGAATGTATTATTATTCCACTTGTTAACTCCACAGATATAAAATGACTTAATGGCAAGAAATATATTAATAGAATGTTCCATTTTAATAGAATGTACTTGTTTAGTAGTGCAAAGGAGAGAACCTGTATTATTTCTTAACAGTTTTCAAAAAATGCATTTGAAAACTCCAAAATGCATTGTCAACTAGTAAAAAAAGGGAATTTGTGGGTTTATATCATACATGTGCCTAGATTATTATTAATGAAAAAGCACTAGAATTATTTCCATCAAATAGACAGAAATGCAATGTGTCTTCTTAGCTTGCTTTATTAGAAAATAATCTTTATTTTCTTTCTTAGTTAGGTTCATGCTGCTGTAACAGAAATCTTTGGACTCATAGTTCTGGAGGCTGGAAATTCCCAGAACATGGCTCCAACATTTGATGAGGGGCTTTATATTGCATCATCTTATGGCAGAATGCAGAAAGACAAGGGCATGAGAGAGAGAGAGAGAGAGAGAGAGAGAGAGAGAGAGAGCACACAAGTGCATCCTTTTAGTTATTTCATCAGAAACCCACCTGAATAATAACTTTCTCACTTCTTTGATAACAACATTAACCCATTCATAAGTGCTGGGGTCCCAGCTCTCAACATTGTTGCAATACATGAACTTCATGGGACACATTCAAACCTTAGCAGTTTTTGCAGATATATGCATTTGTACTTCTGAAAAAATAAATTACTATAAACTATTCAAAACAATAAGATAATTTATTAAGATGAATTGCTAAAAATGTATTAGATAAAATTTAAAAATTCTGTATATAACAAGAAAATATGATACAATAGCATTTTATTTATAATTGTAAACAGAAAAGGTAAAATTCTTAGGAATAAACACAAATGTGTACTACCTATACACAGAAAAATAAAGAGTTCTAAATGAAAATATAAGGAAATGAAAAGAGACTACTATATCTGTGTAAAAAAGTTTACTAGAGCAGTGTGATTAACTGACAAAGATGTTGGAAAGACTTTTTTAAAAATGCTAATAAATTTTATATGCAAAGAAGCCAGAAAAATACTAAACAAAAAGAGTAATATGGTGGATAGGAACAGTGTGGGAGAGAGAACAGTATTAATTCAGTCCTATCAGATATTTTTGAACTTATAAAGATTAAACTGGGGGCTGAGGTTGGGGCTCAGTGGTAAAGTACTTGCCTAGCATGTGTAAGGCACTGGGTTTGATTCTTAGCATCACAAATAAAATAAAATAAAGGTACATCAACACAAAAAATATATATATGTGTGTGTATATATATATATATATATATATTTTTTTTTTTTTTTTTTAAAGATTAAACTGATTTGGTTCTAAATAGGAAATAGGGAACCAAATCAGTAAGATAAAAGAGAGAGTCCTTAAATAAGCCAAAACATGTTTTGGAAACCTAATAGTATAAAGGTAGCATTTCTGATCAGTGGTGGAAGAGTGTTAATGAATGATCTGGAAAAACTGAAAAAAAAATCCCTCATTACTTATACCAAGGTAAATCTCGGATGAATTAAATACAGATGTATCAAATATATGAACATAAAAAGCCCATAAAATTCTTTGAGAGGACATTTATAATTTTATAATTTATAAATTATTAATTATAATTTTAGAGTGGTGTAGAACTTTCTAACACAAAACACATTACCTATATATGAAATAATTGATATCATTTACCATATTAAAATAGTTATTTAAAAATCTCTGTGTGGCAAAATATTCAAAGTTTAAAATGATAAATTCGGGAAATAGAAATGATGGAATTCATGAAATAGAGATAGTATTTACTATTATACAAAAACTCATGCATCAATAGAAAATAGTAGTACATTTGAGTTAGTTTTCCATTACTGTGACAAAATAACTATAAACAAAACAGCTTAAAGGATGAAAAGATTTATTTTGGCACATGATTGCAGAGGCTTCAGTCCATTCTTAACTGCTTCATTTTTTCTGGGTCTTGTGGTGGAAGGTCATGGTTGAGCAAACCTGCTCACTTCATGGTAACCTGGAAGTAGAGAGAGAGGTGGGGAGGAAAGGACAGGTACATAATATATTCCTCCAAGGCATTACTGAATTCCCACCTCTTCCAACTGGGACCCACCTCCTAAAGTCTCTACCCTTTCCCAATAGCATTACCAGATGCGGAACCACTTTTTCATCACATGAGACTGTGGGGGACATTCCAGATCCAAACTAAAACACAATTCAACAACTGCAAAAAAAAAAAAAAAAGAAAGAAAGAAAGAAAAAGAAAAATAGATAAAAAGTAAGAACAGAAGGATCATGAAAAGGAAATCTAATTAGCCTTTAAACATTGAAAAAGATGCTCTAATGTTTATAATTTAAGATACTAGTTGAAACAAGAATATATGGTTTTTACATCACATATTGGCAAAAACAAAAATATAATAATATTCAGTGCTGGCAAGTGTATGAATAAACTTGTACTCTTCTGCCCCTGGAGCTCTTTAGACTTGGATAATCTCTTGTCAGGGAGGGATAAAAGAGTTTTATTTAATTATGGAATTCAACATTTACTTAGCACTTTATGACTTACAAGTTTGCTTTATGATTTTACAAGTGTGATCATTATAATAATCATTATACCACATGAGAGAACCAAGATCTATAAAATTTATAGTGGCTTAGTTATTGATGGAGCCAAATAATTGAATTCATATTTCATGACACACCATTCAGGGTTCTTTTTATTGATCCAGGCTAGAGGGTACATTGTGTGGATATTTGAGCAACTTTCAAATCTAAATCCTATCCATTCATCAAAAAAGCATTTACTGAGCATCTTATATGTATCAGGCACAGTGACCCAAACAAATTCCCAAGCCTCAGAAAGCCTACATTCTAGGAGGAAAGAAACAATAAATTTATGAATATAAATTATGTAAGTTGGTGATAAATGTGATTGAGAAAAATAAAGTAGGACAAGATAACAAGTGATAGTGGATGGTGTATTTCAATCTTGAGTAGACAAAATAGATAGGATGTATAAAGTAACTTTTGAGTAAATAGCTGATGAAAGTGGGGTTATAAGCCATGTGGATATCTGAGAGAAGACCCTGACCCTGCCTGATGTGAGAGCATTTCTGGTGTGTTTGAAGAAGATCAAGAAAAACAAAATCAGTAGCTGTAGAGGAGTAGGTAAAAGGGAAAGAAGCAGGGGATAACTTCAGAGAAGATGCCGAGGGAGAGAGTATAGACATATGGTTTTGCTCTGAATGAGATGAGACATTACTGGTGGGTTTATCTTCCTCAAGTAATATGTAAGCAAAAAGGATCATCATGTTGGTGACTTTTGAGAACTCTATGCAGTCTATTCAGTTACCAGAACCAACCACAACTTAACTTTTCACCTCCCAGCATGCCTTATTACCTCTCTTCCAGTGATTGCCAGGCCCTGACTCCCAGGAGAAGCTTATCTGGCCCTTTTGCTCTCATGAAACAGAGCTCCCCGCCTGGTAAGACTTGTAGTCTACTTGGCAGAGACAATGGCTCAAGCAGGTGGCAGCAATCTGATTGCAAGAACAGAATTCCAGAGAAACAAGCTGGTGAAAGAAAAGGATTACCATTTGGCTCATAAACTAGAGTCTTTATGAGGGAAAAGGTGCTAATCTCCATCCCACCTTGTGTTAAGGGACTGCAGATGAAGATATTACTTTTGCTGGAGAGCTGCCAGTGTACAGCAAAAGCAAAGGTGTCCACTGAAGAGGCTGGGGTCTGCTGTAAGCACCCTGCTTTAAGGGGAGGCTGGCAGGATAAGAACAAATAATGCATTGGGACCAGTGGGTACAAGTGTCATTTGACCCTGTTTGCATATTAATTGTATCCTATTTGTGTCTATCCACTTAGCAAATCCCAGATTGCTGGTAATTAGTTGTTCTGGGAGATGTAAAGATCTGATCCCACTGCCGGGCACAGTGGGGATTTGCTCAGATTATTGCTACTGTCACTTTCATTGTTACAGCTGAACGTAAGCAGTGAGAAATGAAGTAGAACTATAGATTTTCAAGTTTATGTGTTGTTGTTGTCTTGATGGTGGTCTTCTCTTTAAATGTTATTATTACAAAGTACCCCAAATAAAAACATGAAAATAAAATGGTATTTTTATTGCCACTGACATATTTTATAAGTTAAAATTTAAAATGTTGACTTATTGAAAAATTAAACAAATAAGAAAAAAAGGCTGTTTTATGAAGAATAAAGTGAGATTATAACAATTTGATTATATGTGGTGTTAACATTATAATTTTTAAATAGTGGAAAACATTTTTAAAAAGAATTCTAAACCAAGTATTTGTAAAGCTCTTGAAATACCTCTATTGTATATAAAGCTTTAATGAACACAAGCTGAAAACCACAGATGTGGAACGTGGAACAGGACTTAAAATTATACTCCTCACATACTTAGGCTTTGGAGAAATAATCTCAGGGCATCTCTGGATTGCAGGTAGGTGATGTTCCACATTCAACCCTCCACATTGCTACAACTGGAGCAGTTCTATTTTTGTTTGTTTTATGCACTAGACTTCAACTAAAGTGGATTCTATCACTGTTAAAGGCAAAATAGCATTTCATTTCACTTGGGGATTGGGAAGCCCAGGATGGAGACTCCATTACAAAGCAAGTTTTCATGGGATTAAAGAAGATTTAAATGACTGCCTTTGTGCAGCCTATTCATTATATAAGTGAAGAAACTCAATTTATGGAACTTGCATGAGTCAAGGTCACATAATGCTTCAGGGCCAGAACCCAGATTAGAGCAGTCCTTAGCTCATAATTTTGCAAGGCCCCCATTTTAGGATAAAAATCAGAATCTGCCCCGTTTATTCTGTCATTACTTCTCTGGTTTCTCCTACTAGTCTCTTCATTAGTCTGCTACTCCAACAACCTACTGTCTGTTAGATGAAAACAATGAGCATGCTCTGAACTTAGCGAAGAAAGTTCTTTCTGTCTGAAAAGCTCTTCCTACAGATAGCCTTATGGCTTAGTTTTCCCCTGACCTTCAAGAGTTTGTTTAATTGGTAACTACTCAGACCTAACCTAACTATTTTATACAGCACACTGACTGCACATTCAGAATTCCAGATGTCCTTTACCAAACCCTACATTTTCCCTTTTCAATATAACTTAATCAACTTCAATTATATGATATACCTTATTATTTGGGTTTATTGCTTATTGTCTTTCTTTTGGGAATATGAACTCCATAAAGGCATATTTTTTTGCTATTTTGTCCTCTTCTGTATCCTAAGTATCTAAAACAGTGCTTGACACAAAGTAATCCCCAAATAAATATTTGTAGTTCGAATGAAGATATGTTATCATTGCTTACGGTATTACTTAAAGTTTCTCTTCTATCTTGTGTTCCTCTCTTTTCTGCACAATATCTCCCTGTTCTCTGGCACATACTGAGTTTTGAACATGGCTAAATACATAGCCTTCACCTATATTGACAGTCTATGAAGTCTCCATCCCATTTTTGGCTTTAATCATATGTGACTCGGATGCAGGATTGTAAATAGTTAACATGAACGGGAAATGAGGTCTACTATGAACTTCCTACCTAAAAACAACCCAGAAATCCTCCATCATTTCTCTAGAAGACAGAAGTACACTTTACTAAGCAAATTAGTCGGAATATTTGCCATTACTCTTTAGAAGGAAAAATTCTTTACCCTCAAAAGTTGCCATTAGACGAGATCCAAGATGGTGAACTAGAGGGTGACTCCACCTCCCAACACTCCAGAACTCAGGATTCAAGAAGGGGAGGTACTGAGAGACTCGGACCAACATAGAGCCGCAGAGTGGGAATCTTCCACAGGGTGATGCTCAGACCCAGCGGCAGGCACAGACAGGGGCAGCTTCTCAGAGCAGGGCGGGCAGTGAGAGTCTTCCCCAAGCAACCCTGCTCCCTCTGGCAGCAGGCACCATCCACAGCCAGCTTCTAGGAGCAGGCCCACCCAGTGAGAGCTTTTCTGCACAGAGCCAACCACAAGCCCTGAACCCAGCTGCGGGTCCCGGCCTGTAGGCGGCTCTTTGGACCAAGGCAGGACAGGAAAGGCTTTCCCTGAGCAGCCTGGCTCCCTCAGGCAGGGGCAGGCCCAGTCTATAGCCAGGTTCTAGGAGCAGGATGACCCAGTGAGAGGATTTCCACGCAGAACCAGCCCCCAGCCCTGGACCCAGAGGTGGGCTAGGGGCAGCTTTCTTCAGAAGCATGGCATTATCAACTTCTTCTAAGACTTCAGGCTACTGAAGACTGAGAGGTGATATACTGGAAATCTACAGGGACACTATAAGCCAATATCTGCAATATCTGAGTACCACTGATATCTGACCAATATGAGCAAACAAGGGAAGAAAATGTGCCAAACAAACCTAGATATTATATCAAAAAAACCAATGACAGCACAGTAGAAGAAATGTCAGAAAGGGAGTTCAGAATGTACATAATTAAAACAATCAGGGAAGCAAACGTGGAGATGAGAGAGCAAATACAGGCATTGAAGGTAGAGATGGAAGAGCAAATGCAGGCATTAAATGATTGCACCAATCAACATTTAAAAGAGCAAATACGGGAAGCAAAAGATCATTTCAATAAAGAGTTAGAGATACTGAAAAAAAAAAAAACAAATAGAAATCCTTGACATGAAGGAAACAATAAACCAAGATAAAAACTCCATAGAAAGCATAACCAGTACGATAGAACACCTGGAAGACAGAACCTCAGACATTGAAGACAAAACCTTTAATCTTGAAAAGAAAATTGACCCAACAGAGAAGATGGTTAGAAAACCGCAGATTTTTCAATCCAGACCCTAAAAACTAGAAGGGCCTGGAACAACATTTACCAAGCCCTGAAAGAATACAGATGCAAACCAAGAATCTTATACCCAGCAAAACTTACTTTCACATTTGACGATGAAATAAAATCCTTCCACAATAAACAAAAGCTAAAAGAATTTACAAAAAGAAAGCTGGCATTACAGAACATTCTCAGCAAAATATTCCATGAGGAAGAGATGAAAAACAATGATGCAAATCAGCAACAGGAGGATCTAGCCAAAAGGAATAGCCAAATAAAGGAGAAACCAAATCATGTCAAAAAACAAAAATGAGTCAAATGACTGGGAATACAAATCATACCACAATAATAACCCTGAATGTTAATGGCCTGAACTCATCAATCAGAAGACATAGACTGGCAGATTGGATTAAAAAGAAAAATCCAACAATATGTTGCCTGTAAGACACTCATCTCACAGAAAGAGATACCCATAGATTAAAGGTGAAAGGATGGGAAAAAACATACCATGCACACGGACACAGCAAAAAAGCTGGAGTATCCACCCTCATTTCAGATAATGTGAACTTCAAGCCAAAACTAGTCAGAAGGGATAAAGAAGGACATTCCACACTGCTTAAGGAAAGCATATATCAGCAAGACATAACAATCATAAATATCTATGCCCCAAACATTAGCTCATCCATGTACGTCAAACAAGTCCTTCTCAATTCCAGAAAACAAATAGACCACAACACAATAATACTAGGTGATTTTAACACACCTCTCTCACCACTGGATAGATCTGCCAAAAGAAAATTGAATAAAGAAACCATAGATCTCAATTACGCAATCAACAATTTGGACTTAACGAACATATGTAGAATATACCATCCAACAAAGTTCGAATACACTTTCTTCTCAGCTGCACATGGATCCTTCTCTAAAATAGACCATATATTATGCCACAAATCTACTCTTGGCACATACAAGAAGATAGAGATACTACCTTGTACTCTATCAGATCATAATGAATTGAAATTAGAAATAAATGAAAGAATAAAAAACAGAAACTTCTCCAATACCTGGAGATTGTATAATATGCTATTACATGATGAATGGATAACAGAAGACAACTGGAGGGAAATAAAAAAATTCTTAGAAGTAAATGAGAATGAAGATACATTATACCAAAATCTTTGGGACACTATGAAAGCAGTACTTAGAGGACTATTTCATGGGGTGCATTCAACAAAAGAAGTAAAAATCAACAAATAAATGACTTAACACTACAGCTCACAGCCCTAGCAAAAGAATAGCAAACCAACACCAAAAGTAGTAGAAGAGAGGAAAGCGTTAAAATCAGAGCTGAAATCAATGAAAATGAAACAAAAGAAACAATCAGAAAAATTAACAAATTAAAGAGTTGGTTCTTTGAAAAAATAAACAAAATTGATAAATCCTTAGCAACACTAACAAAGAGAAAGAGGGAGAAAACTCAAATTACTAAAATTCGGAATGAACAAGGAAATATCACTACAGACATGAGTGAAATCCAAAACATAATTAGAAGCTATTTTGGGAATCTCTACTCCAACAAAACAGAAAACCTCGAAGACATCAACAAGTTTCTAGAGACATATGAATTACCTAAACTGAACCAGGAGGACATACACAACTTAAATAAATCAATTTCAAGCAATGAAATAGAAGAGGTCATCAAAAGCCTATCATCAAAGAGAAGTCCGGGACCAGATATGTTCTCAGCCAAGTTCTACAAAACCTTTAAAGAAGAGCTCACTCCAATACTCCTCAAAGTATTCCATGAAATAGAAGAGGAGGTAACCCTCCCAAACTCATTCTATGAAGCCAATATCACCCTGATACCTAAACCAGAGACACATTGAGGAAAGAAAATTTCAGAACAATATCCTTAATGAACATCGAAGCAAAAATTCTCAACAAAATTTTAGCAAATTGCATAGAAAAATATAGTGCAAAATGATCAAGTGGGTTTCATCCCAGTGATGCAAGTTTGGTGCAACATCCCAAAATCAATAAATGTCATTCACCATATCAAAAGACATAACGTTAAGAATCACATGATTATTTCGATGGATGCAATAAAAGCATTCGATAAAATACAGCATCCCTTCATGCTCAAAACACTAGAAAAAATAGGGATAGTGGGAACATTCCTTAACATTGTAAAAGCCATCTACACTAAGCCCATGGCCAATATCATTCTAAATGGTGAAAAACTGAAAGCATTACCCCTAAAAAGAACAAGGCATGGATGCCCTCTTGCCCCACTTCTATTCAATATTGTCATTGAAACTCTAGCAAGAGTAATTGGAGAAACCAAAGAAATTAAAGGGATACGAATAGGAAAAGAAGAACTGAAACTATCATTGTTCACTGATGACTCGATTACATATTTAGAGGAACCCAGTAATTCCATTAGAAAACTTTTAGAACTAATAAGTGAATTCAGTAATGTAGCAGGTTACACGATCAATGCTCATAAATCTAATGCATTTTTATACATAAGTGATGAATTATCAGAAATAGAAGTTAGGAAAACTACCCCATTCACAATAGCCTTGAAACAAATAGACTACTTTGGAATCAACCTCACAAAGAAGTGAAAGACCTCTACAACGAGAACTACAGAACACTAAAGAAAGAAATTAAAGAACATCTTAGAACATGGAAAGATCTCCCATGTTCTTGGATAGGCAGAATTAATACTGTCAAAATGGCCATACTACCAAAAGTGATATACAGATTCAATGCAATTCCAATTAAAATCCCAATGACTACCTTACAGAAATAGAGCAAGCAATTATGAAATTCATCTGGAAGAATAAGAAACCCAGAATAGCTAAAGCAATCCTTAGCAGAAAGAGCGAAGAAGGGGGTATCGCAATTACAGATCTTCAACTCTACTACAAAGCAATAGTAACAAAAACAGCATGGTATTGGTACCAAAATAGACAGGTAGATCAATGGTACAGAATAGAGGACATGGACACAAATCCAAATAAATACAATTTTCTCATACTAGACAAAGGTTCCAAAAATATGCCATGGAGAAAAGATAGCCTCTTCAACAAATGGTGCTGTGAAAACTGGAAATCCATATGCAACAGAATGAAATTAAACCCCTATCTCTCACCCTGCACAAAACTCAACTCAAAATGGATCAAGGACCTCGGAATCAGACCAGAGACCTTTCCTCTTATAGAAGACAAAGTAGGTCCAAATCTTCAACATGTCAGTTTAGAATCAGACTTACTTAACAGGACTCCCATAGCACAAAAAATAAAAGCAAAAATCAACAACTGGGATATATTCAAACTAAAAATCTTTCTCTCAGCAAAAGAAACTATTAGTAATGTGAAGAGAGAGCCTACAGAGTGGGAGAAAATCTTTGCCACTCATACTGCAGATAGAGCACTAATTTCCAGAATATATAAAGAACACAAGAAACTCTACACCAAGAATACAAATAATCCCATCAACAAATGGGCTAAGGAAATGAACAGACACTTCACAGAAGAAGATGTACAACAATCAACAGATATATGAAAAAATGTTTAACATCTCTAGTAATAAGAAATGCAAATCAAAACCACCCTAAGATTCCATCTCACCCCAATTAGAATGGCCAGTATCAAGAGCACAAGCAACAATAGGTGTTGGCGAGGATGTGGGGGAAAAGGTACACTCATACATTGCTGGTGGGGTTGCAAATTAGTGCAGCCACTCTGGAAAGCAGTATGGAGATTCCTCAGAAAGCTTGGAATGGAACTACCATTTGACCCATCTATCCCACTTCTTGGCCTATACCCAAAGGAATTAAAATCAGCATACTACAGAGATACAGCCACATCAATGTTCATAGCTGCTCAATTCACAATAGCCAGATTGTGGAACCAACCTAGATGTCCTTCAATTGATGAGTGGATAAAGAAACTGTGGTATATATATACAATGGAATATTACTCCACCATGAAGAATGATAAAATTATGGCATTTGCAGGCAAATGGATGAAATTGGAGAATATCATGCTAAGTGAGGTAAACCAATCTCAAAAAACCAAAGGAAATAATGATCTCGCTGATAAGCGGATGATGACACATAATGGGGGTTGAAGGGGTTATTGTTAGGGTTAGGGTTAGGTTTTGGGTTAGGGTTAGGGAAGGGGAGCAAGAATGGAGGAAGGAAGGACTGTATAGAGGGAAAAGAGAGGTGGGAGTGGTGGGGGGAAGGGAAAAAATAACAGAATGAATCAAACGACAGTACCCTATGTAAATTTATGATTACACATATGTTATGCCTTTACTCCATGTACAGAGAAACAACATGTATCCCATTGGTTTACAATGAAAAAGGAGAATATTAAAAAATAAATAAATAAATAAACACATGAGTGAAAGGAAGATCAGTAAGTAAAGAAGGAGAATAGGGAGATGGAGGAGGAAGGGAAAGGAAGGGGTATACTAAATGCTGTAAATCAAGGTCCATGCATGTATGATTTTGTTAAAGTGAAACTAACTACTATGTCTAAATGTAATGCTGTAATTGAAACAAAAAAAAGCAATTAGTTCATTTGAAAAAAAAAAGTTGCCATTAATGGTACAGTGGAACTCTTAATTATTCTGTAGACTAAGGATGAATCATGAAAGGAAGTAATCCTAAAATACTGTGCACAATAATGGATACCCATGAATTTCAAGTGTGAATTTGGCCCCATGTTCTTTATTTCTCATTTGGAAGTTTGTCCACTTTGGGATTAAGAAAAAAATTGTCTGTCTTTTGGAAATGTGCTTACTTAATGATAGACAAGTAAAGAAACCTGCAGATCCACATCTTTCACTATAGGGAAAACACAAAGCAAACTGGAATACGGAAATTCACATCCACGTACTTCCTCTGTGGAAAGATTCACATATTTTAATAGCAAATTGCCAAAACGGGGGATCCTATAGTTCCCTCTATTAATATGGTGGTAAGATTGAAGTTGGAGTAGCAGATAAGGGTGTTAGAGTGCAGGGGGAAATATTATGAGCTTGTCTTTCTTAAGCATGGATGATAGGAGAAATTGTACCAGGGAGTGGAAAGCAAATGCTTCAACACTGTTATTAGGATTTTTCAAAGTCCTGGAAATATCTATAGAAATGATTTCAAGGCTACTGTGCCAATGCGAGAAATGGCATAATCTGGTAGAACTTTAGCACTCATCCTCTGGTCAGAGAATTCTTATCTCTATCATACACATAGCTGAAAAACTTAATAGCCTTTGAGGACATGTGCAACATATCAACTCCATTGGCTCCACTTTGGTTTGAACAGAAACAGGTCAAGAAAGGGAGGAGTGATAAAGACAATATGGTATATGTGCCAACTATTATGGTATATGTGCCTACTATTCCTGTGCTATTTTAACTCACTTGTTTTAGAACCACTCTTGATATAGCAGAGTTGAGTTTTAGTTTGTGAGCTAATCTGAAAACCTTTTTAGTTAGTGAATTAAACCTAATTACATGTAACAATACAATGGCTATGTTGGTTCTCAGATCTGTTACATAATTTTATGTTGGAATTACTTTGCACATTTGTCATATTTACTGCTTCTTTTCAAAACATGATTTTTTGGGTACTTTAAAAATGTATATTTAGCGAAACTTGTAATTTTGTTCTAGTGATTACCTTTGTGTCAATGTGTTTTTATGATGTCAAAAAAAAAGACAAAAAAAAAAAAAGAGGTATATCTGCACTCTCCTCCTGCAGAGCCTGACTGCAACTACCTTCATCTGTTGATTTCCCTGCTGTTGCTGTGGATTTTTGTACTGAAATCTTCACTGCATTCATAGCAGTTCCATGATAATGTTTGTTCTCTTTTCCTCAGTGAACAAGGACAGAAATACTCCCACCAACTTTTTGTAATGTCAGTTATAAACAATTCCTGTACCTGTTCTCTTCTTTCCACTTGCCAGCAGCCTCTGATCCATGAACAGCACTATTCCTGTGACTCAGAAGTCTCCTTGCAAGAACCATACTTGGCGATATATAGGGAGTGAATGTGTGGTTTTAAGAGGTGGGCACTTGGGAAGTCAGGTTGACGAATGACTTTTGGAAGAGGAACCTTCAGTTTTGCCATCACTAGTCCACTGGAGGTCAAGCCCATGGTTGTCAAAACCAGGATTTATTTGAGATTTGAGATTGATTTTTTATCATAAGTTAGAAAGTGTCCCCAAACATGACTGCTTTTGAAATACTTCATGACCAATACCAGGCAAGAATTGATCACTGACTAATAGTGGAATATTCCCTTAATGAAGAACAAAAGTGTGTGAGTAGGGGTGGATGGGCCAGGAGCAAAATCTTCTGGTTAATTAAGTATTATGGTTAATAGAGTGGTTTTTAAACTCGTTTCCCTACCATTCCTGTTCTTGAATCACTGATACTTATGATTTTATTTATTCCTTCCGGAATGCTATAAGGGGGGTATTATTGTCTCAGTCACTTGCTGAAGGTAACATAACAAGTAATCGACTGAACTGAGATTTAAAATCAGGCTTTTGACTCCAAATTCAATTGTTATTGCTGTTCTAAATCAGATATATCACTGCTCCTCTAGGATATGTTGGCTATAGAAGAAATTGAAAAATCAGAACATAAGAAAAAGCTCTTAAAAATAAGTTTCTGAAAACCATAGTGTAATCATAGACTCATAAAAATGGCTATGATTTACTAATTCCCTATGTTCTAGGTCTTTTACACTAATTATTTTGAATACTCCTAGTCTTACAGAGGAGGTACTGGTGTATCAGAAATGTTAATACACTGTATAATTTATACATATGTATATATATTATATCTATTTTTATTGTCTATCCTAAAAAAATGCAAGGTGGTAATATATTGTAAACTCCTTGAGGGCAAAGATCCCCAGTTCCTAGAATAGTCCACAGCATATAGTAAATCTTGTATTGAAAATAGGTTTTCCATATAAATGTTTTTATTAATGTTCTCCAGAAAACAGAACCAATATAAGATACATGTGACTTATTTTAAGGAATCAGATGACATGATTGAGAGGTCCAATGAACTCCCAAATTTGTAAGGCAGCCTGGAAAGCTGAAAACTTACATAGGAATTTGACACAAAAATTCATCTTCTTCGGGACACCTCAGGTTTTGCTCTTAAAACATTCAACTGAATGGATGAGGCCCACGCATACTATTAAGGATAAACTTCTTAAAGTCAACTGATTGTAGTTATTAACCAGTCTACAAAACACCAACAACTCCTAGATTAGTGTTTGGTTAAACAACTAGGTGTTATACTCTTGGAATGTTTACACATTAAAATAATTCATCACAATACTCAAGATCATACAATAAAATTAGTATTTAAATCAATTTTCCAATGCTTCCAGAGCCTTTCATCTTTTCAAGAAAGCACAAGAGTGTCTAATCTGGACACAGTTTTACTGATTATCTAGTCTAGTCCCATAATAGTGTGTATATATATATATATATATATATATATATATATATATGCATATTTATAAATACATATAGATAGATTGATTGATTATCAGTAAGATGGGGGATAAGTTAAGTCCCAGGATATTGCCCAAATTCAACTTCAGATTCTCAGATAAGTGTTCCTTCTGTGATGATTGGTATTTTGTAGGGCCTGTTATGAATCTGTAATATTATGATCCAGGACTGGGTAAGACTCTGGAGAGTGTGTCATAGACTGAGCTGAATGTGTACTAAGAGTGACTTCAGGTCATAGTCTGAAAATAGATTTTGAAAAAAGTTACTGAGCTTTTTCTTCCCATTTTCTGTGTCTTTTAAAAGATGATCATAGATACTTAGTGCTACTGAATGTTCCACTTTAAATTGGTTAAAATGGTAAGTTTTAGGCTATGTTCATTTTTATACAATAAAACAGGATTTAAAAAATTTTATCAGAATAACATAGAAATTTGAAATTATAAATCTAGCTATGTCATCAAGAGATTATATATTGGATATTTAATACTTTCCAGGAATTTTACAAACAATATAAGGTAGTAAGTACTATACAGCATACAGGGCCCATAAGTCAAATGACATATGACATAATTAGGAGAACAGAGAGCTAGGATCTGAATAACTGACCCAGTTGATATCTTGTCCCTCACCCCAGGACTATATTAGTAGCATCATGATTATTAATAAAGATGATAGTAGTAAGGCATTATATATGGCTAACCTCTGTTCAAAGACCTCTTGAGTATAAGTCTAAAGTCATCTTTTATCAGGTCTATTTGTTATGAATTATATATTATTAGTTATAATAATTCATCATATTTATCAGTACTGTTTTAGCATAAATCTTTCCAAAACCTAATAAGTTATTGGAAAAAAATCTGAAGAGATGGAACATTAGAGAAAAACTCTGGATTGCAAAAGGAAAGAGAGGGTACTTTTTGACAATGTTACCTGGGGGATGTCTAGACAGTTATGGTACCTAAATACAACATTTCAGGGTTCGATGAATAGAGGCTGTTGTCTCACTCTCTGAGCAAAAAGGAAAAACATAGGTTTGATATTCAAAAATCCTTATTTCTAATTCTCATACTGCCTCTACTAACTGAGTGGACTTGGGTCAATTATTTTTTTCACCTAGAGCTTTAGTTTCCCATGGTAAAAAAAAGTGCTAGAACTAGGGTTATTCTTAAACTTTTTAGAAAGGAATCTCTTTGTGTTAAATTTCATGAACTCTCTATCTGGAAAGACACTTCCATATCATTTTTGTCTCCCGTTTCACTGTCCACCAGGACCCTCCATCACATTCATGAACACCCATCCCCATACACACATAAAGAGTCCCTGGACTGACTGACATTCTGAGTTCAAAATCCTAACCAGAGAGTGAGTGTACAGGTTCAATGTGATAGCTCAGTGAAACTAAAACCCTGCATCTGGGGGTAAGCCACCCTGAGAATCAGCAAAATTGCTTCACTCATTTGGAAACTTGGGCTTGTCTTCCATACATACCCATATCTATACTTTTAATTCAACTTAGTTGCTTCCTTTAGAATGGAACAACATCAACAAGTTCCTTGTATCATTTGTAAAAATATAAGATAATTATGCAATGATTTCTGGGTTTGACCCCATCCCACAGATATTACTGTTATCATAGTGGCTGTTTTCTGTTCTGGCTTGTGGTTGCAGGTAGGAAAGCAGAAGTACTTTACAGGGAAATGATAGAGGTGGGTGAGCAAGAAATCAACTGAGTTCACTGGCTAAAAGTAACTCGTGTGGTTTAAAATGGAGCTCTGGGAGGCAGGAATATATGAATAGGAGAATGGACTCAGTAAATTGGGGCAAAAAGAAAGATAGGGCTCTGTCTGAGGTGTGTGTGGAAAAGATTTTCTCCTATTCTGTAGGCTCTCTTTTCACATTATCGAGAGTTTCCTTCACTGAGAAAAAGCTTTTTAGTTTGAATCTATCCCATTGATGCTTACTTTTATTTCTTGCGCTACAGAGGTCTTGTTAAGGAAGTCTGGTCCTAAGCCAATGTGATGGAGATTCGGGCCTACTTTTTCTTCTCTTTGGTGAAGGGTCTCTGATCTAATTCCTAGGTCCTTGATCCATTTTGATTTGAGTTTTGTACAGTGTGAGAGATAGGGGTTTAATTTTATTTCCAGTTTCGCCAGCATCATTTGTTGAAGAGGCTATCTTTTCTCCATTGTAAGTTTTTGGCACCATTGTCTAGTATGAGATAACTGTACTTATGTGGGTTTGTCTCTGTATCTTCTATCCTGTACCATTGATCTATCTGTGTATTTTGGTGCCAATACCATGCCATTTATGTTACTATTGCCCTATAGTAGAGGTAAAGTTCTGCTATTTTGATAACTCCTGCATCACTCTTCCTGCCCAGGATTGCTTTGGCTATTCTAGGTTTTTTTGTTCTTCCAGATGAATTTCATGATTGCTTTCTCTATTTCTATGAGAAATATCATTGGGATTTCAATTGAAATTGCATTAAATCTGTATAGCACCTTTGGAGTATGGCCATTTTAATAATAATTCTGCCACAGAGCACTAATCTCCAAAGTTTATAAAGAACTTAAAAAACTTTACACCAAAAATACAAAGAACTTAATCATTAAATAGGTTAAGTAACTGAGCAGACACTTTATAGAAGAAGATGTACAAGTGATCAACAAATTTATGAAAACTTGCTCATCATGCCTAGTAACTACAGAAATGCAAATTAAACCCACCCTAAGATTTCATCTAACTCCTATTGGAACAAGCAAGCAATAATAAGTATTGGCATGGATGTGGGAAAAGGGCACACTCATACACTGCTGATAGAGTTGAAAATTGGTGTATTCACTCTGGAAAGCAGCATGGAGATTCCTCAGAAAACTTGGAATGGACCCACCATTTGACCCAGTTATTCCACTCCTCGGTTTGTACCCAAAGAACTTAAAATCAGCATACTACAGTGATGCAGTCACATCAATATTCATAGCAGTTCAATGCACAATAGCTAGATTGTGGAACCAACCGAGATGTCCTTCAATTGATGAATGGATAAAGAAACTGTGGTATATACACACAGTAGAATATTTCTCAGCCATAAAGCAGAATAAAATTATGGCATTTGCTGGTAAATGGATGAAGTTCGAAAATATCATGTTAAGTGAAATAGGCCAAGCCCAAATATTTTCTCTGATAAATGGATGACGATATATAATGGGGAGGGATGGTGGGGGGGAAGAGAAGAATGAAGGATCTTTGTATGGTGTAGAGGAAAATAGGGTGGGAGTGGGTGGGGGACGGAAGGATAGATGAAACTGACAGTATTACCCTATGTATATGTATGATTACATGAATGGTGTGAATCTACATTGTGTACAATTGTAGAAATGAAAAGTTGCACCCCATTTGTGTACAATGAATCAAAATGCAGTCTGTAAAAATAAGAAAAATTTTAATAAAAATAAAGTAAAACAAAACATACCAAATTCTCACATAAAATAAAAGAAAGATAGGGCACTGAGTGCAAGTTCAGGTTTTCTTGATTGACCTCTCTGAGCTTCTGTTTCAGAAGTAAGGCAATTATTCCTAACTCTGCTATTGGTTGGTGATAACGCCTTGCACAATGTTTCACCACTGTTTAGGCCTCAGTGACTCTGTACAGTTAGAAAATTTGGGATTAGCTGATTACCAGGCACCTTCGTCTCTGAGAGGAAATTATTTTAAGACCCTTTGAGTATTCTGCTTTCTTCATTCTCACTTTGAGATCTCAGAAACATTGGTAACCCAGAGCCACATAAACAGCCCTGGTGCACAGTAGGCTCAATAAATGCTTCTTGAGTGTGTAAAACAAAACTACCTAAAACTTATTGAGCACTTACTATGTGACATGATTGAGATGAAATTCTTATTGTGAGGCCTGTCAAGAAAAGCTCCTATCTGATTCTTTAAGAATTGCATCCTTGAGGTCATCAACAAGGTTGCTTATCAGGTAATTAACAAAATTTAGACTGAAACCCAGGATGTCTGACTCTATAATCGATACTTTTAAATAGGTGCACTGAATTTTCCTTCATAAAGGGGTGCTACTCTTAGGTGCATCATAAATATACTGAATATTATGCAGACTTACATTACTAAGTATATTATGGAATTTTTTAGTGAAATTATTATTTGTATAATTTTTGAATATTTTTGATCTTATTAGTTATACATGATAATAGAATACATTTTGGCATATTATACATATATGGAATATAACTTCTCATTTTTCTGGTTGTATATGATGTAGAATTACATTGGTTTTGTAATCATATATGCACATAGTCAAGTAATATCTGATTCATTCTACTATCTCTCCTGTTCCCATTCCCCTTCCCTTCACTTCATTCACCTTTGTCTAATCCAAAGTACTTCTATACTTCCTTAACTCCCACTTATTGTGAATTAGCATCTGCATATCAGAGAAAAAATTCAGCCTTTGTTTTTTTTAAGATTGGCTTATTTCACTTAGCATGATATTCTCCAGTTCCATCCATGTATTGGCAAATACCATAATTTTATTCTTCTTTATTGATGAATAATATTTCATTGTATATATATAGCACATTTTCTTTATCCATTCGTCTTTTGAAGGGTACCAAGGTTGGTTCCATAGCCTTGCTGTGATGAATTGAAGTGCTATATACATTGATGTCTATGTCACTGTAGTATGCTCATTTTAAGTTCTTTCTGTATAAGCTGAGAACTTGTACTGAGACAAATGGTGGTTCCAGTTCAACTTTTCTGAGAAAGCTCCATACTACTTTCCATAGTGGTTGCACCAATTTGCAGTCCCACCAAGCAATGTGGGAGTGTACTGTTTTCCCCACATCCTCAGTAAAACTTATTGTTGCTAGTATTCTTGATAATTGCCATTTGACAGGTGTAAGATAGAATCTCAGTGTAGTTTTGATTTACATTTGTCTAATTGCTAGAGACGTTGAACAATTTGTCATATATTTGCTGACCATTTGTATTTCTTCTTTCCTGAAGTGTCTGTTGAGTTCTTTTCCTATTGATTGGGTTATTTGTTTTTGGTGTTAAATTTTTTTAGTTCTTTATACATCCTGGAGATTAATGCTCTCTCTCAGATGTTGAACATTTTTTCATATTATGGCCTTCTTTGTCCTGGCCATGTTAAGACCTCATTAAGCAAAGCAATGATTTTATATCAATGAAAATCTCAACTAGAGAATGAACCATAAGTGCAGGCAAAATATGTTCAACTCCAAGTTATGGAGTGCACTAGTTTTGTGAGTCTTGGGTAAGTAGTTACCCTATCTGAACTTCCATTTCCTCATTTATCAACTGGAGCAAATAACTGCAACTTCACAGAATTGTCAACGTTATGAAATAACAAAAGTAAAAACCTTTAGCACTGTGCTTGACACATCAGGAGCCTAATCCAGAACCATGAGTTCTTTTTCTCTGCTAAGGAATACAAAGTCAAGACCTTGAGAAAATAGGAGTCAGCCTGTGTAACTGTGGAAGAGACGAGTGTGGTAAATGAAGTGAGATAACTAAAGAAACATGGATTTATGATCTTGTAGGGGATGAAGAAAGGAAAGGAAGTTGATGCTTTCCAGTATTGTACCCACTAAGCTTCTCAGACACAGAAGCTGGTCTTTGGCATGTCAAACATCTCAATCTAAAAGTTCTTGATAATTTTTTTCCTTTGTTTTTGGCTACTCAGGCAGTCAGTAATCTAAAGATCCCCTTCTCTCTGAAATATATATGTTGCCTATATATAAAGTCAAAGACTCCACAAGTTTCTACCTGGGCATAACTGAAAGAAGCCAGATGTCTTCCCTTTGGGGAAGGAAGGTTTGGTATTATATCATTTTTGGTGACCATTATAGTGTCTGGCCCATGATGGTCCAATAATTATTTGTTAAATAAATTAAATTATTACTCAGTTTTTTTCTAGAGGGACAACCTGCCAAAAAATTCTTTTGTTTAACTGTTTTGGCTAGGATTACATAGTTACAGCCACCAACCTTGCCCTCTAAGAGCCACTGACAGAAGACAGACAAATTGCCAAAGGGAAAAATGACATATGAGCAAGCATTGAACAAACACACATGTTAAGGGCTCTCTGGAAGCCAAGGAATAAGTGCCTATTTTTCAGTCTTTACTCTCTTTTCATGCAATTAGTACAGAGAGGTTGGAATTTCATAATTCAATTCCTGGCAGCATTTTCCATGAGTCTGCTTTCACAGAGATGTGCAAATTAACTTAGTGAAAATGCAGCCATTGATTCATAGGCCCACAGAACATAAGGCCTGTAATGGCTTTTGACTTCAATCCCTTTCATTGTGGTGAGCAAAAAAGAAGTGGATAATTGTTCAAGGTTACAAAGAGTCAGAGGGTGAGCCAGGACTTGAACTTAGAACTTTACCACCAGTACAGTTTTACTTTATACCATTGCCCATTGATTTAACAATCACTGATGTGGGGAGTATATAATCTATAGTCATGTATCAAGGCAAAACCACAGAGGTCTTGATTTTCTATTACTTTACTACCCATGTTTGTTACCTTTGATATTTGCAACTACTGTTTCAATAATATCCTATAAAAACATAACTTTCCTTCACTTTTCTAGACCAGAATTGTCTAACAGAACTTTATGTGATTTCTGTATCCACACTATTCAATATGGGTGGCATTAGTCTCATGTGGCTTCCAAGCACTTGAATTTATGGATACTGTGTCCAAAAAAATAAATTTTAGATTGTATTTAATTTTGAATTATTTAAACTCAAGTTGCCACATGGCAATAGTGCCTACCATATTGGGCAACACAGCTATAAAATGAAAACAATGATCTCCCTTTTATGACTCTTGAGGATGGAGATGAAAGACTTCTGTCAGTGTAGAACAGTAGAAAGAAATTCAATGTCAGACAGACTTGAGTCCAAACTTTGACAACATTATTCATTAACTATCTATCCTTAAGAAATTTATTTTATAACTTGGAAACTTAGTTTTCTCATCTGTAAAATGTGAAAAGTTGTCCTTAAATGCAATGGATTTTTGAGGCTGAACTATTTGAGATTGTCCAGTATAGAGCCTGGAACTGGACTATGCTCAGGGCCTGTGATTTATTTTTTTCTCTTCTTTAATCAAAGTATGTCAGTGAGCCAGTACAGTGAATACTGGTGGCTGCAAGAGTAGCCTTGGGGGTAAGCACTTCTCAGGGAACAAAAGAGTACATGGTGATAGTCTGAGTAGAGAAGGAATGTTAAAGACAGAGTCTCAGTCAACAAGAAAAGTTGCTAGTCAAGTCAGCACAACACAAAGTCCCTGCAAAAATAGGAAGTTAAAGGATGAGGCAAGTATAGAACCTGGGCCTATCAGCCTAGACATGTGAGTTCTAGACATTGCTCTACTAGTTCCTGACCATCTCTGAGCCTCAGAATTGTCATCTAAAAAAAGTGGGAGTATGTGGTAGTAGTTAAGGAGAAGTATTCACTAAATTATGAAATTTCTAATCTTCTGAACTTTCACCTAACGCAATCTATTCCACCCACAGTTACCTTGATCTTTAAGATGCACATCTCTACCATCTGAACTCAGTGGGTCTTTTTTAGTGCATTATTTTTATACATAGTATTGGGGTTCATTTTGACATAATTATACAATCATGGAATATAATTCGCTCAATTCAGTCTTCAGTGCTTCCACTCTCCTCTCCTCTTCCCTCCCCTTGTTTCCTTTCCTCTACTTTTGATATTTCTTCTGTTTATTTATAATTTATAAATAAACAGATACACATAAAGGTGAGATTCACGGTGCTGTATACATATATGTACATGGGAAAGTTTGGTCAGATTCATTCCACTCTTCCTCTCTTTCCCTGTCCCTCTTCCCTCCCCCAAATCACTTTCCTCTACTCCACTCACCTCTCAGAGTGAGTCTTACCAGCCCTAGCCCCCTCCTCTATCAGCAAACTGTCCTCTTTGATTTTAAGATTTAGTTACTCAGTCTTCATAAATTCCTGACCCTCCCATTTCTTCTTGTTCAAATTCTCCTTCTCTTATCAGTCTTACCTTAAAATCTAGTTCCTTCAGAAAGCCTTGCTTGATTCACTAGACAAAATTGGCAATCTCTTTTTATGAAAGGAAGACAATGGTGCATATCTGGTGCATAAAAGTTAGAATTGGACAAATCAGGGCTTTAGATAAACTGCTTAATTTCCCAGGGCCTCAGTCTTCCCAATAGTAGAAGAATGGTAATAGCACCTATTTTCAAGGGATGTTTTGAAGAGTAAGTGAGGGAAGAAATGTGTCATCACTTTGTAATCTGTGAAGGGCAGTGCACATGGGAGAAATTAACAAATGACTTTTTATTACATTTTGCTTATACCTCCAGGGAGCAATTACTTGTCTGCTGTGTTTTAGAGTCAGATATTGACCTGTCTGTATTTCTTCCCTTTTTGTGACCTCCTTGAGTGTCCAGACTATATCTTAGTTGTATAATTGCCCAAGGCCTGTGCCTGGCACAGAGTAGACACAAAGTCAGCCTTCAGCAAATCATTTAACCCATACAGAGCTAAACATTGAAACCACTGATACTATTTTAACTTTATCACCATTCCTAGAATACACTTTACTTTCTGCACAGAAACTACTAATACTTTTCATTTTGTCCTGGCTGCCAGGAAGCTCATGATAGAGCCATTATATTTGCTATACTACTTCAGTATATCTTTATTTTTTCCTATACATGACCCACCATGACCATGTATTGCATATGTTTTGTGTATAAAGTGCAACAAATATTTTGTGAAACTGAGTAGTGATTATGTACTATGGGTCTAGGATTATACATACCAGATTCAAATCCAGGCTCCATTATTTCCTGGCTGGATGAGTTTGGACAAGTTATTTCATTCTTTTGGGAATTATTTTCCCCCATGATAAAACAGTGATAAAAATTTATACCTCATATTATGTAAAATTGAGTAAGGTAATGCACAGTGTCTAGCACTCCCTAGGCAATTGGCAATCAGTTGATATGTAGCATATACATATATGGATGGATTCTCTTTTTTTCTCCAAGAGGTAGGTAAAAATAGACAGACATATTCATAATTAAATTCTATTATTTTGCTTCTTTCCACTTTTGGAATCAGAACCCAAACTAGAGGCCATTCAACACAATAATAAGGAAGTTTGGCAGGTCAAGATGCATGAATCATTCAGGGTATTAAAGTAGAAATTTACTAACTGCAGTTCATGGGCTGAAGTACACAAGCTAATAATGGTTTTTAAATTTTTCATGAAGGAGGAGGAAGAGGAGAAGTAACAGTAGCAGAAGCAGTAACAGCAGCAGTACTCACCTGTTACATTCATAGCTTAAAGTATTTCCTGTCTGGCCCTTGCAGAAAAAGGTTGCTGACCACTGACCTAGAGAAAGAGTCATGCCACCCTTTCTCAAGACAGGGAAAAAACATGGTGTACTACTAGAATGAGGCTCTGGAGTTTAAAGGCCTGGAATCTAGCCCAAAGGCAGTTTTCCCAGGTTTATGGTCCAGAGTCATTGCAAGGGTCAAGTGGAATAATATATCAGGCACTAAATGTGAATGTGGCTTATCTTTTCCATGTAAATGGATGAATGTTTACAAATAGGTGTTTCATAATTCAAGAGATGCCAGATTTTGCTCTCTTAACCTTTTATTCTTTTTAAAAATAGAGTTGTAGTTGATGATGTACCTTTATTTTATTTATTTTATTATTTGTATGTGGTGCTAAGAATAATCAAACCCAGTGCCTCACATGTGCTAGGCAAGCACTTTACCACTGAACTACATCCCCAGCCCCCATAGGCATTTATTCTTAAGTGGACTGTACTTTGCTATGATAGTTTCTACCAGTAGAGCAGCACATAGCCTATTGGGTCCCAGTGGAAACAATATGCCCTTGCTTATTACTTGAATTTTAATTGATCACATGCACAAAATAGGTCTCCTTTCTGTTTGGGTACCCGTTTTCATAGGTTTTTATTCATGAGACTATAGGGCGTCTTGATGTTTCTAATCATCATAATCATTTCTGTTTTGCATATCAACTGGTATTCAGGTAAATGCTTCCTTTACCTTCTCTCTGATGTCTAAATAACCCTGTAACACAACCAATATTCTATAGATGAGGACACTGAGACTCTGAGAAGTTTTGGAATAGTTGGTAATTGACTCAAATACAGGCATATCTATGTCCCATTTCTGCTTTATAACATCCTTTAGTAGGTAGTTAGGAAAGGCTGCTTGGGGAACTAGGGTTGGGATAGGAGGAACAGTGGGCTTACATTTCCCCAACCTTCATACCCAGAATATAATTGAACTGTGGGAACTTGGGAATGCTAGGCAAAAGATGAATTGGACCTTTGGAAACAAAACTAGCTATTGTTTTCCTGAAGCAGGGGGAAATAAAGAATTGTGGAGCCTGAGAACCATGAAGTTAAAGAATATAAACTTCTTCACAGTAATATAGCCCTTTTCTATCACTCTTCTTCATATCATTTATCAAATTTTAATGCTTCACACCACTTTTTTAGGAGTGCAGGGCAAAAGTTCACATTATACAGAAAAGATCCACGTCATAGAAAGGAGACTGGGGCCCAGAAAGGGAAAGGGCCTGGCTTTAAGTTATACAATATGTATGTGCCAGAGCATGTTTGATTCTCTCATCCTGCTATCCCCCAGTCCAGCTCCCTTGCCAGTACCTTCACACTATACTCCATAATCAATGGCCCTAGAGTATTATGTAAGAAAAGAAAGAAGGTGGTGGAGGCAGTCTGAGCAGGCAGTATAAGTACATTGCACACTTTCCAAGCAAAGAATGTCAACCCAGTAAGCAACTATGTCCTTCTCACTTCCCTCCTATGGTCTTATAATATCTGACTTCCATCATAGACTCAGGCAAGAGAGAAGCCAAGGATGTGGAGAAGGAGGAGAGCAAGCCATGACAGCTAGGAAAGGAAACTCCCAGACCATGATTGGTAAAGTGTGATTGCCATTAAGACTAGTTTGGTAAAGACCCACTAAAAGTGTCTTGTTGGTCAGACCCTTTATGAGTTCAAAGATGAATGTGGATGGCCCTGTCCTTGGGGAACTTTCTGTCTGGTGGGCATGATCTCCAAGGTCAACTGTAGCTCTACAATTCCACAGAGTATCTAAGTGCAACAGAGGCATTGTGATGAGACAGGGAGATAGAAACCTATAGGTGCAGTCACTGTTCACATCTCTATTTCCAGGGCCCAGCCTGATCGAGACAAGTACAGTTTGAGGGTCCTATCCCCATCAGTAAATCTGGAAGTTACAGTAGTAACAACAATAATAAAATAAGTAGTAGGCATGAAGTCAAGCATTTTTATGTATTAACTAATTTAATCATGATAGTATTTCTACATAAAATATATTACTATCTTAATTTTTCAGATAAGGAAACTAAAACATAAGGAAGACCTCAGGAGACAACAAGGATATAAGTCAGCTTGTTTCTACATACTTCAAACATCTCTTATGTGCTAAATTCCGTGCTTGTGCTGCTATACAGAATACCATAGGACTACATAATCTCAATCATGTGTGAAAACATGAAACTAAAGTCAAACAATGATCACTATAAATACACACACACACATACACATACACATACATACATATGCCAGGCACTATACTAAGCCTGGAGGACAGATGATAAATAAAATTAAAAGAGAGATGTACAGTGCATAGTGCCATGTGTCATAACAGAGATAAGTGTGAGGTATATGGAATCAGCCTGAAGAGTGGCAGCAAGACTCACTTACAGGTTTCCTGGAAAGGGTGAATTTATGGGCAATTGTCACTTCTCAGATATTCACAAGAGAACATCTCAGGCTCCCCTTTCCTAACCCAAGAGCCAGATTCATTACCAATCTCCTCTGAACTCAGGAAGCCCATGGTTACTTTTTTATTCCTTAAGCTTAGATCAATTTTGAGGGGCTTTTTGCCCACAAACAGGTCAGGGTATTCAGCCCCAAGAAGCTTCCCTATGAAATTCTCTCCCCACAGCAATAGGTATAGGCTAACTATTTGGTTTGCTTTAAAAACATTCTGCAAGATGCTTAAATAAGAAAGAAAGAGCTGGCATCTCACTGCAATGCCTGTCTCATTGTCTCCGTGGGGAGTACCTTCAGACAGCTCTTGCCCGGAAGTTTTGTCTGCAACATTTTTCTATCCTTTCATTATATTCATATTTATTACAAGGGCATAAGAAGTGTCTGAGAGTCTGTCTACTTAGTACAGCAATGAGATCTTTTTTTACATTCAGGACAAAATTTGTGTTTTTTTTCTTAACAAAATACTCTTAACTCTTAGCAAGAATGTGTGCTTATATACACAGATGGAGATGTAGAAAAAAGGAAAATTTTGCACATAAGTGTATGCAGAAAACTGCCTGTAAGCATCTGTGTGTGTGTGTGTGTGTGTGTGTGTGTGTGTGTGTGTGTATCTTTGTGTCTTTGTCTCATCTTAACATGAGATAGTTAAGATGTCTAGGAGACTTCTTGCAAATTTCCCAAAGGGTTGAATTCTGTAACAATTTTATCATAAAGAGGGCATGAGTGATTGTTACTAGCTGAGATGATTATATTCATGTGAATTATTCTGTGACAAATGGATACATAATAATAAGTAAAAGAAGCTGGAGAGATGTGGCTTGGTGGTAGAGTGTTGTTTAGCATGTGCAAGTTTCTGGGATCAATTCCCAGCAAAACAATACTATTGATTTTTGACCTGGGGATTTGCTCGGTAGCAAATAGGTGCTTGCCTAGTATCTTCAAGGTCCTGGGTTCAATTTCTATCACCACAAAAAAACTTAAAATTAATAATAAGTGAAAATTATCATCCTTAATATAATCGAGTCAAATGTGGTGGAAAACTCTATGAATAATTTCATTTTATTATCAGAACAATTCTGTCAAGGAGACATTATTTGATACCCATTTTACCGATGAGAAAACTGAAGACCCATATAGCTCAGTAGTGGCAAAACCAGGATTCCAACCCAGGAGTCTGGTACCAGGGATCTTCATTTGTAACCAGTGTACTCTTCTAGACAAACCAAGCTTTAGAACAATAGAGTACCTTAGTAAGAATATCAAAGACCCAGAATATGGAGTTTAGCATTAACATGGAAGGCCTTGGAAATCATTAACATTTCTTGAGTAGGGAATTAATAGAAAGTGGTCCTTTGAAAAGAAGCATTTATAGAGAACAAAGACAATACTTTTGGAACAAGAATTTGTGTCTTTATTATACTGGTTTGTGTGACCTAAGGAAGAACACAAGGAGCAAGGTGGGCTTTTCTGAGATACATGATCTCCCTTGAGGTCATAACAATCCATCTCAGGAGATGACAGAGGAGGACACAAGATTTTGACTTTTAGGAAAAATTCTAAGCGAACCTGCTGCAGTTGCTGGAGACTGCCAAATCACTTAACATTTAGAAGCTTTCAGAAGTTCTGACTTTATTTCTCTATTTTATTAAAGTATCTTTAGGTCTCACTTACTCTGATTAATAAATGTATAAGTTCCTTCACTTTTCTGAGCTTCTGGAAGGTAGTTAGTTCTCTTTAATTGTGTCAACATTTCACCCCACAAAATTTAGGTATAAAAAACCTCAAAGAAAGTATGGAAGGGCAGAATAAAGGTAATATAAAAAATAACAAGTAATTATAGCTCATTGTAACAAGTCAAATGGCACAGAAATATGTGAAAAAAGAAGTTAATTATTTTCCCCAATTTCGTCCTCATCTCATTTTCAGGCAGTAACTAATGTTTGGCATGATTCTTTTTTTTTTATTAAAAATTATAAATTTACATAGGGTAATGTTGTTTGATTTATTTTCCCTTCCCCCCACTCCTCCCACCCCTCCTTTCCCTCTATACAGTCCTTCCTTCCTCCATTCTTACCACCCTCCTTATCCCTAATCCTAAACCTAACACTAGCCCTAACGCTAACCCCTCCCACCCCCCCTTATATGTCCTCATCCGCTTATCAGCGAGATCATTCGTCCTTTAGTTTTTTGAGATTGGCTTATCTCACTTAGCATGATATCCTCCAATTTCATGCATTTGCCTGCAAATGCCATAATTTTATCATTCTTCATGGTGGAGTAATATTCCATTGTATATATATGCCACAGTTTCTTTATCCATTCATCAATTGAAGGGCATCTAGGTTGGTTCCACAATCTGGCTATTGTGAATTGAGCAGCTATGAACATTGATGTGGCTGTGTCTCTGTAGTATGCTGATTTTAATTCCTTTGGGTATAGGCCAAGGAGTGGGATAGCTGGGTCAAATGGTAGTTCCATTCCAAGCTTTCTGAGGAATCTCCATACTGCTTTCCAGAGTGGCTGCACTAATTTGCAGTCCCACCAGCAATGTATGAGTGTACCTTTCTCCCCACATCCTTGCCAACACCTATTGTTGCTTGTGTTCTTGATAATTGCCATTCTAATTGGGGTGAAATGGAATCTTAGTGTAGTTTTGATTTGCATTTCTCTTATTACTAGAGATGTTGAACATTTTTTCATGTATCTGTTGATTGCTTGTACATCTTCTTATGTGAAGTGTCTGTTCATTTCCTTAGCCCATTTGTTGATTGGGTTATTTGTATCCTTGGTGTAGAGTTTTTTGAGTTCTTTATATATTCTGGAAATTAGCGCTCTATTTGAAGTATGATTGGCAAAGATATTCTCCCACTCTTTAGGCTCTCTCTTCACATTACTGATAGGTTCCTTTGCTGAGAGAAAGCTATTTAGTTTGAATCTATTCCAGTGGTTGATTCTAGCTTTTATTTCTTGGGCTATGGGAGTCCTGTTAAGGAAGTCTGATCCTAAGCCAACAAGTTGAAGGTTTGGACCTACTATTTTCTTCTATGAGATGCAAGGTCTCTGGTCTGATTCCGAGGTCCGTGATCCATTTTGAGTTGAGTTTTGTGCAGGTGAGAGATAGGGATTTAGTTTCATTCTGCTGCGTATGGATTTACAGTTTTCACAGCACCATTTGTTGAAGAGGCTATCTTTTCTCCATTGCATATTTTTGGCCCCTTTGTCTAGTATGAGAAAATTGTATTTATTTGGGTTTGTGTCCATGTGCTCTATTCCGTAACATTGATTTACCTGTCTATTTTGGTACCAATACCATGCCGTTTTTGTTACTATTGCTTTGTAATAGAGTTGAAGATCTGGGAGTGCGATACCCCCTGCTTCACTCTTTCTACTGAGGATTGCTTTAGCTATTCTGGGTTTCTTATTCTTCCAGATGAATTTCATAATTGCTTGCTCTATTTCTGTAAGGTACACCATTGGGATTTTAATTGGAATTGCATTGAATCTGTATAGCACTTTAGGTAGTATGGCCATTTTGACAATATTAATTCTTCCTATCCAAGAACATGGGAGATCTTTCCATCTTCTAAGGTTTTCTTTAATTTCTTTCTTTAGTGTTCTGTAGTTCTCATTGTAGAGGTCTTTCACCTCTTTTGTGAGATTGATTCCCAAGTATTTTATTTTTTTTTTTTGATGCTATTGTGAATGGGGTAGTTTTCCTAATTTCTCTTTCTGAAGATTCATCACTTATGTATAAAAATGTGTTGGATTTATGAGCATTGATTTTGTAACCTGCTACTTTACTGAATTCACTTATGAGTTCTAAGAGTTTTCTGGTGGAATTTCCAGGTTCCTCTAAATATATAATCATGTCATCAGCCAAAAGGGATAGTTTGAGTTCCACTTTTCCTATTCGTATCCCTTTAATTTCTTCGGTTTGTCTAATTGCTTTGTCTAGAGTCTCAAGAACGATATTGAATACAAGTGGTGAAAGAGGGCATCCCTGTCTTGTTCCAGTTTTTAGGGGGAATGCTTTCAGTTTTTCACCATTTAGAATGATATTGGCCATGAGTTTAGCGCAGATGGCCTTTGCAATCTTAAGGAATGATCCCACTACCCCAATTTTCTCTAGTGTTTTGAGCATGAAGGGATGCTGTATTTTATCAAATGCTTTTTCTGCATCTATTGAAATAATCATGTGATTCTTAACTTTTAGTCTGTTGATATTGTGAATGACATTTATTGATTTCCGGATGTTGAATGAACCTTGTATCCCTGGGATAAAACCCACTTGATCGTGGTGCACTATCTTTTTAATGTATTTTTGTATGCAATTTGCTAAAATTTTGTTGAGAATTTTTGCATCGATGTTCATTAAGGATATTGGGCTGAAATTTTCTTTCCTTGATGTGTCTCTGTCTGGTTTAGATATCAGGGTGATATTGGCTTCATAGAATGAGTTTGGGACGGTTCCTTCCTCTTCTATTTTATGGGATACTTTGAGAAGAATTGGAATGAGCTCTTCTTTAAAGGTTTTGTAGAACTCGGCTGAGAACCCATCTGGTCCCGGACTTTTATTTGTTGGTAGGCTTTTGATGACTTCTTCTATTTCATTGCTTGAAATTGATTTTTTAAGTTGTGTATGTCCTCCTCGTTCAGTTTAGGTAATTCATATGTCTCTAGAAACTCGTTGATGTCTTCGAGGTTTTCTGTTTTGTTGGAGTATATATTTTCAAATTAGCTTCTAATTATATTTTGTATTCATCGTGCTTGTTGTGATATTTCCTTGTTCATTCCGAATTTTAGTAATTTGAGTTTTCTCCCTCTTTCTCTTTGTTAGTGTGGCTAATGGTTTATCAATTTTGTTTATTTTTTCAAAGAACCAACTATTTATTTTGTTAATTTTTCTGATTGTTTCTTTTGTTTCAATTTCTTTGATTTCGGTTCTGATTTTAACTATTTCCTATCTTCTACTACTTTTGGTGTTGGTCCGCTCTTCTTTTTCTAGGGCTTTGTGCTATAGTGTTAAGTCGTTTATTTGTTGATTTCTACTTCTTTTGTTGAATGCACTCCATGAAATAAATCTTCCTCTAAGTACTGCTTTCATAGTGTCCCAGAGATTTTGATATGAGGTGTCTTTGTTCTCGTTTACTTCTATAAATTTTTTTATTTCCCTCCTGATGTCTTCTGTTATCCCTTCATCTTATAATAGTGTATTATTTAATCACCAGGTATTGGAGAAGTTTCTGTTTTTTATTCTGTCATTTATTTCTTTTTTCAATCCATCATGATCTGATAGAGTACAAAGTAGTATATCTATCTTCTTGTATTTGCCAAGAGTAGCTTTGTGGCATAAGACATGGTCTATTTTAGAGAAGGATCCATGTGCTGCTGAGAAGAAAGTGAATTTGTTCTTTGTTGGATGGTATATTCTATATAAGTAGGTTAAGTCTAAATTGTTGATTGTGTTATTGAGATCTATGGTTTCTTTATTCAATTTTTGTTTGGACAATCTGTCCAGCGCTGAAGGTGGTGTATTAAAATCGCCTAGCATTATTGTGTTGTGGTCTATTGGATTTCTGGAATTGACAAGGATTTGATTGACGTACATGGATGAGCCATGTTCGGGGCATAGATATTTATGATTGTTATGTCTTGCTGATTTATGCTTCCCTTAAGCAGTATGTAATGTCCTTCTTTATCCCTTCTGACTAGTTTTGGCTTGAAGTCCACATTATCTGAAATGAGGATGGTTACTCCAGCTTTTTTGCTATGTCCATGTGCATGGTATGTTTTTTCCCATCCTTTCACCTTTAGTCTTTGGGTATCTCTTTCTATGAGATGAGTCTCTTGCAGGCAGCAAATTGTTGGATTTTTCTTTTTAATCCATTCTGCCAGTCTATGTCTTTTGATTGATGACTTTAGGCCATTAACATTCAGGGTTATTATTGTGATATGATTTGTATTCCCAGTCATTTGACTCATTTTTGTTTTTTGACATGATTTGGTTTCCCTTTTATTTGGCTATTCCTTTTGGCTAGTTCCTTCCGTTGCTGATTTGCTTCGTTATTTTTCATCTCTTCCTCATGGAATATTTTGCTGAGAATGTTCTGCAATGTTGGCTTTCTTTTTGTAAATTCCTTTAGCTTTTGTTTATTATGGAAGGATCTTATTTCATCGTCAAATCTGAAAGTAAGTTTTGGTGGGTATGAGATTCTTGGTTGGCATCCATTTTCTTTCAGGGGTTGGTAAATGTTGTTCCAGGCCCTTCTAGCTTTTAGGGTCTGGATTGAAAAATCTGCTGATATTCTTATTGTTTTCCCCCTGAATATAATTTGATTGTTTTCTCTCACAGCCTTTAAAATTCTGTCTTTATTTTGTATGTTAGTTATTTGCATAATAATGTTCCTTGGTGTGGGTCTGTTGTAATTTTGTATATTTGGAATCCTGTAAGCCTCTTGTACTTGGTTTTCCATTTCATTCTTCAGATTTGGGAAATTTTCTGATATCATTTCATTGAATAGTTTGTTCATTCCTTTGGTTTTGTTTCTCTGTGCCTTCCTCAATCCCAATAATTCTTAAATTTGGTCTTTTCATGATAGCCCATATTTCTTGTTGATTTTGCTCATGATTTCTTACCATCTTTTCTGTTTGGTCAACTCTGTTTTCAAGATTAAATATTTTTTGTTCAATATCTGAGGTTCTGTCTTCCAGGTGTTCTATCCTATTGGTTATGCTTTCTATGGAGTTTTTAACTTGGTTTATTGTTTCTTTCATTTCAAGGATTTATGTTTGTTTTTTTTTTTTCAATATATGTAACTCTTTATTGAAATGATCATTTGCTTCCTGTATTTGCTCCTTTAGCTGTTGATTGATGCAATCATTTAATGCCTGCATTTGCTCTTTCATCTCCTCCTCAATGCCTGCATTTGCTCTTTCATCTCCTCGTTTGCTTCCCTGATTGTTGTAATTATGTGCATTCTGAACTCCCTTTCTGACATTTCTTCTGCTGTGCTTTCATTGGGTTTTATTGATATCGTATCTAGCTTTGTTTTGGACATCTTCTTCCCTTGTTTCTCATTTGGTCAGATGTCAGTGGGACTTTATGATATTGTAGAATTCTTCTATTGGCTTATTGTGTCCCTGTAGATTTCCAGTGTATCACCTTCCTGCCTTCAGTAGCCTGAAGTCTCAGAGTAACTTGATAATGCAGTGCTTCCAAGGAAAGCTGCCCCTAGCCCACTACTGTTTCCAGGACTTGGAGCTGGCTCTGTGTGGAACGGCTCTCACTAGGTGGTCTGCTCCAAGAAGCTAGCCTGGAAAGGCGCTTCCCGCTGGAGGGGGCTGGGCTGTGTGCTACTTGGGGAAGTTCCTGGCTGCCCTGTCCTGGTCCCTGAAGTAACCTGCAGGCAGGAACTCACCACCCTGGTTCAAGGACTTGAAGCTTGATTCTGTGCAGAAAGGCTCTCACTGGGGGGCCTGCTCCGAGATGCTGGCGAATCTGGCCCTGTGGGAGGAGCCCACTGCTGGAGTGCACAGGGCTGCCTGGGGAGGACTGTAGCTGCTCTGCCCTACTCTAATAAGCCACTCGAATGCGGGCCTGCCACCTGGGCAGTGCTTCACCCGGTGGGAGAGACTCACCCCGAGGCTCTATTTTAGTCCGAGTCTCTCAATGCCTCCCCTTCTTGAATCCTGGGTTCTGGAGCGACTGGAGATGCAGTCACCCTCTAGTCCGCCATCTTGGATCGCCCCCTGGCATGATTCTTTCTACATTTTTCTCCATGCTTTTACATACTTATTTCAATAAACATACACATATGTAGAATTGGGATTTTTTAGACAAATGGGATCATATTATGCACATACTTTTACAACATAGTCTCATTTCACCCTCAGTTTGAAAAAAGATCAATTTATTTTTTATTTAACATTAAGCATAATATAGATTTTTCCAGTTCAATAGCCACTGGAAAAAGACTAACAGACTGGACTAAATGAAAATAAGTCCTCCTGATGGACAGATACTAAGTTTAATAAGGACAATAAACCTTTATCTTTCATAAGCTACAAAAGTTTTTTCCAATGTTCTTCTATCTTTTGACTTTGACTTTGTTGTCTTTTGCCAGAGAAAATATTTGTATTGTCTTGGAGTGAAGGAGATCATCTTAAGACAGGAAACCCAGATGACTTGAGGAAAAAGATTGGCATGATTGAGCACATTAAAAGAAAGAAAGTTGTTTTCTAAAAGGGGTCTCTATAGAAAGAAAGGTAAAAACATAGAAGCAAGGAAGCATTTTGAAGGTCAGAATCCAGGGAAAGAAACAGGTATTTGATCATCATTGAGGACGATACAGGAAGGTCATTTTGATGCAAAACTGAAGGCTTGTACATAGAAGTTAGCAGGAAATGAAAGAGGGCCTATCTAGCTGACAGTGGTGATAGTGACTCGTTCCATAAATGAAAATAAAAGACTTGAAGAATGAACCTCCCCAGAGAAACCCAAGTCCTCATCTAATTAGCTGAAGCACTGACAGTAGTGGGAATAGGGGGCTGGGGGAGGGATCCAAACAGTCAGATGGTGCTTAGGTCAAAAACCTGAAAGCAAGATTGCATCTGAGGTCAAGGGACTTTGAAGTTTCCCCTTAATTGTGGTCAGAAACTTCACAACTTAATTCTTCATGGAATTCATCAAAGTCTCAACATCACTCCTCATCTCAGGCTCCTGGGTCAGATGCCCTAATCCAGATAATTTTTGTGGTCATTTTGGCAGTACCATGAGCATAATCTTTTGAACCCTTACAGTAAGTATGTGCATTGAGTGCCTGGCAGTCATTCGTTGGGTGACCTTGGTCAAGTCACTTTCTATTTCTGAGTTCCATTTTTCTTATTGGCAAAGAAGATTAATATGGACATTGAAAGTTTCTTCAAGAAGAAAAAAATCATATTACTAATGTATATGAAAGGGCTACCAGGTTTGTAAAAGCCAGTAAAATATAGATTATATCTATGATGCCACATTAGGTAGACAAATAGCCTCCAGTAATACAGACATGTCAAACTGTGGCTTTCTCTTTTCCTTGCCATCTGCAGCCCATTTTGGGTAGGAAAGACCATATGTATGTGGTTGAATGGGCTCAAAGAAGATCCTGAAGCAACCAGAGCCCACTGCTGCTAGTACAATGGTCTTCCATCCATGCAGATCATGAAGCGGATGGCAGAATCTGGTGAAACATAATGAGGTGATGTCTAGTAGTTATTTAGTATTGTCAGATAATTTTTAATTCAGGTCAGAAAGCCAAGCAGAAAATTTGCCATTTTATCATTGCCAAAGCTAAAGAAGAGATCAACCCTGGAGCTCCAGAAAGTTCAACAGACATCATTGAAAGAGTCTGACCTCTGAAGGGCAGATAAGACTGTAAGGCCCATGTGGAACAAAGCCACATAAACATACATTATCAGAACTGAATGATGACAGTGTGGGAGTGTGTGTCCTATGTGGGGGTACAACAAAAAGATTAATAGTCCTCACTGCTATGTAAATAATGGAAACAGATGTGTAGTGTAGGAATCCTGGTTCTGCTGTTCACTGTTTTTGAGAAGATGGGCAAATTATTTAATATCCCTGGGCATCAGTAATATACTTATCTCAAAGAGTCCTTTTGAGGATTGAATTAATATTTATGAAGTGCTTAAAATGGTGACTAGTGTATAGTGTTATATAAGTGTTATTTAAAGGTAGTTAAAACACCTTGCTTAGTAGGACACTTAAGGATTCCTTCTTAGTCAGACCCTATATATCTGTCTACTTTCATTTCTGACAGTTATCTCTTAAAATTGTTTCCACCAAGAATGAAATGGGTCCAACACTGCCTAATCATGCTAGATGATTGTGTGCATTGGCGCCTTATGTTTAGTCTGGAATACTCTTGCTCGGTTTATTCAGACAATTTCTCTTCTCTTTTTAAAAGACATCTCAGTCTTCGAACTCACACTGGAAAGTCTTCTCTAATTACTGTGACACTGCTTTACTACCTCCTCGAACTAGTACTTCCCTTCTTTGCACAATTTCTGGATTTGGTATTCATTTCTGTAGTTATAGTTAACTATACTTCAATGATTTGCTTATGGGACTGTTTGCTACAGTTATAACATGAGATGCTCAATGCAGAAGACATAAACTTATGCATAAATAAGCAATGCAGTTTTGCAGCACTGGGAATTGAAACCAGAGCATTACATATGCCAAGCAAGCTCTCTATCACTGGGATACATTCCCAACCCTTTTTATTTTATTTTGAGATAGTGTTTAAGTTTCCAGGGAAACCTCAAACTTGTGATACTCCTGCCTCAGTCTTCCATATGGCTGAAATTACAGGAGTGTGCCACTTTCCCTGGCTGTAATACATTTTAATAATTTCTCAGTTTGCACCATCATTGCAAAACTCTTATATAATAGAAACTACTATTTCCTCTATTTTAAGGATGAAAATTCAGAGGTTAAGATAAAGGTAAATCAATGTCTCCCACAGGTACTGAGTAACAGAGGTTAATTTCAGAACTTAATCCTGATAGTTCTCACTCTAAATAAAGTGATATTTTCATGGCAACACTTTGTTTTGTCTGTGTCTTTCATTAATGATGGCTAATACTTATTGAGCATGTTCTTTGTTCCTGGAACTGAACTAAGCCCATAGTAGAGTTTATCTCGTTTAATCCCCTCAACAATCCTCTAAGGCTTACACCAATATAATACCAAGTTATAGATGAGGATATTGAGATATAAGGAGCTGGAGCAATTTTACAAAATCCACACTGAATTTGAACTCAGTATAAACTTCATAGCAAGAGCATTTAGTTATAAATCTCAACTGATTCTCAAGTGAGAATTACACAGAAATTACTTCCTCAATATTATTTGACTACTATCAAATAGGTTTCTGAACCTAGGTCCTGATGCCTCTGAAGATCTTCTTTTACCATCACATGTGGGTGCATCTGTGCTATAAAACATATTCTGTTCAGGGTGAGTACTCATATGGAGTGGGGAGTTCTGCTTCTCAGCTTGGTAATATTAATGTGTGGCTCTTCATACTGTAGATTTTTAAGGGGATATGAGAATGGAAAAGTAGGCTAAAATCCATGTCTTGTCTCCTGTCCTTGGGGATTTTTGGTAAGCATTTGTGGCCAATCCTGATGAGAAAAGAAAGGGAGACATAAAGGACAATGGGATTTGGGGGAAATCAATTACTGAAATGAGGCCCTAGCCATGCAAACTTTCAGCAAGGCAAGTATTTATTTCATAGGAAAGAATAAGGGAGTTTACTATTTTGATTTTACTTATTTGCTGCAGTCATTGAAAGTTTCCCATTTTTGGTGTGTCAGTAATACATAATGAATATTGCATTTGATTTTCCAGATTTATGAACGAGGATGTGACAATCACAGTTGCCTCTAGGTGTCTAAGAACAATGCATAAAAACAGGACAGGAAGAAGACAAAGAGTGGTATTTAGAAGTTTCCTGGTTGGGAGAGCACTTCCTAAGCAGGAAGTGAGACCATCTTTGAAAAAATGAATGATGGAATGCACACACCAGCGCCAGCAAAGCTCAATGGTTTAAGGGACATGTCTCAATAATGAAAAATGCTACAATTATCCTGGGACTCCAGTGCTCCACCTGAAAGGTTGATCTACATTATAGGGAGACAGGGCTATGGGTTGAAAAATTCAGCATATAGGGCATTGCAAACTTAAGTTTCCTTAGCAGGCTGAGGAGATAGATGTATGCTTCCTTCTTGGTCTGAGAACATGGGTCATACACAAGAGCTGTCCAGAGTGTCCAATTAAGACTAGGTAACTATGATAGACATTAGACAAAAGTAAGAATCTTTGACTCCATGACAGGTGTTACTAACACTTCTTAGATAGTTCAGTCTACCAATGTTCTCTATACTTGAAGGCACAAAGTATTTACATGTTTGGGAAGGTTCCTAGCACTTCTATGAGAAGAATTGAAGATGATTTTTAGTAATTGTGTTTCCAAATAGAAAAGAGGGTTTCAGTCCCATCTTGTGATTATATAGGTGACCTTAGGGGGGAAAAAAACATTTTTCTGAATATTACTTTTTCTATCTGTAAACTGAGTAGAATAAAATCTGCCTATTGGCAGAGGGCTGAGGATTTCCTGAGATCTTTGGAGAGATAAGGGTCTGTGGATCGCACACCTACTCCGTGCAGCTGTCTCCCAACATTTATCAGTCTCCAAATGATTTTGATTTTGTCATTTAAATGTTTTTCATTCAGTGAACAAAATCATTTTTTAAACTATATTATATATAGAATTACATGTTAGGTGTTTTGAGAGATAGACACATGTGCCTTGACCAAGTCAAGAGTCATATGGATAAGTAAAGAGCAAACAAGAAAAGGCAAATGCATATTGACTAGAGTTGCAAGCACTGAGTTAAATGGCAAGGGTGAAGGTACCTGTTTCTCCAAACCAACCTTCCAATAAGTGGTATTGACTTTCTTCAGTTCCCTTTCCCCACCTTAACCATCATGCATATGATCAGAAGATACATCAAGTACAAATTCTTCTTTTTGTTGTTTCAGGGTCTTCCCATTCTAGCCCCAGTGACTTTTTTTCTCTTAATAGTACTCAGAATCTGCCACCTACGGTTCTCAGGCCTTGTATCCATATGAGCCCATTCCCCCAAAAATCTCTCCCACTCATAACACCATCCTCATCTCTATTTTTGCCTCTATACTTTTCTTGATTCTTTTAACTATTATAAGCAAACATTCTCTTTTTTTGTTCTTTTTAATTATACAAGACAGTAGAATGTATTTTGATATATTATACATATTATACTATAACTTATTCTAGTTAGTATCCCATTCTTGTGGTTGTACATGATGTGGAGTTTCACTGGTGAGATATTCATATACGAATATAGGAAAGTTATGTCTGATTCATTCTATGGTCTTTCTAATTTCCATTCTCTTCCCTTCCCATCATTTTCTTTTGTCTAATCCAATGAACTTGTATTCTTCCCCTCTCCCCATTTATTTTGTGTAAGCATCTGCATATCAGAAAGAACATTTAACCTTTGTTTTTTTGCAGGGATTGACTTATTTCATTTAGAATGGTAGTCTCTAGATTCATCCATTTTCTGGCAAATTACATAATTTCATTCCTTATTATGGTGGAGTAATATTCCATTGTGTACATATACCATATTTTCTTTATCTACTCATCTGTTGAAGGGCACCAAAGTTGATTACACAATCTAGCTATTGTGAATTGAACTGCTATAAACATTGATGTGGCTGTGGCATTGTAGTATGCTGATTTTAAATCCTTTGTATAATACCAAGGAGTGGGATAACTGGTTCAAAGGGTTGTTCCACTCCAAGTTTTCTGAGGAATCTCCACACTGCTTTCCAGAGTGTTTGCACCATTTTGCAATTCCACCAGCAATGTATGAGTGTATCCTTTTCCCCACATCCTTGCCAATTTTATTGTTGCTTGTATTCATGATCGTTGCCATTCTGACTGGAGTGAGATGAAATCTCACTGTAATTTTAATTTGCCTTTCTCTAATTGCTAGAGATGTTGAACATGTTTTCCTATATTTGTTTACTATTTGTATGTCTTCTACTGTGAAGTGCCTTTTCAGTTCCTTTGCCCATTTATTGATCAGGTTATTTGTTTTCTTGCTGTTAAGTTTTTTGGGTTTTTTATGTATCCTGGAGATTAATGCTCTATCTGAGGTGCATGTTGCAAGGATTTTTCTCCCATTATGTTCTCTCTCTCTTCATGCTCTTGATTGTTTCCTTTGCCATGAAAAAGATTTTTAGTTTGATTCTGTTCCATTTAGTTATTCTTATTTTAACTTTTTGTGTTTCAGGAATCTTGTTGAGGAATTTATTCCCTCAGCCAAAATGATGGAGAGTTTTGCCTATATTTTCTTCTACTAGGTTCAGGGTCTCTCGTCTAATGCCTAAGTTCTTGATCCACTTAGAGTTGAGTTTTGGGCCTAATGGGAGATAGGAGTTCAATTTTATTGTAATATACATAGATTTCTAGTTTTCCAAGCACCATTTTTTGAAGAGGTTATCTTTTCTCCAATGTATGGCACTTTTGTCTGGTATGAGATAACAATATATCTGTGGGTTTATTTCTGTGTCTTCTATTTTGTTCCATTGGTCATGTCTGCTTTGATGCCAGTAGCATGCTGTTTTTGTTACTATAGTTCTGTAGTATAATTTAAAGTCTGGTATCATGATGCCTCCTGCTTCACTTTTGTTGATAAGATTTTTTTTTTTTTTTTTACTGTTCTGGGCCTCTTATTTTTCTGAATGAATTTCACAACTGCTTTTTCTATTTATATGAAGAATATCATTGGAACTTTAATAGAAATTGCAGTAACTGTGTATAGCAATTTTGGTAGTATGCTATTTTGACAATAATAATTCTAAGAACGTAAGAGATCTTTCCATCTTCTAAGGTCCTCTTCAAATTCTTTCTTTAATGTTCTGTAGTTTTCATTGTAGAGGTCTTTCACCTCTTTGGCTAGATTGAGTCCCACGTATTTTTTTTTTTTTTGAGGCTTTCGTGAATGGGATAATTTTCCTAATTTCTCTTTCAGCTGATTCATCTTGGTGTATAAGAACACAGTTGGTTTATGGGTGTTAATTTCATATCCTTCTACTTTGTTAAATTAATTTATGAGTTCTAATTTTCTGGTGGAGTTTTGGGGCCTTCTAATTATAGGCTCATATTGTCTTTAAATAGGGGTTGTTTGAGCTCTTCTTTTGCTATTCGTATCCCTTTAATTTCTTTCTTTTGTCTAATTGCTCTGGCTAGAGTTTCAAGAACTATGTTGAATAGGAGTGGTAAAAGAGGGAATCCCTGCCTTGTTCCAGTTTTTAGAGGGAAGGTATAAGCCAACATTCTCATCTTTCAGATCCCAGCTACAATTTTGCCTCTTCTTCCTCAAGATTTAAAACCAGAATTGCGTAGTTTTGCTCTGAAATACTAAAGGTTAAGGTTATTACAGGATATTTGTTCTGCCTTCTCAAATTTGAAACTCAGTACCTAAAATGAAGGCAAGAATCATGTCTCCTTTCTTTCATCTGTGATAGACATTTTTCTTTTTGCCTCAAATTTTAGGACCCATAGTCTCAATCCAGTTGGGATGCAGCTCAATGTCTTTTGGTTATCAACACCTTGAACACTTCTGGTATGTTTAAATAGTTTAAGCAGTCTATGTTACTAGTTTTTTTTCTTTCTTTCTATCCTTTAGAAATTGAAAATAATTGACAGTTTGAATCCTTTTTATCATGTTACATTTGCAAATTCTTGAATTATGATTAAACAAATTTGTTTCAATTTGAACACATAACAGATGTGAACCTACTTTTTTGTGACACTGGGGATTGGACCCAAAGGTGCTCTATCACTGAGCTACATTCCAAGTCCATTTTATTTTTATTGAAAAAAAAATTAGACAGGGTCTGGCCCAGTTGTCCAAGATGACCTCTCACTTGAAATCTTCCTGTCTCAACTTCCAGAATTGTTAGGATTACAGGTTTATACAACTCTGCCTAGCTTCAACATAGGTTTTTATTTTTTTCTGCTTCCAGGGATTATAACACAGAGGTACTTTACCACTGAGCCACATCCCTAGCCCTTTTTACATTTTATTTAGAGACAGGATCTCACTAAGTTGCTCAGGTCCTCACTAAGTTGCTGAGGCTGCCTCAAACTTGCAATCCTCTGGCCTCAGACTCACAAGTTGTTGGAATTTACGGGTGTATGCCAGCATGTATAACTTCCAACATACTTTTTGTTAAATAATTTTTAGTTGTAGATGGATACAGTACCTTTATTTTATTTATTTATTTTATGTGGTGTTGAGGATTGAACCAAGTGCCTCACACATGCAAGACAAGCACTCTACAACTGAGCCACAACCCCCTCTCCAACATACTTTCAGCAATAAAAATCTTTACTTTTAAAATTTCACAGGCATCTGCAGTATTAAAAAAAGATAAAATTGAAGCTGTTCTGGGAAACTATCCCTTCTAGATAATTCCTTGGGTGTCTCCACATAATATTCAGTATTCCATTAGACACAGGTTTACAAGTGCCTCAAAAGAACAATCAACCATAATATGTGAAAATTAAGATGCATTTTTAGTAACTGATGACTTGACTGGCAAAAGTAATAACTCAGAAACTCAGAGGACCTGGGGTAGGTTGTGGGGCTATGGTTTGTGTAACCCATTCAGTTTGCCTTAAAATAGGAAATAGGAATTATAATAACCACTCACAGAGAGAAAGAAGGAAAACTCTCAAGGCACTGAATGCCTGGAAAGGGGCCATTCCTGCATAGAGAAGGTCAAGGTTTCAGGAACTGCTTTCCACATCTCAGCATTGCTCTATTTAAGCCTTTCCACTACCTAAACCTTGTCTACAAACCTATTTTTTCAGACTTGATTTCCCACTGTTTGAAATTATTATTGATATTCATCTTACTCTGTTTTTCTTTTATCTGGCATCCAAAGAACTAGATGTTTTCCCTGAGGGAATCCAGTCTTTTTAAAGAAAATGCGAGTATGAATTTCAGTATGAAAGGCCTACATCTCTTTGAATGACAGGATAGTTTGAATGATACCTTTATGAAAAGTTTCAGCTTGTTACACATCCCAGTTTCAACAACCCAGATGTGTATCACCTTCAGGGTCAGTTATAAAATAGGCTATCTACTCTTAGGGTTCATAGAAATTTCTCAAAGTTTAGGCCCTATGTTCTGAGTTTTAATAATAAGTAGTTAGTTGGAACTCTCTTAAGTGCTTTGCTTGTACTCACTTAATTCTTAAAACAACCCTGTGGGATAGATACATTTTTATCCCAACTTTTAATTGTGATTGATAAAGAGAAAGGTTAAGAAACTTCCCCAAGTTAAGACAATCAGATACTGAAAGGAATACAATTCCAACCTAGGCATTCTGAATCTACAGCCTGAATTACTTTCTTTATATTTATTATATGTTTCTGCCAGATTCTTACAGATGAATGAGCTAAGGCCTTGATAAGTAAAGCAAATTGTGTACATTAATAAGATGTTTCTCCAACAACATCTCAACCAGACAGTGCTGAGCCCCTCCTTGTTTCTTTCCTACCTTCTAGAGACCAATTCAATAGAAGTGGTCAAAGGTTTAGACTTAAATCCTTCTTTGTTATTAAGTATCTCTGTAACCTTGGAAGGAAGATTTTTTTTTCTCTTTCTGGATCTCAGTTTTCCCAACTAAAATCTGATGATTTAGAAGTCTCATACCTTTTCCAGTCTAAATACAAGTTCTTTAATAGACTTACTTTTCTTTAGAAATTTAATTATCTATTTTGTGTTCCACTGTATAACACACATCTTCATTGCAATATATTTCTTCCATATCTCCTACTAAAGTAAGCTCTCCATAAGAGAGTGCCCCTATAGGTCATGTACCTCCAGGGCATTGAGGAAGACCACTGAGGTATACTCATTTCAGTTTCAAAGCCACGGATCTAAAAGCTGTCTCCAAAGTCTCTCTCTCCTCTGATATTTTATACGCTCAAATTCATTCTCGTCAATGCAACAAAACTAGTGTCCTGTCGTAGTTACAGGTTAACTCCATGGTGCTAGGTAAAAGGAAGGGAAGACAGAAGAACAAATGTACACAGCATATTCTTCAAACTGCAGAAAGCTCTTTATTTATTTGTGAAACAGAGGAATCCGGAAAATTCCATGAGTTACTTAGCAGGAAGTCAGTTCCTGATCCACTACAAACAAATTGTGTGACCTTTGAATCCATTATACATTGTTTCTAATATCGTCTCATCTAACTACCTCCCTCAGTAGATGAGGGAATGGAGGCACAGAAACAGGGAAACCTTTACCTGAGTTCACAGCAAGTGAGTATCAAGGTGTGGACTATACCTACAGTACTGTGTTAAATGTAGGGAGTTATACCACTCACATTAAGTTCCTAGACCTCTGTTTCTTCATTTCTAAAATAAGAAGATTCATTACTCTACCCCTGAGTTTATGCTGATCTGCTTAGGAAATGAATATGAGTGCTTTTGTTTCAAGAAATGGAAGGGTATATACCAGAGTAACAGGAACCTGAAGAGTGAAGGGGAACTAAAGTGGATCCAGACAAGGGAAAAGCTTCAGAAGTGAGACATCGGTCTCAAAACAGAGTTCTTGCTGCTGAATGATTTGTACTACTGGGTTTGCTTATAATTAATTGAAAAGCTTTTTTAATATTAACAAATTCTTACATAGTGTTTATGACAAAGCTAGAATTCAAGTATTTTAGAAATATTAACTCAGGGGGCTGGGGTTGTGGCTCAGTGGTAGAGCACTTGCCTAGCAAATGTGAGGCAATGGTTTCCATCCTCAGCACTACATAAAAATAATAAAGAAATGAGCACTACATAAAAATAATAAAGAAATGAAATAGAGGTATTTAAAAAAAGAAATATTAACGCAGCTAATCCAATTGACAACCATTTTAAAGATGAAGGAATGAAGGTGAAGAGAGACTTTTGTGACTTACTCAGGGTCACAAAATTATTAAAGGGCAGAGGTTAAATTTGAACCCGGGTAATATGCCTTAGGAACCCATGCTCTTGACAGTTAAATATCATCTAGTTGAATGGAACTGGTTGTGTGCAGCACAGTGTAATGAAAAGACCCAGATTCTAATCTGTGTTTCTTCATTAAAAAGATTTTAGTAATCTCAGGTTAGTCATTCTTTATGCATTTTCCTATCTGAACTAAAAGATTTCCCTTTGTCTTGATTATTTCTCATCCTCCGAAAGCTCAGGATTCCTTTCTCCATTCCAGGTACATTTTCTCAAGCAGCAGCTTTGGTTTTGTTCCTTCAGCCCTATTACCAACTCAACTTGACTCATTACCTCCAGGGAGTAATCTTTCAACCTCAAGAGGATTCCTCTTAACAAAAAATCTTTTACTTTTAGAACCTCTAGATGCCTAAGTCAGAGTATAGCTCCATAAAGTTCATTTAGAACTAATAAAGGTAATTACTCACTGTCATTTAAATGTTATTGAGTTATTAAAAACACTAACAATTTATTTCCTTTCATCTTGTTTATTTGCTATAATTTTGGCAACAGAGTATTATTAAGCAAGCAGTATTGAACATATTGTTTTCTTTGTGCTACAAATATTACTGTAATTTTGGTAGGTAGCTCAGGAAACTGCCTCTATTTACCTGCATGACCTGGGGCACATCATTTAGTGTTGGTGACCCTGCATAATCATTAACCAGGAGGCTGCCCCTTTGATCACTTGAATACATAACCTTGCCTTTGAAAAATAGGTGCAGGGCTGGGGAGATAGCTCAGTTGGTAGAGTGCTTGCCTTGCACGCACAAGGCCCTGGGTTCAATCCCCATCACTGCAAACAAAGAAAAAAAAAAAAAAAGAAACTTTAAGAAAATAGGTGCAGTGTTGTGGAACTGAATTGGACCTTTTATGTATACCAGCTTTTATGTATAACATCCTTTTCAACCCTGAGGAAATTGAGCACAGAGAAGAAGGGAATTGCCCATGGGTCCACTGTGAGTGACTGAGCAGGGACTTAACCATTATACTGGAAGACTTACGAGGAAAAGCACTGGATCAGATGAATTTGACACAGTCTGCTCAATATTGAGTATAATGTCAGGTTCAAAGATGTAGTTGAAAACTATTGTGTACTGGTAAACTGATATAATCCATGTCTCTTGACATCTAAGTGAGAGATCTCTTCATGCAACAATAATTACAAACAGGCTTACAAATTAGCATGGTCACAGAAGCCCAGTGTCTGAAAGGCTTTTGGTAAGACAATTTTTATTTCAGCAAACAAAAACAAACAAACAATAGACCTTTCTCACCTATCACAATCCTCACAATCCTGGGTCTATTTTTCCAGCTTCACCTCCTTACAATTCCACAAAGGGTATTGCACCCAAAATTAGAAGAGGGTCAGAGAGGGAGTTATGGGAGCTGAAGTAGTCAAGTCAGTGTGGTGTTAGCCATTCTATGTTGCTGCTTTTGCTAATTATCTATTTCTACCCAACAGATTACCCAAACCTTAGTATCTTAAAACAATGAATATTTATTATATCACAATTTTTGTGGCCAGGAATCCAGGCATGGCTTATCTGGGATAGTTCAGGTCAGAGTCTCTCATAAGGTACAATCAAGTGGGAGCTCTGATTGTAGTCAACGTAAGGCTTGACTGAGATAGGATCAGACTCTAAGCTTACTCAAGTAGTCATTAGAATGATTTAATTTTTTGTGGGCTTTCAGACTGAGGACCTCAGTTCCTCCATATCTGTTGAACAAAGGCCTCCTTCAGTTCCTTGCCATATGGGCCTCTCCATTGGGCAGCTCATGAAATAGCAGCTTGCTTCATCAGAGTGAGCAAGTGAAAGAGCTAGAGAGGGTGGCCAAGATACAAGTTATGGTCTTTTATAACCTAATCTTGGAAGTAACATCCTATGACTTTTGCCACATTCTGACAGAAGCAAGTCACTAGGTTAAGTCCATACTCAAGGGGAGGGAATTACAAAAGGATAAAATACATGCTATCTCAAAAGCTGTGTACCACACTGGATTTTTCCAGCCCCAGGCCCAGGCCTAACCTTACATAGGGGGAGTACATCATGTTCCTAGGGGCAGCACATGACTGTAATCAGAACATTAGAAAGTTCAGTTGTTGTCCATGCTCCACAACTTCAACATTGTCTTTGGTGACTTAGTTCATCTCTTTGACATTTATGTCCTTAAAATAAAAATAGAGATAAGATACCTGTCTTACAAAATGGTTTTGTGAATGCAATGAGATTGTGGATTTCAAAGAGTTGATTATACAGCAGGTAGGAAGTACACAGTAATGACGACAGAAGCTATAGCAGGGCTAACTCATTTTTATTGTGGAAAGGTGGTGTTGCATGTGTAGAGATTTTTACAGTAGTTTCCAGAGATTTTTATCCCCTTTTGTTGTATAAATAGTAGTTGTATAAGACTAGAGAGAGGGAAGGAATTGAGCAGGAACACTTTTGGCAGGCTGGTGTCTGAAATCTCATTGTTAGTGTATAATTCCTTTGGTTTAAGGCAGCATTGCATGTTGGAAGATCAAGAACCACGTTTGGACTGTGGAGATGTTTTATTTATCTTATTGAACTTTTTCAATGAACTTATTCATTTATTAAATTGAATTATTAGATAGGGAAAATGATGGATTATGTGAAGAAGGTAGGCAAAATGGTACAAAGAGGAGTGAGAGATGGGCTTCAAAACTGTGACTTTCATGGCCTATTGTATCATTCACTACAGGACTAGTCAGAAGGATTTAAATGGCATGCCTTGTGGTATAAGGGGTGGGACTAAAGGTTAGAGAATAGGCCTTAAAGAAGTAGGAGACTTACAAAGTCCAAACCAACATCCTGATTGGATTTGGTGTGGTTTTGATAAAAAGTAGTAGCAATTACTTTATTTATGTTAACTGCCTATTAAGGAACAGGGTTTAAAATTCACATAAAATTGGCTGCAGGAGTGTAAGGCATTCTTCCTCAGAAAACTGTCTCTTCTCTACTGAATCTTTCATCACTAAAAACTGAGGTTAACATCTTGCTCTTTTCTGGGTCCCTGTTTGTATTCATTAATTTAAGGATTTATATAATGTCAGAGAATCTTAAGTTGAGAATTGATGGAGTCCAGATGCAAGAGAATCCCATCATATCCTATGTACAATTACACATATTATTTTTCAGAGAGGGTTCTTATCTTTAATCAGTCTCAAATGGACACTGATTCTTTAAAATGGAGTAATTGATTAATTACATATTTAGTGAACATTATTCATTCACAAACTATTTATCAAGCACTTGCATACTGGTACTGCCTTAGGCACTAGTGAATATATCAGTGGAGAAATCATACAACAATCTCTGGTGCTTACATTCAAGGGAGGAAAGCAGAAAACAAAAGAATAGGTAAAATGTACAGTATGTTGGACTGCATTAAGTGCTTAACAGGAGAATGATAATGCAGGGAAAATTGGTGGGTACAAATTTAGATAGTACAAGGGACTGAGGGTATTGCTTAGATTTAGAGTGCTTGCCTAGTAGGCAAGAGGCCCTGGGTTACATCCTCAGCATTGTAATAAACCAACAAACAATCAAATAAATAACTTTTGGATTGGATGGTCAAGAAAGAGTAGAAATAAGTGAGAGTGAACCTTGGAAATATACCTGGGAAGAGGGAATGGCAAGTGCAAAGATTGCAGTGTATCTGTATTATTCAAGGAACATCAAAGAAGGAGGAAGAAAGAGTAGTGAGTGATGAGGCTAAAAAGGTGAAGGGGGAGTTCGTAAAGGGCTTTGTTGATCACTGTAATGAATTTTCAATGTCATTGTCTCTGTTATTCTTTACCAACTTCTGATGACTCAAGCTGCCTTAACTCACTTTTCCAGAGTTGTGATTCAGTCACTGCCCACCTGCAGATGGTTAGGGCTGTTGTTGCTGCTTTACCCTCCTGACCTATTCTACGACCTATTTCCCACTGTGATTCTTTTGGAAAACCCTACAAAACAAGGTCCATACATTATGCATTATCGATGCTCCAGTATCTTGCACATTGCTAAAAATGCGTGACTGAAAAGAAGCATTCAGCTAAAGCTTGTTGAAGGAACTGATCTTTGTACCTCAAATCTGTTCTCTGAGTCTTGCAAGTTGACAATGTGTTAAAATTGTAGGTTGTGGTGATTGTTGCAGCAATCCTCTTTTCTTGGTAAGAAGTGAAGAGTTATAAACTCAGGAACTGTTCTAAAAGGAAGATCATCCACCCCAAACCTCTCCTAAGCTACCACTTATTAAACTATCATGTGCTAGCTAGACATAATGTTAAATTATCTCATTTAGGTTTCACCACAGCTACTTTTACAGATGAGGTGAGAAGGGTGAGGCCTAGAGTGTGGAAAACAATTTGCCTAACATGACACACTGAATCCAAGTCTAGGTAAGGTGTATTGTTGGTACTGTGGGTCATATCAGTAGGGAAGGACTTCTATTTCCTGCCAGCACAGGATCAACTCCTATGCCTAATAGCACACTGAAGCAAGACAACTCTTAAATGTGAGGGTTTGCGCACAGGGCTACTGCTCAGATTCAAGTGAAGTTCATTGCTTCAAAAAGCATAATACAGTCCCCTTTAAACAATGACATTGTTGGGACTGAGACCCAGCTCTTTCACTTATAGCAGTGTTCTCTTGAGCATATCACTCTGACTTCTCCATTTTTCTCTATAAACTGGGATTGTAATACCTATCTTGCCTAGAGGGCATGGAAGGAGTAGTAGGTGGGTTGTGAGGATTGAGTGAGGTAAATGTATATGAGTTCATTTAACATCAGATCTGGCATACATTTTATATACTCAAGGGATGATGGGATTTTTACCTATCAACCTTGGATTGGGCTAATTCCATTCCTGCTAAGGCTTATGGCCCATAATATTTTCATCAACATTTTCAGTTCTTTTTTCAAGCTTTCCAGCTAACCCATAAACAACAGGCCAGTCTTAGTAATACAAGACCAAATTCTAGCTTTCTCACAGTCCCTGCACCATGAAAATTTGACAGCTGGGAACAGCTGACTGAGATGCCAACCTTTTCAGTTCATTCTTCTGTACTCCTGAAAATAAGGCTCTCTCAAAAGCTTCTGCAAAGGACCCTTAAGCTCCTTGTTACCTATTTTCCTTCTAATAGTGTGAATTTGGTTGTTATGGTGGTGATTATGTCAACTTTTCATATTTATGTAATAGTTTAGAATTAATTGAACAGTTTTCCATTTTATATCTCTTCTCATCTTGCTGATAAACTTGAGATGGACATGGAGCATTATTTCTATTTTACAGATAGGGTAACAAAGAATCAGGTGGGATCTATGCATTCTCTTTTCTTCCTCACTAGAACAAATGTGGGTAAGCATATACAGAGTTCTGTCTACAGAACTCTGGACAGAAATGAATCTAATCTATATGAATGGCTTGACAGGGAATAGGTTTTGGGAAGCCTTTAACCCCCTCCCATAATATTCACCAGCCTTCCAAACACACTCAAAATATACAGACTGCATAAAATCAGCGTACCTATTCAGATAAATGCAGCTTTAAGGTAAACATCTTAGTTCCACTTCTAGCCTTTCCCAGGTTCCCCTTATATGGAGATTCTAGAAATACCACTTTCAGGAAAGAGTGGAAAAGACTCAGAGTTTGTCTACTCATTTTTCCCCTGCTTCACTGTACCTGGCACTATCCATTGATTTTTTTTTTTTAATTCCTGGATTAAAGACAGTGTCTAATGAAGTCAGAGTGAGCTGCAAGAAGACCTGAGACAGGAAGAAGCTATGCGCCAGGTCTGTATCTCTTGGTGCAAGGGGGCAGCTCTGGCTGTGAGCAGATTATAGGAGGTCCCCAGGATGATCAAAGATCTGCTCTCAGTAAGGGTAACATTTCTGGGAATGAAGGCAGGAATAAAGGTAATTTCCATAGAAGCTACTAATGCACACCACCTGCCCAGTTGCCAGATATGCTGGGGATCAGAGGGGCCTGGCACTAGTGGACATGGAATTGTGAATAAACAGTTGCTCTGGGTTTGAGGATGCAGGTTAAACTTGAAATGTTGGTACATGGCATTTAATGCCCAGTTTTTCAGGGTAGAGATACTGAACCTAGAAAAGAAACACATTCCTTAGTCTGCTGTCCATATTTTTACTACATTCCCTTTCCCACCTTGAATAGTAAAGCCCCTGGAATTTACGACACAGTTAACTGGATACCTCACCTGTAGGACTATGTCAAGATATGAGCCTCACAATTTACTGGAGACAGTGAATCAGGAAATTGTACTGAGTGAAGTAAGTTGTGTGTAGGGTGATATCTCAAGACCTATATGGAATGGCTGAAGAAAATAAAGCTGTTTGTCTGGGAGAAAAGACTCAGGGGTATATGGAATTTGGAAGGTTTCTACAGGGGTTCTTATAAGGTGAAGAGAACATTTGGCATCTAGAGAGCCTCAGGGGACACAGCAAGGACCTGTGAATGAACTGCGCAGAAAGCCAAAGCAAATAATTTACCACATAGCATCAGCTCAACGTAAATAATTTTTTTCAGAGCATTTCATGGTCTAACTGGGTCATATCTGGAGGCAAAGAGCTCACTATCTCTGTAAGTTTTTAAGCAGGGAATTGGAGCATAACTTCTCAGGTATACAGAAACCTTAAGATTATTTTAGTTTTCTATAATCATACAGCTACTAAGAAATGGATTCAGGTCTTGAAATCCATGAATCTGGATACTTTGTGTTGCTCTTTTTATCTCAAATCCTGCCTTTTGACCAAGGTGGGAAAATAGTACAGCCCCAAGATCTGGAAAATAGAAATGCTGCCAATGGAAGATTTCATCCCCATTTCTTCAAACCTCATTCTCTCAACTCAGAAACACCTGCTACCATTGACTCCACCATGAGGGTGCTGCCCCTGAACGTCTAGAAATATCAAAGGAAGAAACCTTGGGAGGTCAAATTTTCAGGGTTTCTCTTGGACTCTGCTTTCTCTTCAGCCTGCCCAATTTTCTTTCAGCAGTAGACACTGTAGAATATGTGTGTCTGTGGGTTGTGGTATAGTGGTGGGAATCAGTAATTTCCTCGGAGTAAACTGACCTGCAGGCAACTGAGCACCTACACAGACTCACCTCGTGTGCCTCGTGTGCACCCATTGCTTAAAAAGCTTCAGTTTTCACTCATTTTACTCAACATTTAATTTTCTTGCTTTTGACAGGAAAGAAAAATAGGAGGAGGGGTATAAAAAGAGAAAACAACCTAGAAAGGGCTGAAGGGGAGGAGTGGAGGGGGCACTAAAACCACTGCTATGTAACCAGCCAACAGTGATACTGCATGTTTATGGGCTTTCGTTGCCATGGAGACAGTTACGTAACTCCAACTGGTGGTGAAATTTCATACTGCTTGTGGTGGCGAGCGATATTTCAGTCACTTAGGGCTACTTTTAAAGAGAACAAATAAAGTAGCTGAGGGGCCCTTTGTCTTGCCGGCTACAAACTGCACTAAGTTTTAGCCCTGCACGCCAGTCATTTTCCAGTTTTCTCTGTGTAGCAAAATGTTCCCAATTATTCTCTGAGTAGAGCTGGGCACTTACTCCCCTCCTCGGCCCAGAATGGCTAGGCTTAAGGCTCAAAAAGAAAAAAAATAAATAAATAAAAAGGTTCCCTTTTGGGGTGGAAAGCTAGTGTGGAAAATTTCAGCTTGGAAAGCTTGTTTTTTGACAAAGTTATGAGTAGTAGGGAGGGCATCTGTTCACTACTAGCACAGAGTCCAAAGTCTAGGTGTGTTCTCTCTTTAATCTCTCTCTTTCTCTCTCTCTCTCTCTCTCTCTCACACACACACACACACACACACAAACACACATACACAAATACACTTGAATTCACATGCATTCACTTATATATCTTATTCAATATCATCTTTTCTTCCTAAGCACATTCACACACATGCTCATGTTGACTCATATATACATATTGTCTGCCAAAATATACACATCTTATTACATACATAATTCAATGAAAAAATATGCATTTATTCACATATATACTTTGCCTTGCTCACACATAAGTCATATGTTAATTCCCAAATATACATGCATTTGTACACACATTGTATGCCAAAGCATACAAAATTACCAATGTTGAATTGTAAACCTATAAAAATGGCAATTTCATATGATCCAACCTAAACATTTATATCCATATAAGCACACACACTGTACATTCACACTCAAATTTCACCAACCAACAGATACTTTTATTTCCTTTCTCAAATTCTCTCTCATGCATTTCCAAACCTACATGTCAACTCTTCCTTTTTTTGGGGGGTGGTGCTGGGGATTGAACTCAGGGGCACTCGACCACTGAGCCACATCCTGAGCACTGTTTTGTATTTGATTTAGAGACAGGGTCTCACTGAGTTGCTTAGCACCTCGTTTTTGCTGAGGTTGGCTTTGAACTCGCCATCCTCCTGCCTCAGCCTCCCAAGCCAGTGGAATTAGAGGTGTGCACCACAGCACCCAGCTCCCATGTTAACTCTTACATAAAACCTGCATACATTTATTTTTCACTTTTTCATTTTCACTTGACTCACCATTATCTTTATTTCCCCTTTAACTTTCTCGTAATCATACATTTTCACACACACTGACATGCTGAAATTCTCTCATGCATGCACATAATACTCAGTTCCTCATATACAATCAGTACAGAGGTAGCCTTAACCCCGAATTTTATAGTTATCAACTGCTGTTTATCCGTTAATGATCTCAATGGATCCTCAGAAGCCATCCTGGGAAGAAAAAGAGGAATGGGGCTATTATTTCTATTAGACAGATGAACTAAAGGACAGAGTGTCCCAAGTTCACACAAGTATTAAGCAGAGATTGAAATCCAGATGCTTTGGAGCCAAATTCAGTGCTATTGCACTGTGGCACCTCCTGCAATGGGTAAATGTATTAAGCAAAAACCCTGAATGAAGAATTGAGATTTTAAACCTTTACCTCTGGTGAACCATGTAGTGGGTGAAGGTTAGTCGTTAGATTATGTTTTTGGTTCCTGTGATATCTTACCTAACGCAGGGGTGAAGATCATTCCATTTAGGTAGATTAGCATTTTTTTTTTTGCAGTGCTGGGGATCAAACCCAGGGCCTTATGCATACAAGGCAAGCACTCTACCAACTGAGTTATCTCCCCAGCCCACGGATTAGCATTTTTCTTTCACTTGGTGCCCCATCTATTTCCCTAATCCTTGAATTGTCTTCCATTCTGTCTTGCTGATCCGGTCAGTGAGCAATGCCACCCTTTTCTTTATGACACTTATCTTTCATGATTATCTATAGAAAAACAACAGCTCACCTGCATGGTGTGCTAGGAAGCAGGAGACTCAATATCTGCCCTGAAGAACACACAACTCATGTATGCTCTGCCAGTGTTCTAGACAAATTGATAGGGACAGTCACTTAGGGCTACTTTTAACAGTCACAGTCAATTGAGATAAATATTCCTAAAGGATTCTGGAATAGTGGAGTTCTGGAGTCAAACATGCCTAGAGATTTCTGATCTGAGACGCTTCTGAGATTAGAAAGTTTTAGGTTGGGTCCTAGAACTAGAAGTTTCTGGAGACAGAGGATTTGGATCTGAAAGAGTGTTAGAATAGAAGTTAGAGGACTAAGACCTACTTTGTTGTAGGGGGAAGGTGGTGTGGTGACCTGCATTCATCAGTCAAATTCAAATGGCTAGCTTCATTTTGTCTCTTCAGATTCATGCTTTAGTCTCCTCCAGGCTGCTTTTTAGTTCAGGAGGTTGACTTGTACCTCAACAGGTTCCAGTGCTATCTGGCTTCCAGTTGAGTTTGCTTATGGGAAGCTCTGGCAGGAGACTGGAAGGAAGGAGAATAGAGTCAAGATCTGTATTCTTCCAACTCCCTCTCTGGTGTCATCTTGAACTGGCTATACCTTTCAACTCAAGGCCAGAGTTGCTTTCAAAGCAGCCCTCTCCACTGAATTCTTGCTTTCCAAATTTCAGTAAATCCCTTCCTCTGCATCAGGCATAAGAGTAGTGACAAAGTCCCACTATAAATACTGGACTATGCCTTGTTGTTCCTATATACCTCATTTTTTACAAATACTCTATTAAACCCTCCTTGAATTCTAATTCACATGTGTTTTCTGTTTCTTTTGGGATCAAAGTGCAAGGGAAATTTTGTAGAATCTCACCTGTTACTGTTCTTTTGCCATCTAGACCTGAATAACAGAGAAGAGAGAGTTCGGTTGATTTTCCTGTCTTTTCCAGGAAACCTTAAAATGTCCTGCCCTTCTTACCCTGAGGACCCACTTATGGTGGCCTCAAATGTTCAATGCAGTTCCCTCCTAAGCCACAAGCCCATTTTAAGTTCTCATAGCCTCTCCTATTATGGAAGTGTGTTCTATCATTTCAGCTTGCCTTCCACTTCATGTTTTTCGTGAACAGGACTGAAGGCCTGCCTACCAACTTTCAGGGAGACATTTGCAACTTGGGAGCAAGTTACAGCTCTGGGAGGGGCTCAGAAAAAAATCATTGATGACACTTCAGAAGACTGTTTGCAGGAGGCAAGATGCTGAGGGGTTCAAATATAGGGCACGGTGCAATGACAAAGGAAAGGTTTCCTGCTCCAACAGCCAACATTTCCATCAGTGTTGCCTGAGCCTGCCCATGAAATTGTTTTGTGTTTCCTTTCTAATGTCAGAAAGGCAGAAACAGGCCCAGAAATGGAGAGATTTACTTCACAAAGGTTGCACAGCAAGTCAGGGCTGGAATCAGATGAAGGTTTGGGAACCCTGGGTTCCTGCTGTTGGCACACCATTCACAAAGAGATCTCATGTCCCCCTACTCTCCTCTCATTCTAACCCTTAGAGGTAGGACTCAGGGGGCACTTTCTTGACCTCTTTCACTGCCTAGTAGTCCAGAAGTGTTTATAGAAGCCTGAAAAGGGTTGTTTAGGCATCCTTAGCTTGGGCCTCACTTCTTCTTCTCTATTCCCTGACACACCTACTACAATTGACTATAAGAACATCCTATTTAGATGGAAATTTAAAGATTATTTAGATCTGAAGTTTTGAAATTGTGTTCCTCCAAGGTGCTTCAGGGCTGCTAAAATGATGTGAAGGTGAGTATAATAAGCAGGTAGGGCTCTAGGTTAGATTCTTTTCCCCTTTACCACTTAGTTTCCATATTATCCCTGATACCCTCAGTCCACAAGCAACTCTTTTTTCTGTTTTATAAATTTGGCTTTGATTTAATGTTCTATTTTAAAAAATAATTTCTGCCTAAAATAATTAGAGAACCACTGATATATTCCAACTCTTTGGTTGTGCCAATAAGGAAATTGAGGCTCAGTGAAGAAAAGTGTTTTGTTCTAGATCATGCAGTACCTCAGTCAGTAGCGGGTTCAGTCAGGCCAGACCTAATGAAGATCCTCTACATGACCCCAACCCAATTATCATTTGGCATCAACTTCACATCATTCCCTGCCAGCAGCTCTGGAGGTGGATAGGGGCAGGAACCAACACATGATATCTAAGAGTCCTAGAGGATATAGTTGTGAAAGGACAGCTACACGGTGTATGCAGGGAGGGGCCCCTCTCAGGCAGCTGCTTGGCATGCCTACGGCTGGATTGTGCAAGACCACTACCTCTGGCCTGGCAGCCTCCCCCTGTGCATCCAAGGACCTCAGTCCACCACAGCAGTTGGCATCCAATAAAATATATTTTCAGCTTAGAATACAATCCTCAGTTATCCTAACCACCACAGATTGACATGAGAAAGGGGATATTGACTACTTTCAAGGTCAGAGAAAGAGGTTGGCTGTTGTAGTAGCAAATCAGTGGAAGTATCTGGGTTTGGGGCAAAGAACATTTTGGGAATTCTTACAGATCATTCTTCACTGCCAGAAAATTGCAAAATGTTACTCTCTTCTCAGTCTTAAGTCATTGGACACAAAGGTGAGGAGGAAGGGTTATAGCAGTGGGCCAGGGAACTCTGGACAGGATGGCTCTGGCCTCTGCTTCTCTGGACAGTCCCTGAAGTGAAAGAGTTGGGAGTTTAAAGTTAGCATTTACTTCACTAATTTGCAGTCAAATGTTGCCAGACACCTAATGTAGCAGGTAAGAGCAAAGAATCTAATGTTACACTGCTTCAGTTCTAATCCTGGTGCTGTAACACTTTTAGTTAAGTATCTTATGCAAATTATTGAGCCATACTATGACTCAGTTGCTTTTTATGTAGAATGGAGGTAATATCCTATATTATAGGAATGTTTTAAGGATTAAATGAAATGATAAATGACAATATTTAGTTCAGCATCTGGGCCCAAATAAATGCTATATAAGAGTTAACAATTACTCTTGAGCTCTCAGAGTAAACCTAGAATTTTGGGGCTTAAGACCCAGCCAAGCTATGATCTATTCAAGAAGCAGAATGCCACAACAAAAGTTCCTGGGAGTTGAAGACAAAAATAATAAAATAATCATTCATATTTCATTCTTCTTGTCCCTGATCTAAAATATGTTTATTCTTAAATCAATACTATATGGTAGAATTCTCAGACCAACTCTGCAAGGTATATATTATAACCCTGTTTTTCATATGAGGAAACTGTGGCTGAAAAAATTTAATTTTAAAATTTTACCCAGAATTATTAGTCAAACCCACATTCTGTGTACCAATTCCCATAAATGTAATTTCTACTTATGGCCAGGTGAAATTGCTGGAAAACTCAGAGGACAGAGCATATGTGTAAATGCGAAAGCAATGAATTAAAAGTGGTAATTCTACAGAGATGGTGAATCATTGTGTCTTGGGAAAGCTGTAATGTCATCTAAACAGAAGGTAAATGATAGAAATTCCTCACAATTTTTAGCATAAAAACTTTTCTGGTCTCCTACAAATGAGTTCTGGTGGTCATGTCCAATTTCTCCTTCTGTGTCTTCTTCATTTAGGAATGAAGACATTTATGGTTCATCTCTGAATTGTGTGTCTGCACAGTGGACTCAGGACAGTTTCAACTGTCACAGCTGATTCCTCTGAAGTGTCAATGGACAGGTGAGTACCAAGACACAGTCCAACAAAAGCAACCAGGTTAGAGCCAAGGAAAATGTGGTCATATATTATATGAAAGTGCCTCAGCCAAGGTAATGTGAAAGTCCACAGTGTATCTATCCTTTTCCCACTCTGTAGTGGAATACCACTTTGGGGCATCGGAGAACCCAGGGCTGGCTATAAAGGTTGCTGCAATCTGGAACAGGAGTTGTGCTTCTTGGGGTAAAAAAAATGTGGTCAAGACAAGCAGGCACACTACTCTTTTTATGTCAAACTCAGCTCATAAGATAGGAGAAGAAGTTAATGAATAGAGCTGGTGGAGGCAAGGGTGAACCAGGAAGAAGTAATCTAGACTGGAAAAGGGTAGTGAGAAGTAAGTTTAATGAACAAGGTATCACAAAAGCACAAATATTTTTAACCAGTTAACCAAGGAGTTAAGTCAAATTTACAATAGGCACCAACACATACATATAACCACAGCACAAATCACTATGTACTGGGAAAGTAGGAAAGAAGTCGATTGGGCAAGCAAGAAGAGAATTTCAGTTGGCTGATAAAACAATTGGAAAAAACTAGTTATATCAAACATGACAATTGCAGACTTTGTGGAGATTGTTAGATTTGAGAAAAGAGTGTTTGTTGTCTTCAAAAGGGTGAAAGGTCAGAGAAGAAAAAGATGGCACTGGACTCAAACTATAACTCCTTCACCAGCTCTCAAGTCCCTAGTGCCCTACAGTGCCCAGCATGCTGTTGGCATTCAGCAAAGGAGATTTATTACTATGCTCATCTGATGAGACAGGCAGGAGTCATGAGTCTTGGCAAGAAAACAAGGCCAAAAGATTTGCTTTGACTAAAAGTCGTATAACTTGAAAGGTTTATTGCTGAACTGATTATGTAATGTAGCTTCGAAAGAGCAGTATTTAAGATAAAGATTTGAAGCCCTCAGGCAGGTTTGGAAAGAGAGTTGGGGAAAGGCTCAAATGCATTAATAGTCCATTTAAGAATTGCCTGCTTCTTAAACCAAGTTTCAGACAGCAAAATGGGAAAGCAGTGGGGAATGGTAAAGGGCTCTAATTTGGAGTCAGACCTGGGCTCTCTCGGCTGATAACTCAATGTGATCTAGGGGAAGTTCTTTTCCTTGTCTTGAGAGAAGTGTCCTGTTCATACTAGATAAGAGAGGGATGGGGGAAAAAGAGATAGACATGAGAGTTGCTAAGACCTGAAAAATATAAACTTACTTTCATACCCAGGTGTTTGCTTCTCCACAATCTACAGAGCTCACCAAATTACCTAACAGAATAAATCATCCAGGTGGTAATTCTTTCCTCCGTCTCTTCCCTCTTGGTCATATACAGTCTCATTTGGCCTAGACCAGTAGTTTTTCACCCTGGCAATCCCTTAGACTCACACAGGAAACTTAAAAAATGCCAAGACTCAGGTCCCATCCCTCCAGAGATTCTGACTTAAAAGCTCCCCTAATGATCGCAATGTACAACCAGCATAGAGAACCACTGGCTTAAACTCTCTGGAAGACTCCATAAATTGCTCTAATTACCTCCATCTTGGTTTCTTTTTCCACTTGTTGTTATCTTCACATTTTCTCAGTGACTTTTTAACCATTAACAAATGACACACTTCTAATGAATTTTCACCTATGGCTTCTTATTTTAACTGGTTAGCTCTTTAAACTAAGTTTCCATTGCCAGAACTATGCTTAGATCCATTTTTAAGACTCTTCACTCTAGGCATTTTAAATACTTAATGTTAAATTGGTTTGTACTTGTTGATTCATAGCTTTGGAACGAAGATAAAATATCTCATTAATGCATACCATATTAATTCAGATTTTTTGCTATTTGGTGAGGAATTGAACTCATGTTCATTTCCAAATATTTTCTTTTATTCAATATTAATTCACTATTTCTGCATTTAAAATGCTTTATAGAAATATAGTTTTTAAATGACATGATATATTTATTTAAAGTATATGGTTCAATGATTTGGGACATATTTACAGATGTACACAGAATCATCGCAGTCAACTTTAGACCATTTTTTAGCACATCAAGAAGAAACTCCATACACTTTCACTGATAGCCCCTAGCATTCCCACCTTACACCTCCAAGTAATCACAAATCTACTTGGTTTCTTTAGTTCTTCCCATTCTGGAATTCCACATGATTGGGATTATGTAGTATGAGATTTTTGGTGATTGAATTCTTTCACTCAGCATGTTTTCATGATTCATCTGTGTTATAGCATGCATCCTTATATTACTCCTTTTTGATGACTGGATGATATTTTATACTATGGATATATTGCCTTTTTCTTTATCTGTTAATCAACTTGTGGACATTTGGGTTGGTTTCTACCTTTTACCATTATGAACAATATTGCTGAAAACTTGCATACAAATTTCTGTCTGGTCATATATGTAAATTATCTTGGGTATAAATGTAGGAGCAAAATTATTAAGTCATGTGGTAACTCTATGTTTTATCATTTGAGAAGCTGCCAGACTGTTTTCCAGTGTCTACACCATATTAAATGCCTCCAATAGTGTATAAATGTTCTGACTTTTCCATGTACTTCCAGCAGTTCTTTTTTATCTGAGTTTTTTATTCTATCCATTCTAGTGGGTAGGAAGTGGTCTCTCATTGCAATTTTCAGGTGATTAATAATATTGAATATCTTTCCATATGCTTATTGGTCATGTATATACCTTTAGCGATATGTCTGTTCAGATACTTATCCATTTGTAAATTGTGTTTTTTTAATTGATGAGTTAAAAAGAGTCTCTTATCATATATATGGCTGAAAACCATCTTCTCCTACTTGTTGGGTTTCTTTCTACTTTTTTAAAAGAAGTCCTTAGAGATACAAAAATTTTTAATTTTGTTAACATTCAGTTCATTTATTTTCCTTTTGTTGTTCCTTTTCATTTGTTCATGATTTTGTTGTCATCTATGCACCGTTTTCCAAATCCAAGGTCATTAAGATTTGCCCCTCTATTCTCTCAATATTTTGCTCCTACATCTATGGCTTCAATATATTTTGAGGTTCAAATTCATTTTTTTGTATATGAATATCAATTTCCCAGCACCATTTGCTTTATTTGTTTATTTATTTGGTACCCATGATTGAACCCAGGGGTACTTAAACATGGACATACATCCCAAGCTTTTTTATATTTTATTTAGAGACAGGGCCTTGCTAAGTTGCTTAGGGCCTTGCTAAGTTGCTGAGGCTGGCTTCATACTTACAATCCTCTTGCCTCAACTTCCCACAATTTGCTTTAAAAAGTATTCTTTTCAAATTGAATGGTCTTGGCATCCTTATCAAAGAGCAGTTTACTATAGATATATCTGTTTAATTTTGAACTCTCAATCTCATTCCATTAATCTACATATCTATTTGGTCACTACCATACTACACTGATTTCCATTGTTTTTTATTAACATGAGAATTTGGGATTGTGAGACCCTCTATTTAATTCTTCATTGCCAACATTATTTTGTCTGTTCAGCATCCTTGCAATTCCATATGAATTTTGAAATCATTTTGTCATATTCATTGATGTGTAGTAAAACTGCTTTGCTGAATTTTTCAGGTCTAGAAGTGTTCTGCTGGAGTTTTTTTTTTTGGGGGGGGTCTTCTAGATAATAGGATCATGTCATCAGAAGGCAATATTTATTTAACATCTTGTTATAAATTTATATTCATTCAATTTCTTCTCTTGCTTGATTGCTCTTGCTTGAATTTCCAGAACCATATTGAATAGGAATGATGAGAGTGGAAATCCTTGTCTTATTTCTAATTCTTGAGTAAATCATTTCAGTTTTTTTAAGTATGGTATGATATTGACTTTGGGTTTGTTTAATATAGCCTTTATGCTGTTGAGATACGCTTCTACTCCTAGTTTCTTCAGAATTTTTAATATGAATGGTTGATGAATTTTGTGAAAGATTTTTCTGCATCTGTTCAGATGATGTTTTTGTCCTTAATTCTATTTATGTGATGACTTTAATTCATGGATTTGTGCATATTCATCTAACCTTGCACCCCTAGATGAAATAAATTTGAATATGATGGACAACCTTCTCAGTGTGTTGTCAAATACAGATTGCTAAATGTTATCAAGGCTTTTTTCATATATGCTTATCACTCTATAGTTTCTTTCCTTGATATGTTCTTACCTGGTTTTGTAATGAAGGTGATAATGGCTTCATAGAATGTACTTTGGAGTGTTCCCTCTATTTCATGGAATAATTTGATGAGATTTGGTATTAGGTTTTCTTTTTTTTCCTATTTTGGTACAATGGATTGAACCCAGGGGCACGCTTAACAACTGAGCCACATCCCCAGCCATTTCTTAATATTTTATTTAGAGAAAGTGTCTGAGTTGTTTAGGGCTTCAATAAGTTGATGAGGCTGCCTTTGATCCTCCTACCTCAGCCTCCTGGGCTGCTGGTATTACAGGCATGCATCACCACCCACAGATGGTATAACATTTTCTTTAAAGAGCTGGTAGAACTCAGCTGAGAATTCATCTGGTCCTGGGCTTTCCTTTGTTGGAAAGCTTTTTATTATTGCTCCAATCTTGTTGCTTGATATTGTTAGTTTTAGGTTTTTATATTCTGTTGGTTCAATTGGGATACAGCATATATATCTAGATATTTTTCAATATCTTCTAGATGCTTCAAATTTTTGAAATTTATTTTCAAAATAGTCTCTAGCGATCCTCTGGATTTCAGAAATGTCTGTGGTGATATCCAATTTTTATCTATAATTTTGTTGATTTGAGTCCCCTCCCCCCCTTTAGTTTTGCTAAGGTTTTATCTATTTTGATAATCTTTTCTGAGAATCAACTCATTTTTTATTGATACTCTATTTTTTTCTCTATTTCATCTCTAATCTTAATTACTTTCTGTTTCTACTGTTTTGGGTCTTGCTTTATACCTAAAATAAGGTATATTGGGTGTGGTATATGATATATTGTTCTGTGAGCAGCTGAGAAGAAAGTATATTGGCCTCTCTTGGTTGAAATAGTCAATAGATGACTTACATTCATTTGGTTTATGTTATCTTTAAGGACAGAAGTGTCTTTACTGATTTTATGAGAGGATAACTTATCTCTTGGTTAGAGAGATGTATTGAAATCACTCAATATTATTGTTTTCGGCTCTATTAAGGTCTTTATATCAAGAAGTAATTTTATGTAATTAGATGCACAGATAATTGGGGCACAAATATTTATTATCATTTTATCTTCATGTTGAATTTTTTCCTTTAGCAGTTTGAAGTGATCTTTATCTTGTGTAATTATTATTTTTTTTTATTTTTTTTTCATTGTAAACAAATGGGATACATGTTGTTTCTCTGTACATGGCGTAAGGCATACCATTTGTGTAATCATAAATTTACATAGAGTAATGTTGTTTGATTCATTCTGTTATCTTTTCCATTCCCCCCAAACCTCCCACCCCTCTTCACCCTCTATAAAGTACTTCCTTCCTCCAAACGTGCCCCATCCCTAACCCTAACTCTAACCCTAACACTAACCCTTCCCTCCCCCCCATTATGTGTCATCCTCCACTTATTAGCGATATCATTCATCCTTTGGCTTTTTGAGATTGGCTTATCTCACTTAGCATGATAGTCTCCAATTTCATCCATTTGCCTGCAAATGCCATAATTTTATCATTCTTTATGGCTGAGTAATATTCCACTATATATATATATATATATATATATATATATATATATATATATAAAACAGTTTCTTTATCCACTCATCAATTGAAGGGATTGAAGGGCATCTAGGTTGGTTCCACAGTCTGGCTATTGTGAATTGAGCAGCTATGAACATTGATGTGGCTGTATCTCTGTAGTATGCTGATTTTAAGTCCTTTGGGTATAGGCCAAGGAGTGGGATAGCTGGGTCAAATGGAGGGTCCATTCCAAGTTTTCTAAGGAATCTCCACACTGCTTTCCAGAGTGGCTGCACTAATTTGCAGCCCCACCAGCAATGTATGAGTATACCTTTCTCCCCACATCCTCGCCAACACCTGTTGTTGCTCCTATTCTTGATAATCGCCATTCTAATTGGGGTGAGATGGAATCTTGGGGGGTTTTGATTTCCATTTCTCTTATTACTAGAGATGTTGAACATTTTTCCATATGTTTGTTGATTGATTGTACATCTTCTTCTGTGAAGTGCATATTCATTTCCTTAGACCATTTGTAGACTGGATTATTTGAATTCTTGGAGTAGAGTTTTTTGAGTTCTTTATAGATTCTAGAGATTAGTGCTCTGTCTGAAGTATGATTGGCAAAGATATTCTTCCACTCTGTAGGCTCTTTCTTCGCATTGCTGATAGTTTCCTTTGCTGAGAGAAAGCTTTTTAGTTTGAATCTATCCCAGTGGTTGATTCCAGCTTTTATTTCTTGTGCTATGGGAGTCCTGTTAAGGAAGACTGATCCTAGACCAACAAGGTGAAGATTTTGACCTACTTTTTCTTCCATAAGATGCAGGGTCTCTGGTCTGATTCCGAGGTCCTTAATCCATTTTGAGTTTAGATTCGTGCATGGTGAGAGATATGGGTTTAGTTTCATTCTGTTGCATATGGATTTCCAATTCTCCCAGCACCATTTGTTGAAGAGGCTATCTTTTCTCCATTGCATATTTTTGGCCCCTTTGTCTAGTATGAGAAAATTGTATTTATTTGGGTTTGTGTCCGTGTCCTCTATTCTGTACCAATAATCTACCTTTCTATTTTGGTACCAATACCATGCCGTTTTTGTTACTATTGCTTTGTAGTAGAGTTGAAGTTCTGGTATTACAATACCCCCTGTTTCACTCTTCCTGCTAAGGATTGCTTTAGCTATTCTGGGTTTCTTATTCTTCCAGATGAATTTCATAATTGCTTGCTCTATTTCTGTAAGGTACACCATTGGGATTTTAATTGGAATTGCATTGAATCTGTATAGCACTTTAGGTAGTATGGCCATTTTGACAATATTAATTCTTCCTATCCAAGAACATGGGAGATCTTTCCATCTTCTAAGGTGTTCTTTAATTTCTTTCTTTAGTGTTGTATAGTTCTCTTTGTAGAGGTCTTTCACCTCTTTTGTGAGATTGATTCCCAAGTATTTTATTTTTTTCGATGCTATGGTGAATGGGGTAGTTTTCCTAATTTCTCTTTCTGAAGATTCATCACTTATGTATAAAAATGCATTGGATTTATGGGCATTGATCTTGTAACCTGCTACTTTACTGAATTCACTTATGAGTTCTAAGAGTTTTCTGGTGGAATTTCCAGGTTCCTTAAATATATAATCATGTCATCAGCGAACAGGGATAGTTTGAGTTCTTCTTTTCCAATTCGTATCCCTTTAATTTCTTTGGTTTGTCTAATTGCTCTGGCCAGAGTCTCAAGAACAATGTTGAATAGAAGTGGTGAAAGAGGGCATCCCTGCCGTGTTCCAGTTTTTAGGGGGAATGCTTTCAGTTTTTCACCATTTAGAATTATATTAGCCATGGGCTTAGCATAAATGGCCTTTACAATGTTAAGGAATGTTCCCACTATCCCTATTATTTCTAGTGTTTTGAGCATGAAGAGGTGCTGTATTTTATCAAATGCTTTTTCTGCATCTATTGAAATAATCATGTGATTCTTGACTTTAAGTCTATTAATATGGTGAATTACGTTTATTGATTTCCTGATGTTGAACCAACCTTGCATCCCTGGAATGAAACCCACTTGATCATGGTGCACTATCTTTTTAATATGTTTTTGTATGCGATTTGCTAAAATTTTGTTGAGAATTTTTGCGTCGATGTTCATTAAGGATATTGGTCTGAAATTTTCTTTCCTTGATGAGTCTCTGTCTGGTTTAGGTATCAGTGTGATATTGGCTTCATAGAATGAGTTTGGGATGGTTCCCTCCTCTTCTATTTTATGGAATACTTTGAGAAGTATTGGAATGAGCTCTTCTTTAAAGGTTTTGTAGAACTCGGCTGAGAACCCATCTGGTCCCGGACTTTTCTTTGTTGGTAGGCTTTTGATGACTTCTTCTATTTCAGTACTTGAAATTGGTCTATTTAAATTGTGTATGTCCTCCTCGTTCAGTTTAGGCAATTCATGTCTCTAGAAACCTGTTGATGTCTTTGAAATTTTCTATTTTGTTGGAGCATATATTTTCAAAATAGCTTCTAATTATGTTTTGTATTTCAATCCTGTCTGTTGTGATATTTCCTTGTTCACTCCGAATTTTAGTGATTTGGGTTTTCTCTCGTCTTCTCTTTGTTATTGTGGCTAAAGGTTTATCAATTTTGTTTCTTTTTTTGAAGAATCAACTATTTATTTTGTCAATTTTTTGTATTGTTTCTTTTGTTTCAATTTCAGCTCTGAGTTTAACTATTTCCTGTCTTCTACTAATTTTGGTGCTGTTCTGTTCTTCTTTTTCTAGGGCTTTGAGCTGTAGTGTTAGGTTGTTTATTTGTTGAGTTTTACTTCTTTTATTAAATGCGCTCCATGAAATAAATTTCCCTCTAAGTACTGCTTTCAGGGTGTCCCAGAGATTTTGATATGATGTTTCCTTGTTCTCATTTACCTCTAAGAATTTTTTAATTTCCTTCCTAATATCTTCTGTTATCCATTCATAATATAATAGCATATTGTTTCATCTCCAGATGTTGGAATAGTTTCTGTGTTTTACTCTTTCATTTATTTCTAACTTCAATCCATTATGATCTGATAGAATACATGCTAGTGTCTCTATCTTCTTGTATTTGCTAACATTGGCTTTGTGGCATAATATATGCTCTATTTTAGAGAAGGGTCCATGTGCTGCTGAGAAGAAAGTGTATTCGATCTTGGTTGGATGGTATATTCTGTAAATGTCCGTTAAGTCTAAATTATTGATTGTGTTATTGAGATCTATGGTTTCTTTGTTCAATTTTTGTCTGGAAGATCTGTCCAGTGGTGAGAGAGGCGTGTTAAAATCACCTAGTATTATTGTGTTATGGTCTATTTGGTTTCTGAAATTGTGAAGGATTTGTTTGACATACATGGATGAGCCACTGTTTGGGGCATAGATGTTTATGATTGTTATGTCTTGCTGATTTATGCTTCCCTTAAGCAGTATGAAATGACCTTCTTTATCCCTTCTGACTAACTTTGGCTTGAAGTCCACATTATCGGAAATGAGGATGGATACTCCAGCTTTTTTGCTGACTCCATGTGCATGGGATGTTTTTCCCCATCCTTTCACCTTTTGTCTATGGCTATCTTTTTCTATGAGGTGAGTCTCTTGCAGGCAACATATTGTTGGATCTTTCTTTTTAATCCAATCTGCCAGTCTATGTATTTTGATTGATGAATTCAGGCCATTAACATTCAGGGTTATTATAGAGATATGATTTGGTTTCCCGGTCATTTGGTTCATTTTTTAAATTTTATTTATTTATTTGTTTGACACAACTTGTTTCCTCCTTTATTTGACAATTCCTTTAGGATAATTCCTCCCTTTGCTAATTTGCTTCTTTGTTTTTCATCTCTTCCTCATGGAATATTTTGCTGTGAATGTTCTGTAATGCTGGCTTTCTTTTTGTAAATTCTTTTAGCTTTTGTTTATCATGGAAGGATTTTATTTCATCGTCAAATTTGAAGGTAAGTTTTGCTGGGTATGAGATTCTTGGTTGGCATCCATTTTCTTTCAGGGCTTGCAAAATGTTGTTCCAGGCCCTTCTAGCTTTTAGGGTCTGGATTGAAAAATCTGCTGATATCCGTATTGGTTTCCCCCTGAATGTAATTTGGTTCTTTTCTCTTACAGCCTTTAAAATTCTGTCTTTATTTTGTATGTTAGGTATTTTCATTATAATGTGCCTTGGTGTGGGTCTGTTGTAATTTTGTGTATTTGGAGTCCTATAAGCCTCTTGAACTTGATTTTCCATTTCATTCTTCAGATTTGGGAAATTTTCTGATATTATTTCATTGAATAAATTGTTCATTCCTTTGGCTTGTTTCTGTAGGCCTTCCTCAATCCCAATAATTCTTAAATTTGGCCTTTTCATGATATCCCATAGTTCTTGTAGATTCTGTTCATGATTTCTTACCATCTACTCTGTTTGTTAAACTTTGTTTTCAAGGTTAAATATTTTGTCTTCAGTGTCTGAGGTTCTGTCTTCCAGGTGTTCTATCCTACTGGATATGCTTTCTATGGAGTTCTTAATTTGGTTTATTGTTTCCTTCATGTCAAGGATTTCTGTTTGGTTTTTTTCAATATCTCTAACTCTTTATTGAAATGATCTTTTGCTTCCTGTATTTGCTCTTTTAATTGTCGATTGGTGCGATCATTCAATGCTTGCATTTGCTCTTTCATCTCATCATTCAGTGCCTGCATTTGCTCTTTCATCTCATCATTTGCTTCTCTGATCATTTTAATTATGTACATTCTGAACTCCTTTTCTGTCATTTCTTCTGCAATGCTGTCATTGGGTTTTATTGATGTAACATCTAGATTTGTTTGCAGCATTTTCTTTCCTTGTTTTCTCATATTGCTCAGGTACCAGTGGACCGCTGAGATATTGCAGATTTCCTCTATTGACTTACAATGTCCCTGAAGATTTCTATATATATCCCCCCTTAGCCTTCAGTAGGCTGAAGTCTTGGAGGAAGTTGAAAATGCGGTGCTCCACACGAAAGCTGCCTCTCTAGGAGTGGTGGCCTTCAGGTGGGGTATAATCGCTGCTAGTGGGCAGAGGTGCCTCCACTTGTTGACCAATGGTCATCCAAAGGGGACCTAGGCTGCGGGCTGAGGCAAGGCCTGTTTGGGCCTGAGTCTCTGGTTTTACCGTCCTTGTGGGGAAACCTCACCCGGCAGGGAAGACTCACCCGGTGGGGAGGTCTCGCTGGTCAGTTCCCTCCTAGAGGTTCCCCTCAATTTACAGCTACCACCTGGGCTGGGCTGCCTTCCTCTGCAAAGTTCCCAGGGGCCAGGCCCTACCTCCTGGGCCTGGGAGCCTCACCCTTCGCAGATGAATCTCCTTAGGCTGCCCCTCCTCAGAGAATCTGCCCGCAGGCCTGGAACCTTCGCTCCGCCCTAAGCGTGTCTCTGTGCGGCTCTTCCACCAAGAAGCCTCCTAGATCCTGGGACCCTGCTCTTCACCCAATCGCCTGGCTATGCATTCCCTCCTCTGAGCAGCCACCTGGGGCCCCGTATAATCGCTCTGTGTCCCAGAGACCCACCACACGCCTCTTCCTCCAGACAGCTGCCCAGTATTCCGGTGCAGTCACTAGGAGTCCAAGAAACTCACTGCGTGCCTCCTCCTCCCACCAACCACCCGTAGCCCTGGGCAATCAATCACTCCGAGTCGATGTGACCCTCCCCGTTCCTCCTCTTTCTCCAGATAACCCCCGGGTGTTCAGGAGCGGTCGCTCTGAGTGGCTCTGAATCCACGTGACTCACTGCACGGGTCTTCTGGGCAACCGCCCGGAGCTCTGGTGAGGCCACTCAAGACCAAGCGACCCACCACGCTTCTCCTCCAGGCAGCCCCCCTCTGTTCAGGAGCTGTCACTTTAAGTCCAACAACTCACCACTTGCCTTCTCCTCTGAGCAGCTGCCTGGAGCGCTAATGCAGTCACTGCGAGTCCAAACGACCTGCTGCGCTCCTCCTCCTCCTCCTACTCCTCCGGGCAGGCCCCGGGGTTCAGAAGTGGTCTGAGTCCAAACAGCTCGCCACGCAGCCCCTCCTCTGGCAACCGCCTGTAGCTCTGGTGTAGTCACTCTGAATCCAAGCGGCCACGCTCCTCTTCCTCCTCCTCATCCTCAGGGCAGGCCCTGGGGTTCAGAAGCGTCGTTCTGAGTCCAAACAGCTCGCCGCGGAGCTTCTCCTCTGGCAACCGCCTGTAGCTCTGGTGCAGTCACTCCGAATCCAAGTGGCCACGTTCCTCCTCCTCCTCAGGGCAGGCCCCGGTGTTCTGAGTCCACACAGCTCTCCTCGCCACTCCTCCCCTGGGCAGCCGCCGGAGCCCCAGTGGTTGCTCCGAGTCCCAGCGTTGTGCCGAGCGGCCTCCTTTACGTCGCTCCCAGTTGTCCGCGTTCACTGCTCCAGCGGGGGGAGGGGTGTCTCGCCGGCAGCTCTACTTCACAAAGTTTCCTGCATTCCGGGACCACAGTCCCATCTGGGACGCCTTCCCAATGGGTGAGAGTCACCCGGCTGCTTTGAGTTGGTCCCAAGTGTCTCAATATCTCCTCTTTTGAATCCTGAGTCCTGGAGCAACATGAAATGCAGCCACCCTCTAGGCTGCCATCTTGAAACCTTGTGTGATTATTGATTGCTTTCAATTTGTTTTGTCAGATATGAGAACAGCTATTCCTGACTCCATTTGCATAGAATGTTATTTTCCATTATTTTACTTGCATCATGTGGATATATTTGCCTATAAGGTGAATCTCTTGCAACCAGCATGTATTTGGGCCTCATTTTATAAACCATTGTTTTCTTAATATTGTCCCTGATTGTTCATATATTATAATTATGGTCTTTTTTTCTTTAATGCTTACTAAGTGTTCAAACTCATACACTGTCTTTGTGGATTGAAGTTCTGCTTTCTACATGGTCTAATATATTGGTGAACAATTCATCTGAATTTTTAATTTGATTTATTTTGTCTTTCATTTGTAGGATTTCTGTTGGCTCTCTTTTCAGAATCTCTCCTACTGAAATGGTTTTCATCACCTTTATTTTCTCTTACTTTATTCTTTACATATATTTTTAGCTCATTAATTATTTTAATAATCCATTCTTTGTAGTTTGGCTTGGGAATTTCTTCAGTATCTCTGAATGTCTTTATTTGCGATTGTAAAATTTTGGGGGAGGGTGATTCTTCCTGGCATATTTCTTTACGTTTTCAGAGGTTGTATATTTGCACATTTCTTGAGATTGATTCCTCTTCTTTTATGTCAGAGTCCTCTGGGGAGTACTTATCTCACTAAACAGATCATGTTACAAAAGAGATAACTACTCTCTGCCATTATATCTTAGCTTCAACACAGAGACTCAGCATAATCCAAGTGTTAAATTCAACATCCAATATCTCTTTGAGAGAGTGGCAAAAGGAATAATGATATGTGGTTTGCTTTGTAACTACTAACATATGTTATAAACATAAATAGTAATGATATCTACAACTCTATTAAACTAGGAGGAATGTGGGTGACCAGTAATACAGAGTAGGCTGAAAGGGTTGCACATTAGTCATTGTATACTAAATTTAATTTCAATGGGAGCAAAATAAAGAAAGTAGAGAAAAGAAAAAGCAAAAAGGAAATATGTAAAGAAAAGAGTGGGGGAGGGAAGGGACACAGATTAAAATGTGAAGAATAAGGGGAATATAGAAGAAAAGACTAAAGTCAAATATTGCTTTATCATAGACACTAGGTGTTGGTTTATATCAGTTAATGTATTAATCATCATGCCAAGGTTTATTTTATTCATTGCTGAAGTATTTGAAATAAGGTCTTGTATTTTATTTATTTTTTTGTTTTTAATTTTTTAAAATTTATTTTAATTAAAAATCATAAATTTACATAGGGCAATGTTGTTTGATTCATTCTGTTATTTTTCCCCTTCACCCCCACCCCTCCCACCCCTCTTTTCCCTCTATACAGTCCTTCCTTCCTCCATTCTTACCACCCTCCTTATCCCTAACCCTAAACCTAACCCTAACCCTAACACTAACTCCTCCTACACCCCCTTCTATGTCCTCATCTGCTAATCAGCGAGATCATTCGTCCTTTAGTTTTTTAAGATTGGCTTATCTCACTTAGCATGATATCCTCCAATTTCATGCATTTGCCTGCAAATGCCATAATTTTATCATTCTTCATGGGGAGTAATATTCCATTGTATATATATGCCACAGTTTCTTTATCCACTCATCAACTGAAGGGCATCTAGGTTGGTTCCACAATCTGGCTATGGTGAATTGAGCAGCTATGAACATTGATGTGGCTGTATCTCTGTAGTATGCTGATTTTAAGTCCTTTGGGTATAGGCCAAGGAGTGGGATAGCTGGGTCAAATGGTGGTTCCATTCCAAGCTTTCTGAGGAATCTCCACACTGCTTTCCAGAGTGGCTGCACTAATTTGCAACCCCACCAGCAATGTACGAGTGTACCTTTTTCCCCACATCCTCGCCAACACCTATTGTTGCTTGTGTTCTTGATAATCGCCATTCTAATTGGGGTGAGATGGAATCTTAGTGTAGTTTTGATTTGCATTTCTCTTATTACTAGAGATGTTGAACATTTTTTCATATATCTGTTGATGGCTTGTACATCTTCTTCTGTGAAGTGTCTGTTCATTTCCTTAGCCCATTTGTTGATTGGATTATTTGTATTCTTGGTGTAGAGTTTTTTGAGTTCTTTATATATTCTGGAAATTAGCACTCTATCTGAAGTATGATTGGCAAAGATTTTCTCCCACTCTGTAGGCTCTCTCTTCACATTACATATAGGTTCCTTTGCTGAGAGAAAGCTATTTAGTTTGAATCTATCCCAGTGCTTGATTCTAGCTTTTATTTCTTGGGCTATGGGAGTCCTGTTAAGGAAGTCTGATCCTAAGCCAACAAGTTGAAGGTTTTGACCTACTATTTTCTTCTATAAGATGCAGGGTCTCTGGTCTGATTCCGAGGTCCGTGATCCATTTTGAGTTGAGTTTTGTGCAGGTGAGAGATAGGGATTTAGTTTCATTCTGCTGCATATGGATTTACAGTTTTCACAGCACCATTTGTTGAAGAGGCTATCTTTTCTCCATTGCATATTTTTGGCCCCTTTGTCTAGTATGAGAAAATTGTATTTATTTGGGTTTGTATCCATGTCCTCTATTCTGTAACATTGATCTACCTGTCTATTTTGGTATCAATACCATGCCATTTTGGTTACTATTGCTTTGTAATAGAGTTGAAGATCTGGGATTGCGATACCCCCTGCTTCACTCTTTCTACTGAGGATTGCTTTAGCTATTCTGGGTTTTTTATTCTTCCAGATGAATTTCATAATTGCTTGCTCTATTTCTGTAAGGTACACCATTGGGATTTTAATTGGAATTGCATTGAATCTGTATAGCACTTTTGGTAATATGGCCATTTTGACAATATTAGTTCTTCCTATCCAAGAACATGGGAGATCTTTCCATCTTCTAAGGTGTTCTTTAATTTCTTTCTTTAGTGTTCTGTAGTTCTCATTGTAGAGGTCTTTCACCTCTTTTGTGAGATTGATTCCCAAGTATTTTATTTTTTTCGATCCTATTGTGAATGGGGTAGTTTTCCTAATTTCTCTTTCTGAAGATTCATCACTTACGTATAAAAATGTGTTGGATTTATGAGCATTGATCTTGTAACCTGCTACTTTACTGAATTCACTTATGAGTTCTAAGAGTTTTCTGGTGGAATTCCAGGTTCCTTTAAATATATAATCATGTCATCAGCAAACAGGGATAATTTGAGTTCCACTTTTCCTATTCGTATCCCTTTAATTTCTTTGGTTTGTCTAATTGCTCTGGCTAGAGTCTCAAGAACGATATTGAATACAAGTGGTGAAAGAGGGCATCCCTGTCTTGTTCCAGATTTTAGGGGGAATGCTTTCAGTTTTTCACCATTTAGAATGATATTGGCCATGGGTGGAATTTAAGGTCTTGTATTTTAAATTGTAGAAACTGCCAATTGTGAGAGAGACTAAAATGCAAATTTCATATACTTTACTGATTTCAACTGTGATCCAATCTGGTCAAACTTGTTAGTTGAGTCTATGCAAATATTGAACCTCTTCTTGCTGGCAACTTTGGCTGGAATGAGATTGGAATGACCTTCTTTTCCCTCTCATTATGGATTCATTACTATGTCTTGGAGTAAGAGTGTAAGTATGACAGGGAAAATGACCAGCACTTTCAACTGCTTCATCTCTGGAGTGATCTGGATTGAATGATATCTCTAATTCTGAGAGTCGCTGTCCACATACAAAGGACAGGTATATGGAATGTCACTCTATCTTTCACTACTTCTGGGCGAGGTGAAACTATCTGTTTTGACCCTATTCAGTTCTAGTTCTAAGACCTTGTCAGTAGCAGTCTTTGTCCCATATCTCAGACTGCCAATTTCAAAGGGAAGTACCTTATGTTCTTTTTCATTCTTTACATTCACAGCAGGGTTTCAGTCGTTTCAATTCCCAAATTGGCTCTCAGTATGGGCACCCACTGCTCCAATGAAATGTAGAGTGTAAGTGGATATTTGGTCTTGGATATTCGAAATACAAGTGTATCAGGTAGGATACAAAAAAAAGGAAGAAAAAATAGGTGGGTGGAGGATGGTGGAATAGAGAGAAGATGTGATTTCCAGTTGTTCCATGATTCAGAATATAAACAGTAGGAATATTTCTTTCATGTGAAGTGGGTGACAGAGGGACTATACCAAATTTAATATCAAAATTTTAGTGACAAAGAAATTTGAGTGATTTCAACATAAGAAATCAAACAAATGTAAGGAATCCAGTTGATAACACTGGCACCAGTTCATGATGAGAGGAGGGGAAACCAAGGCAGAAAGAGAATTTTCAAAGAAAATTTGAGATGCAAAAACCATGGAACAGAGAGTCAGACTGAACTTAAGTGACCTGAAAATAGAATTGGTCTGTGAAGAGTCTTCCATACTTCCTGCCTGTGGAGCATGGAGAGCTAACATGGTACATCATTTTATTTTATTTTTGTACCACAGATTGAAGTCAGGGGCTCTCAACTGCTGAGCCACATCCACGGTCCTTTTTAATTTTTTTATTTTTTACATTTTGAGGCAGGGTCTCACAAAGTTGCCTAGTGTCTCACTATGTTGCTGAGACTTGTTGTGAACGTGTGATCATCTTGCCTCAGCCTCCCAATCCACTGGGATTATAGGCATGCACCACTGTGACACCAGCAGGACACCATCTTGGACACATGATTTTCTGCTGCATGAGCCAGGGACTTCTTAAAAAGTATTGATTGACTATCCATGCATGCACCCACTTGAGATCTAGAGTTCACCTGGCAGGTTGTGACTGAGGTAGACAGAGAAGGGATTGCACCCAAAGGACTCAGACCATTGATTCAAAGTGGAGTGTTTTTGTTTTGGATATTTGCATGATTAGCTAGAGAGAACCTGGCAACTGAACTAGCAGTGCATTTTCACTCTGGGTCTGATTCAGTGAAGGCCACATTTGTGGGTGGTGGAATGTATGAGACTAGTGGAGAAGTGGTCACTTTTCCTCAAAATTGCTGTTCTTAAGAGGCCACTCTTATGGCTTAAATATTAGGTGTCCCTCAAAAGCTCATGTATGTGATGATCCAAGAACATTCATAGGGAAAATCACAAGATTATGAGAGTGGATTTTCAGTGGATTAATCCACTGATCGGGCGTAACTGGGTGGCAACTGTACCTACTGTGTGACTGGAGGAGTGGTTTACTGTGGTCATACCTTTGGAGTTTATATTTTGTACTTGGTGAGTAGAGTGCTCTCTCTGCTTCATGGTGCCATGTCCTGGGCTACTCTCCTCTGTCATATGTTTCCACCATGGTGTTCTGCCTCACCTTGGATCCATAGTAATGGAGTTGGCTAACTCTGAACTGAAAACTTTGTGAACTTTGAAACAAATGAACTTTTCCTCCTTTAAATTTGTTCTTGTCAGGTCTTTTGGCCACTGCTGGAGAAAAAGTTGACTAAAACAGTCACCCAAGATCCAGATACCAACAGAGATTGGCATCTATCCGGCAATAGGGTAGGTAAGCTGTTCTCTCTAGAGCAGATACCTCATGACAAAGTTTAAAAGGTTAGTAACAACTAAATGCCAGTAGCATGAGCTTCACATTTAGAACTCTACATTAGCTTTGCATGGGTATTACATGTAACTAATTTGATTGGATAAAACTCCAATTTTCACTACTTCCCATTCTGTACTAACTAAAACTTGTGAGAAGCATGCTGAGAGCTAATACAATCAGCTTTGGTTCCAGCCCATTCCAGCTATCAGGATAGTGAACAATTCAAAAAGGACAGTGTAACAATCCCTGGCCCTTACTCTCTATGAGGGCTCTTATCTCCTGAGCAAACAAGATATATGACATAACCAGGAAACATTCATTTGTGTCAACACTTTGACCACCTCAGTGGAGACAATTCCTTCATTTTTCATTAAGAATCTTTTGTTTTATTCTTTTTTATACTGAACTTATGTGAGATTGTGTATGTGTATGTGTTTTCTACCTGTACTGATTATGTAATATGCATATTACATAATAAATATATGTTCATTTTTTCTTTTCCTTTCTGTCATTTTCCCTCATTTTTCTTCTTCTTTTATTCATTACTCATCCATTTGTTCTTTTATCTTGTTTTGACTTTAGAGGGCTAAAAGTTTTTGCTCACTTGTTTCATTTTGACTTCTTTTTACCTTCATTTCGGTTGTTATTCTTTCTCTCACTTATTCTACTCTCACCGTTTCTTCTTCAATATTCAAATTCCCTGCCCTCATTTCACATCTCTCTCATTATTTTAGATATTTTTTACTTTTTCTCCTTTATAGCTATTATTTGCTATCTTTCTCATGCTGTTCACCTTTTGCATTTTTTAAACATTCTTTTGCCTTTTTACTCCATTTTCTTTTCTCTTAATGAACTGTAAATTTACAATATTTAAGAAAATTTTAATTCATATAATTACTGTCCCAGCAATTCATGTTGTTGCAGATTTAGTATGGTGAAAAACATAGGTGCTACCTGCTGTATACTTTAAAGCTAGATCTAGTTCAATACAATTCATTGCTTTTGCTATTGTTAAAGTTGGCATTGTCATTCCTATTTTTGTCATAATTAATGGTTTACGTGCCACAGTAGGTACTGTACATTTATTCAAATGCTATATATTGATCATTATTGTTGCTATTGCTTGTTCCCCCCTTTTTCTGAGAGGAAATAGGAAGTAACCAGTATGCTAAAACTTCACAGAGACTCCATGACTGAATTGTATCTACAATATAGCAACCTGAGAGAACACCTCCTCCATACCAAAACTAACCCCACTCCAGCTTCAATCATACTTTATCACATACAATATGGGAGACAAAATTTCAAACCATTGACTAGGCTCGCAGTTGATTAGATGATGATATCAGGTCTCCGTCTTGGATATCTACTCCTACAGAAATATTACAGAAATATCCCAAAACAATGGTTCAGGGGAAAAAAAAACCACAATTTTTCAGCATTTCTACAATAGGGAAGCAAATTAGCAGTTCTTGGGCATCTGCAAGGCAGTTGAAACTAAAATGTGTATTGTACTGAGCCCACGTGATGCAGCTAAAAGATCTGAACAACATAGGATATATTACAAAATAGATAACTATACACCAAATAACATTCTCATGAAAGAGTAATAGGAATCCCTATTAATAGATGTACAACTTCAAGACCTCTGAAAACATAACAATTCAGGCAAACAACTCTCCCCACAAAAGTTACAATCCCCAATAAAGGAACACACAGACATGGAAGGGGAAAAATTTCCAGAGAAGGACTTTCAAAAGTTGATTATTAAAATGATTAATGAGTTGGAAGAAGATGTAACAAACAAATTGAGAGAGCAATTATATAGGAAAAAGACCATTTAAATAAAGACATAGAGATTCTGGAAAGAAAACAATCAGAATTTCTATAAATAGAAGACACAATAAATCAAACAAAATTTACTTGAAATTATCATAAACAGACTAGATAACAGCATAGAAAACAGAATCTCACACCTTGAAGACATGGTATTTGAGCTGGAACACTCACTAGGCAGTAAAAAAAATGAAAGATATTGATCAGAATATTCAAGAACTCTGAGACAACATTAACAGACCAAGTACAAGAGTCATTAGAATCAAAGAGGACATGTCATTAAGAACCTTCTCAAGGAAAAGAAATAAGTTGGAAATCTTATGAGAATCAAAGGGAGATAGATATTAGAAATGGACCAAGGGATGGAAGGTAGGAAGGGAGAGGGAAAGTGCTGGGGAATGTGTTACCATTTTGATATTAGGTATCAATTCCCCGAGAAACTCATGTGTAAGACAATGAAGGAAAGTTTAGAGGTGAAATAATTGGATTATGAGATTATTAACCTAATCTGTGCATTAATAGGGTTTAACTAGGCCAGCATGGTGTGGCTGGAGGAGGTGATTAACTGGGGACATGCCTTTGGTTGTTTATATTTTGTACACTGTGAGGAGAGCTCTCTCTCTCTCATGCATGCTCTCTCTCTCTTTCTCTCTCTCTCTACATTTCCAACTGCTTCCTCTGCCACACCCTTCTTCCATGATGTTCTGCCTCACCTTGGGCCCTGAGTAATGTAATCAACTATGTATGGACTGAGACCTCAGAAACTGTGAGCCACAAATTAAACTTTTCCTTCTCTAATTGTTCTTGTCAGGTTTTTTGGTCACAACTGCAAAAATGCTGAGTAAATCAGAGTCGTATTGATCAAGTTATATTTTTATATTGTGTGCATGTTCGAATATGTAACAACAAATCCCATCATTATGTATACCTATAATGCAACAATAAAAATGTGGAAAAAAAGAACCTTTCCAGTAAAATTATAGCGGAAAATTTTTCAAACCTTAAGAATGAAGGGGACATCCACCTACAGGAGGCAAATAAACACTAAATAGACAAGATATAAAAATAACCTCCCTAGTCCAGGTGCAGTGGTGCACGTGTATAATCCCAAAGGCTTGGGAGGCTGAGGCAGGAGGATGGTGAGTTCAAAGCCAGCCTCAGTAAAAGCAAGGCACTAAGCAACTCAGTGAGACCCTGTTTCTAAATAAAATACAAAATAGGTCTGGGGATGTGGCTCAGTGGTCTAGTGCCCCTGAGTTCAATCCCCAGTACCAAAAAATAAAAATAAAATAATCTTCCCAAGGTAAATCATAATTAAAATGCCTAAATAGAGAATGTAGCAGTTAACTCAAATTGGTATCTTGATTGGATTAAGAGATGCCAATGATTAAGAGGCTTCTGGGTATGTCAATAAGGGCATGTCTAGGAATGATTGGAATGTGGGATAGTGAATTGAAGTGCAGAACTTCCCTAAGCATGGGCAGCATGGTCCAATAGGATGGTGGCCTGAATGTAATAAAAGTTGGAAGAACAAAGAAGCAGCAGCAGATGCAAGCTTGCTTCTTCTTGAAAGGGTTCTTGATTGCTGCTGTGATCACCTGAGGATATCAGACACTTGCTTCATCACTCTTCCAAAGCAAACACTGCCATTGGTTCTCCAGGGAGTTTCCAGAAGTCTTAAGTCTTGACTGGGGTAACACCACTGATCCTTCTTGTTCTGGGGCTTCAGCCTCTTGGACTGCACAGCTACTGGTTTATTCAGCTCTCCAGCCTGCAGACAGCCATTGTGGACTCTCCAGCTTTTGGTTGCATAAGCAAATCTAATAAATCCCCTTTTTATAATCATACTTCCTTTTATTCTGTTACTTTAGAGAAACCTGACTAATACAGAGAATAAGAATAGAATAATAACAGCCACAAGAAGAAAATATAAGATCACATGTATGAACAAACCAATAAGACTCACTTCAGGCTTTTCAAATCAGATTCTATGATCAAGGAGGCTTGGCATGAGATTATCTAAGTTCTCAGAGAAAATAATTGACCACAAAGGTTACTATGTCCAGCAAAGCTATCATTCAGAATCAAATATGAAACAAAAACTTTCCACGAGACTGATAATCTCAAATAATTTGTGATGGCTACATATATAATACAGAAAGTTCTTAAAGAAATACTAAAAAGAAGAACTTGAAATCAAATCCAAGGGCTCTCAAATGTATGTAGCTCTCCAGAAAAACAATTAAGAAAATGAAAATAAAGAATAAATTAAATCTGAAACAAACCAAAATGACTGAAAATAATAAACACTTCTTCATAATAAATTTGAATGTAAATAGTCTCAACTCTCTAATTAAAAAACGGAGTGGCAGAATGGATAAGTAAACAAGACCCAACCATATGCTATTTTCAGGAGACTCATTTTATAGTCACAGATATCCACAGACTGAAAATAAAAGGAAGGAAAAATTCCATGAAAAATAAGTCTGAAAACAAGCAGGAGTAGTTATTCTCATATCCAAAAAAGCAGACTTCAAGAAAAAAAGTTGTTCAGAGAAGAGTACAACAAGAAGATATGACAGTAGTAAATATTTATGCCCCAAATACTGGTGTACCTAATTACATGATACAAACACTTCTTGATTCTTGTCCCAGATAGACTCCAAAAGAAAAATACTGAGTTCAACATACTCCTCTCAATAAGACACATATCATCCAGACATAAAAATCAATATTCTTCTAACCTAAATGATGCTAAAATAAAATGGATATAACAGACATAAAAGGAATATTTCACCCAGCACAAGTGGAATACACATTCTCAGTAGCTTATGTAACTTTTCCAAAATAGGCCATATTTTAAGACACAAAAGGAGACTGTGAGCAGATAAAAAAAAATCATTAATATTATCAAATTGTAGTGGGTTACTATTATAAATAAATAGGAAGAAAACGTATAGAAACTACATAAACACAAGCGGATTGAATAATTCTCTTTGAAATGAGGAATGCATTGTAGAGGACATGAGGAGAGAAGTCTAAGATTCTAAGAATCAAGTAAAAAGAATGATCCAACATATCAAAATGTACATCTATGGATATGCCACAGTGAATCTTACCATCATGTGTATCCTCAAGACACTAATTTTAAAAATATATAAGTATACAGTAGAAAAATTGGTATAAAAGAAGGAAGGGAACAGGGGGTGAGAGCAAGTGAGATCAATGTGAAGTAATGGGGACTGAATTGGAACAAATTATATTCTACACTTTTATTATGTCAAAATAAATTCCATTGTCATGTATGACTACACAGAGCAAATAAAATTTAGAAAATTTACAAAAGATTAATTTAAATGCTAATTTTGATTATAAAAATAAAAAAAAATTTGGGGACACTATGAAGGGAGTGCTAAGAGGAACATTATGGCATTAGGTGACCACTTAAAAATAATAAAAATCACAGCAGTCTAATGCTCCATCTCATGGTCATAGAATAGCAGGAACAAGCTAATTTCAAAATCAATATAAGACATGAAATAATTAAAACTAGAGCCAAAATAATTAATGAAATTGTGATTAAATAAAGCATTAAAGATTTGGTTCTTTGAAAAGATAAAAAAGATTGATAAAACCTCCAGTGAAATTAACCAAAAAATGAGAAACAATACCAAGTAAAAATAAAATGCAGATGAAAAAGAAGATATCACTATGAACATTTCTCAAATCCAGAGGATCATTAGGGACTATTTTGAAAATGTAAATGAATTGGAAAATCAAGAGGATATTGACAAAGTTGTGGACAGGTATGAGCTACTCCAATTAAGCTAAAAATATCCCAATTAAACTTAAAAAATTAAAGAAAACCTGAACAGACAAATATCAATTAATGAAATTGAAGTAGTTATAAAATGACTTCCACAAAAGAAAAGCCCAGGAGCAGAATGGATTGCAGTCATGTTCTCCCAGACCTTTAAAGAAAAACCAACATCAATCCTCCTCAAATTATTCCATGAAATAAAGGCAGGAATCACTCCCAAGTTCATACTATAAAGCCAGTATTACTCTGACACTTAAGCAAGATAAAGACAAAACAAGGAAAGCAAACTACAGACCAATATCCCTAGTGAATATAAATTCAAATATCCTCAATAAAATATCATCAAAATGCATTCAAAAACATAATATGAAGAATGAACACCATAATCAAGTTGAGTTAATCCCAGGGATACTATGTTGATGCAATGTACATAAATCAATAGGTAAAATTCATCACATATAGAATCAAGGAAAGAAATCACATATCATTTCAATAGATGCATAAAAAGCCTTTTGCAAAAATTCTGCCATCATCAATGTTAAAAATAGTGAAGAAAGTAGACACAGAAGAAACTTACCTCAATAGCATAATTCTACACATGCCTACATCATTTTGAACAGAGGAAAACTGAAAGCATTTTAAGACAAAGATTTCATATCATGAAAGCATTTCATGAACAAGAAAAGAAATGTCCACTGTCACCACTCCCATTCAATACAGTTCTTTAATTCTAGAGAGAAATCAGGCAAGAGAAGGAAATTAAAGGAATACATGTAAGAAAAAAAAAGAACTCAAACTGTTTGCTAAAACATGATCTATACCTAGGGGACACAAAAAGCTCTACCAGAAGACTTCTAAATCTGAGAAACAAATTTAGCCAAGTAGCAGGATACAATACCAATATACTCTATTAATTGTAATTCTCTATTAAAGATTGTGCTTAGGAAGAAATCAACAAAACAATTCCATTCACAATAGCCTCAAAAATATTTAGGAATAAATCTAACTAAGAGGGTAAAAGACTTGTACAATGAAAATTATAAAAAAGAAATTGAAGATGTTAGATGATGGAGAGACTACGTTCATGAAATGGTAGAATTATTGTCGAAATGGCAATATTACACAAAGCAATCTATGGATTTAAGCAATTCTCATCAAAATATATTCTTTACACTAGAAAAAAATAGCAGTCCTAAAATTTATATGGAGGATCCAGAATAGCCAAATTCATTCTGATCAAAAAGAGTGATGTGTGAGGCATCACAATACATGATCTCAAATTATAATACAGAGGTATAGTAACAAAACAGCATTGTATAGGAATACAAGTAGCTGTGAAGACCAGTTGAATAGACGAGAAGACACACAGACAAATCCACATTGATAGAGTCATGTGCTCCTTGAAAAAGATGTCAAAAGCCTATGCTGGAGAAAATATAACCTTTATAACAAATGGTACTGGGGAATCTGGATAGCACTATACAGAAGAATGAAACTAGATCCCTACCTCTCATATTCCCCTGCACAAAAACCAACTGTAATTGTATCAAACACCTAAGAGTTAGAGGAGAAATAGTGAAACTTCAGGAAGAAAACACAGGGTCGATACTCCATCATAGTGATGCAAGTAACAACTTCCTTAATGAGACACTAAAGCACAAAAAATAAAAGCAAACATGAATAAGTATGGTGGCATTAAATTAAAAAAGCTTCTGCACAGAAAAGGAAAAAAGAACATGAAGAGAACGCCTACAGAATGGGAGAAAATCTTTGTCAGTTACTCTTTTGACAGGAGATCAATAACTGAAATATAAAAAGAACTCAGAAAACTTAACAAGAACCCCTTACAACCCACACAAAAGTGAGCAACAGTCCTAAAGAGACATTTCTCAAAAGAATATATACAAATGGCCAACAAACAAATATATGTAAAAATGTTCAACATCCTTAACAGTCAGGAAGATGCAAAACAAGACTACACTGATATTTCATTTCACCCCAGTTAGAATGACATTCATCAAGAATACTAATGATAATTTCTGGTGAAAATTCAGGGGAAAATGTACGCTTTTACATTTTTGAAGGCAATGAAAATAAATAAAACCCTTTCAAAAAGCCATAGGCAATTCCTCAATAGACTAGGAATGGGATCTCCATATGACCTAGCTATTCCATTCTTTGGTATTCATAAAAAAGAAGTAAAATCAGCAAATTATAGTGATACATGCATAGTGATATTTATAGCAGCACAATTCACAATATCCAAGTTGTGGAACCAGCCTAGATGTCCATCAATAGATGATATATACATATATATATATATATATATATATATGAATGACATGGAGTTCTACCCAGCCCAAAGGTGAATGACATTATGTCATTTTATGGTAGATGGATGTAACTGGTAAACATCATGCTATATGAAATAAGCCAGATAAGACTCTAATGTTTTCTCCCACATGTGGATGCTACAGAGGAAAAAAATAAAGAAAGATGGGATCTTATGAAAATGAAAGAGAGATCAGGGGAGTAGAGTCAATGGGCCAAAGAGGACGGATAAGGGAGGAGGGGAAGGAGAAGGGAAGACCTGAGGAATAAAATTGACCAAATTATGCTATGTGTATTTACGAATATGTCACAGTGCATTTTAGTTTTGTATGTTGCTATAATGTAGCAATTTAAAATACATAAAAGAAAACACAGTAGAGGAAGGAGATTGGGAGAGGAAGAAGCAGAGAAAAAGAGGAAGTACTAGAGATTGAAGTGGACCAAACCATGTTATATGCATTTAGAAATAGGTGAAAATGAACCACTATTATGTGTAATTTATTGCATTAAGAAATATAAATAGAAAAAAGATAAGGAAAGAAAAAAGACGAAAGGAGAGTGATTTCTGAAAATGAAAAAAAAGGGAACCTGTGAAATTTTCAAGTTATTGACTTGGGTAGTCTAATCCATGAGTTCCTTAAACTTGTCAGTGCTTCCTCCATTCCAACCAACTCTGTTAGGGAGATTCCAACACATCTGTTGAGGATTACTGGTTCTATCTCCAGCTGCAGAACTTCAGGACTTTCTTCCCAGTGAGCACCGTCCAGCTTTTCTGAGTTTATTATCTGCTCAAATTATGGATACGTTCATTAGCATCTGGTTTTCTTAAGCATAATAGGAGTATGTCTTTTAGATTGTTGGAGGAGTAATCTCTCTCACCAACTGAACTATAGCAGGTACAGAAGCCCTTTGGAGGGAATATCATGATGCCATGTGCCCCAGATACTGGCTGTGGAGCTACAGGACCTGTTTATCCAACTGGATTTTGGTCTTGCTTTAGTCTTATCCCTTCTTTCTATGTCCCTAATTTTGTGAATGGAAATGTTTAACCTGTACCTTTATATATTGGATATTCGTAAATTGCTTTTAATTTTACAGGAGCTCACAATGTAATATTGCCTTGAGTTTCAGAGATTTTGAACTTGTTGGGGGCTGTGCCATGTTGATCACATCGGCAGCGAGTAGGTTAATTGACATAAGCACACTCAGGTGATTTTATTGTCCACGCACACAATGTATGCGCATGTGTTCTCAAGCACTAATTGCCTGCTCAGAGCGTCTCGCCTAATCTTTGCGTAAGAGGCGTAGCCCTGCTCTCCGCCTCCTGGAGGTGATATCAGTGTAGGCAGAGCGAGACAGAGACACAGCAGCCATTAGCAGAAAAGCAGTAGAAGAAGACACACGCACGGAAGCAGCTAGGACGTGCGCGGCAGCAGCGAGTAGGGGCAGCGGCGGAAGGCAGATTGCAGAGCAGAAAACTGAGACGCATCACTGGGGCACCTTGGGTGGACACGCCCTTAGTTCACAGGATGCAGGACGCACCAGTGGGAAGCAGCAGAACTTAAGTGAGGCGTAGCAAGTCTCTCTTCCTCTAAGCAAAGCCTGTCCTTCTCTCAAAGTTTCTCTTAAGCAAAGTCTCTCTCTCTCTCCTCTCAAAGCAAGTAAACCTCATTTCCTGTATCCTCTATAAACAAACAAGCAAGAAAGCAGTGCACTAAAGAGAAAGATAGAGTGCCTCAGTTTCCACTCCATCACCCATAAGACCCGTGCAAGTTGTTGCTGCAAGTGGTGACAAATATCCACAGATTTTGTACCGTAAAGAGCCAGCGACAGAACTTGAACATTGAGCAATCTCAGAACTATAGAGACTATGGGAACTCCTTGGGATGGACTAAATGTATTTTGCTTTGTCAGATGAGTGTGAGCCTTTGGGGGCCACTGGAAGAATGTTATGCTTTGAATGTGACATGTCCCCCAAAAGCTCACATGTAAGACAATGCAAGGTTTGAAGGAGAAATGATCAGGTCATAGTCTTAACTTAATTAGTGGATTAATCTCTGATGGTATTAACTGAGGGGTAACTGGAGGCAGGTAGGGTGTGACTAGAGGAAGTGATTCATTGAGGGTGTGGCTATGGGGTATATATTTGTATCTGGCTTGTGGAGTTCTAGCTCTCAGCTTTCTGATAATGATGTGAGCTGCCTCCCTCCACCACACTCTTCTGCCTTACTGTTCTGCCTCACCTTGAACCTGGAGGAGTGGAGCTGGCCTTCTGTGGACTAAGAGTTCTAAAACCATGGACTCTCAAACCCTTCCTCCTCTACAGTTGAGCTGGTCAGACCATTTAGTCACAGCAGTGAATAAACTGACTTAAACAGCATGCCTGGCACTGCCAATATTTGTTGGCTTTATTAATTGTATTTATATTCTAGAAATAATTTTTTTCTCCTGGTTATTATCTTGCTTCACATGCTCCCATTCCCACTCCTGCCACCACTCTGCATTTCCCTACATCAGTTTGCTGCTGTGCAATGGCTGATTTAATTCACCATTCCAGAGATGCTGAAATACTGGATTTCTTCCAGATGTCATCTTTCCTCTTCAAGTTTTGTATATCAAACTTTTATCTTGTATGCAACCTTTTAACCTTGCTTATTAGTTATAGTATTTTCTGATTAATTTACAAAGGATTTTCTCTAATCATGATATGCATCTGAGAATAGTTTTATTATTGTTTTCCAATTTGAAAGATTTTATTTATTTCTTTTGTTAACTGCCCTGGTTAGAACCTTGGGAACAATGTTGAAAAGAAGTAGTAGCCAGGGTGGATATTTGTGTGTTGCTTTTGACCTTAGATGGAAAGCAGTCTTTTAGTATTAAGTGTGATGTGAGCTATGAATTTTGTAGATGTTCTTTTTCAGGTTGTGGAAGTTCCATTTAATTCCTAGTTAGTGAAGATTTTTTTTTTAATCATGAATATGTGTTGAATTTTGTCAACTATATTTTTTGGGTCTATTGTGATGATCATGTGATTTTTATTTTTATTGTAATTGATATGATTATTACATTAATTTATCTTCAGATAGTAAAGAATACTTATAACCCTATGACAAATCCCACCTGATCAAAGTATTATTTTTTTATGTTGCTGGATTCTTTTGGCTAGTAACTTAAGGATTTTTGAGTCTATATTCATAAGAGACACTAGTTTGTAATTTTCTTTTCCTGTGAAGTCTTTATCTGCTTTAGCTATCAGAGTAACACAGTCTCATACAATGTGTTGGAAAGTGACTCCTTATTGTCTTTTTTTCCAAGAACTTGTGAAGATTGCTATTAATTTTTCTTTAAATGTTCATTAGAATTCAGAAATAATGCCATTGGGGTTCCTTAGATTTTGTTTTTGGGAAGTTTTCTTGTTAACTGATTCAATATCTTCCTATATGTAGACTGATTCAAATGGTCTATATCCTCATGATTCAGTTAATAAAAATATCTTGTGTTTTATAGGAATTTGTTCATTTCAACTAAGTTACCTGATTGCTTGGCATATGGCTGGTTATAATGTTTATAATTTTTTTTTATTTTTATAAGATTGGCAATTATGTCTGTCTTTCATTTCTGATTCTCACAATTTGAATCTTCTTCCTTCTTTTTCTTTATCAAACTAATAAGGAGATTTTCAATGTTGCTGATCTATTCAAATAACCAGATTTTTTCTTTTGGTTTAACTGATTTCTCTACTCTTGTCTATTTTTATTTAATTAATTTCCACTTTAATTGCTATTATTTCTTTCCTTTTCATTACTTTATGGTTTGTATTTCTTTTTCCAATGTCTTAAAGTTGAAGAATAGATTATTGACTTGATATGATCATTCTTTCTTTTATATAGGCATTTACAACCATAAATTTCCCTTCAATCGTTGGTTTACCTAAAAGCCACATATTTCTTATGCAATAACTTCATTTTCTTTCATTGCAAATTACTTTTTGATTTTTCTTTTGATTTTTTTCTTAACCAATTTGCTGTTCATGTGTCTATTATTTAATTTCCATATATTTGTAAACTCCCCAAATTTTCCTATTTATTTCATTCCATTTGGATAAGAGAACATACTTTGCATATTTTATGCTTTTAATTTATTGATATTTATCTTATGGCCTACCATATAATCTACACTGGAGTATATTCCATGTGTACTTAACTAAAATATATTTTATATTTTCATTGGGTGGAGTGCTCTAGAGATGTCCATTAGGTCTTTGTGGTTTGTTGTTGCATTGTTCGAATCTTCTATTTCCTTATTTACCATTTTTTTTTTATCTATTGTCAAAAATAAAGTACTAATGTCTTCAGTGATTATTGCCGGTTGATTTTTTCCTTGCTTTAATTCTGTCAGTTTTTTGTTTCATATCTTTCTATACTGTTATTAAGTGCATATATGTTTGTAATTGTTACAACTTGATGGACTTAAACTTTTATTTTAAACTGTCTTTCTCCAGTAATTATTTTAAAGTTTGATTTGTCAGATGCTGATCCATAATGTGGGATGTGGTAAGGAAGAATGAGGGAACTTTGGATTGTGCAGAAGGGAGCGAGGGGAAGGGAAGGGGTGTGGGGGTGGGAAGCACTGCAGAATGAGACAGACATTTTTACCCTATATACATTTATGATTACACTACCAGCATGGCTCTTCTGCATCATGTACAGATAGAGGAATGAGAAGTTGTGCTCTGTGTACAGTGTGTCAAAATACATTCTACTGCAATGTATAAATAGTTAGAACAAATTAAAACAAGCCAAAAAAAAGTAAAAATAAAACATATGCTATCTTATCTCTTTGAAACAAAAAAGTTTGCTTTGTCTCATATTAATAGAGCTGCTCCACATATTCTGTTATCTGAATAATATGAACTTTTCTATCCTTTCAATTTCAACTTCTGGATTTAATGTGTGACTCCATTATAGAACATGAAGTTGGAACAGTTTTTGTATAGCCAGGAAAACTATGTCTTTTATTAAGTGTATATGATGTGTTTAAAATAGTACCCACCACATGACAAAAGCACAATAGATGTTATTATGATTGTTTTTATTTTATTAATTAATTAAGCTGACCAAAATTAAACTTCAATTCCTGTCCTACTGTTCCCATTTTATTAAATTGGTGCTTGCCAAAAATGTTTGTCTTATATATATTTCACTTTTGCTTAGTACCTCACAAATCCATCATAAATCCTGAATATACATTCAAAATATTGTTGAAAGATATTGTTCCTGCATGTCTTGTGAATGGGGTCTGTCAGATTCCTGTATGTCTTGTGAATGAGGCGCTAACTGCCCTCATCCAGAATGTTTATCCAGAATGTTTATCAATCAAAAAGCTTTGGGAAGACAGAAATTGTGCATCTCCTTGGAGCCAAATGGCAGGCATACATTCTGTCCAGTATGATAAAAATAAGGTCTCACTGGGTGTGGTGACCCAAGCCTGTAATCCCAGCAACTCTGGAGACTGAGGCAGGAGGATCTAGTGTTCAAATCCAGTCTCATGAACTTCAGGAGGCCCTGAGCAACTCAGCAAGACCCTGTCTCTAATAAAATAAACAAGATCTAATAAACAAGTTCTCTCTCAGAATTAAAGAGTGGGCATGTTTACTGACTATAATAAAGATAAATATTTCTCAAGTTCAGGATTTTCTGTCTTATAACAAGACCCACTGCACATGCATGTATCATCTTGTCTTTGTTTTGTCACTCTGGAAATTGAGACTTGGGAAATGGACACAAAAATGCTCATATAGGGCCATGGAATCAAATGTACCAATTGTACAAGTCTTCCTAGAGGAAATTATGTCTGTTATGAATACTGAAATAAAAGTAGGAGTGAAGTTAATGAGAGAAGAAATTGTAAAGGTCCAATGCCAGAAAGAGCACAGATACGTTAGAAAAATTGTGTTTTGTGGAGCCCAAGTGTTGGGCACAAGATAGGCAAAAATGAAAGACAGCTGGAGAAGACAAAATAAAAAGTTGAGAGGTAAGGACATCCTGGGCATTAAAGGTCATGTGTGCTATGTCACTATTAGACAAGATTTGGAAGATCATGGAGAGTCATTGAGGGATTTTAAGATTTGACTATTTGCAGTTTAGAAATATGAATGGAATTGAGTACATTAAAATTGGCAGAAGTCTTTTAAATCACATATTCAGCAAAATGGTTTAGAATTTATAAGAAATTCGAACAGAGAATGAGAGAAGCAAGGTCAAGAACTCAAATACTGCGATTATGATATATTCAACTTTCTCCCATGTGTATTTCAAATGTAAAATACAGTGGGCCACAAAAGTAGTTGTAAATTAATTCAATTATATTCTTATATTTTCTTTTTCTGAATATGATCCTTTCTTGGTAAATCAAATGTAAAATTATTTCTAAATAAAAAAACATAAAGTAGGAACATTTTTATATAGCCTGGAAAGCTTTGCCTTTTATTTGAACTCTTTAATACATTTACATTTATTATTAATATATTTAGAATTATGTCTGACACTTTACTATTTATTTTCTATAAATCATGTTCCTTTATATAATTTTGCTGTTCCTCTATTTTTCCTTTACTCCTTTCTCTTGAAAATATTTTCTAATGTGTAGCATTTTAATTTTAAAAAATTATTTTCTACCATATTTCAAGCTTATTTTAGCAGCTGCTCCAGAGTTTACCACATATATCCCAACTTATTAGAATGAGTTTAAATTATACTTGCTTAATTTTATTGATATGTGGAACTGTTTTATGTGTATAACTCTGTTCCTTTTAAACTCTTTCCATGATATTATTACTAGTACCTCATCTATATACAAACACAAAAGTATATTGTTATAATTATTACTTTATCATATGTTGTCATTCTCTTACTCATTAGAGTTCACTGCCATGTATCTACTTTCTGGTATCACTGGCAAATATTATATTTATACATATATATTATAAATATTATATATATTATACAAATATACTATACATATGTATTATATAATACAAATATTTATGTATGTTACACACACAAACACAACACAAAACATTTCTGTTATAGGTCCAATATATTGTATACCCATTATTTTATACAATTTTTAAATATATTTGTTTTTAATTATAAAAAAATGTGGTACAAAGTGATGTTTTGCTACATATATACATCAGGGAATGATCGCATTTAATTACCACATTCATGACCTTGAATATTTATCATTTCTTTTGGAGAGAACATCTTCTCTTGTACCTATTTTTTGAATCCTATTAATGTTTACAATTAATATGTATTAATAGGACTATAAAATTTTTTCTCCTCATCTTTGACTTAAAGCATGTTACTAAATTGTGTTTTGTGTTTTCCTTTACACTTAGCCTACTTCTGTTTGATAAGATTCTTATATGGGTAAGTTATTGTTTTTCAAAAAGTTTGATAAGAATTCTGCCACTAATAGAAGGTGTTTCCTTCTCTTTTTCCAGTACTCCATTTTATGTATGCTGGTACCCTAATGGTGCCTCACATGTCTCTGAAGAGCAACTTTAGAGACTTAACACTGTGGAGAATAATAAACTTGAGTAAAATAATCCAATCACTCACTGAACAAATATGCAAATAATCCCCACAGTGGAGATTATCCAGAATTGTAAAAATATGTTATCTAAAATGTCCATTTTCTAACTAAAATTTACAAAACATGAAAAGAAATGGGCAAGAATCATGTACATACCATGGGGAAAAAAAAAGCAAGACACAGGAACTGCCTGTGAGAGCATCAGTTTTATTATTTTATCTCTGTATTTTGGCTTATACAATCTCTATTGATCAATCTGCAAGTTTTCTAATATTTTCTTCTGTCAGATTGAATTCATTGTCTAAACCCCTAGCTAATATCAATTTCAATTATTGTAATTTTCAAGTCCAGACTTCTTACTTGGTTATTTAAACATTTTTTTTCTGCTTTTTATTTGATACCACATTGTAGTTTGAATTTCCTTTACTACTGTAATTAGTTCTGTGAACATATTTGTTATTGGCTACTTTTAAATATTTTCCCATTAAATAGAGCATCTGATGCTCTCCCAGAACACAACTGCCAGAAATCAAAGAGAGAAGGAAAAAGAGGGCAGGGGAAGGGGTCAGGAACAGATGAAGTCCAAGGTCATTCCCTTAGTGACCTGTATCCCCTAACCATGCTCCACTTTCCTACAATTACCATCCAATAGTGCATTCATCTATGAATGGATTAATTCAGCAAATGAAGTGATTCACTGATGAGATCACAGCTCTAATTATTGCCTATAAGCCCCACCTGTGAACATTGCCACACTGTGTATCAGGCTTTCAACACATGATGTTTTCAGGAAACATTCCACATCCAAATAATAAAAGCTTCTAATGATTCATTTAAATTCTGACACTATCTTATCATTAGATCCCACAAGTTAAAGACTCGGTCACACAAGATTTTCCCTACTTCAGATATCAATTACAAATCTGTACTGCTTATACATCTAACCAAACAGTTATAAATTCATGATTCCCACAGTACCCTCCGTCAGTTTAATAATTTGTTAAGATGGTTTATTGAAGTCAGAGTAACACTTTACTTACATTTACTCATTTATTACAAGACATACTGTAAAGACTACGATGATCAGCAAGATGAAAAAGCACATGGGACAAGGATAGTAGGGTCTTCAGTGAAGGAGCTTCTGTTCCTGTGAAGTTGTAAGCACCATACTTCCAGCATATGAATATGTCCACCATAGGAAGGTCATTAAATCACATAGTTCAAAAGCTGTTTTAGAACTTAATTTCTAGCCATTTTATTTTCTAGAAGTCAATGGGTGTGGATGAAATATTCAAACCTGTAATTATTTGGTCTTACCTGGTGACTGGTCTCAACCTGAGTCTATTTTCAACCTCAATTTATGTCACCTCATTATCATAAAATTAGGTGTGACCAAAAGGGTCTCACTGTGAATAACTAAAGATAATTTTATCACTCACGAGATTCCAAGAGTTTTAGGAGTCTTTGTCAGGAACCAGAGGCAAAGATCAAATATATTTCTTATTATACCACAGGTACAAAAGCAGAAGGAAAGAAATCAGACAAGAAATGGTAAGAGCTTGCTTGGACTAGGGTAAGATATAAAGAGAAGTGGAGAGATTAGTGGGATATACAAAGCTAAGTTTCAGAAGACTACTTAAAGGATTTAAAATATGAGTATTAAGGAATGAGGGAGATAACAATGATTAGTTCAAGATTTCAGTCTTACCATACAGAGAGTGGAGAAGACTGGAAGAGGATCAAGTTAGAAGGATTATGCAATAAGTTCAGTCTTTAATACTCTATCATTCAAAAGTGTATAGTGTTTCTATTTATGTACAATCTATCCAAATGTATAAGTGCATTCTACTGTCATGTACAACTAATTGGAACAAATAAAAATTTTTAAAAAATTTAAAAAGTAAAAGAAAATGTATAGTGTTTCAAATTCATTTATAGCAATAGTTTAAAAAGCATTTGTTAACCACTTCAGAGATGTTCATTTTTTAAATATTTTATTGTAGTTGTTGTTAGGCACAAAATACCTTTATTTTATTTTTTATGTAGTGCCGAGGATCAAGCCCAGGCCTCACACATGCTAGGCAAGTGCCCTACCACTGAGCCACAACCCCAGCCTGGGGATGTTTTTTTAATAGTAAATTTAAAGTTTATTAATTCTAATTCATTTGTTTCTGTTCATAAACAGTTTATGCATACAATCAATATTTGACAGTTCTTTACTCAACTCGCTTTCCAAAATACACCAATAGGGAAAATGTTATAGCAAATGAGGTTATTATTTTCAAAATCAATGGAATCCCTATGTGACACTTAGCTGACAAAAACTCTCCCAGTGAATCCATGATATGTGGTTTCTATAGGTATGGGAAATATGAGCTTTGGCTCATGAGTTAAAACACCAATATTAGGGTGCCATTTCACCTGCTAATTGACTCGTGAGACACTTATCTAGACTCTTTCAAAAGGCCTCTTTGGCTCCATCTTTGTGGTGGTGCACTGACTGCATGTTTTTTAACAGAAGATTGTCAGTTAGACCATGGGGAGTGTAATGATTTCAGAGGAGAAATTAATGAATTTGTTCACATAACTTTCACAAATTTAAACATCAATTGTGAGTTTTTTCAGAAATCTCATTATATACTTTTTTTGGTACCAGGGATTGAACCCAGGGGTGCTTAGCCACTGAGCCACATCCACAGCCATTTTTTTTCTTTTATATTTTGAGACAGGATCTCAGTAAGTTGCTTAGGCCTGGCTAAGTTGCTGAGGCTGGCTTTGAACTTGTGATTCTCCTGCCTTAGCTTCCTGAGCTGCTGGCATTATGGGTGTGTTTCACTGCCTATACACTCTTCATATAGATTAAGTTCATAAAGGTATAGAGTTGTAAAAGTAATGAGAATGAAAGTAATGGATTGTTTACATTTCTTCTCTAAAATATTTTCACATCATCTTACTGTTACTGCTTATTATAGTTGTCTATTGTATAAAACTGACTCCCACATTTAATAGGCTAAAGAAAAACTTATTTTATCTCATAATTTTATAGGTCAAGAATTTGATCAGGTCTCAGCTAAGCAACTCCTCTGTTCTCTACTGGGGTCACTAAGTATAATTCAGCTAGCACCTGGGCTAGTTTGCAGGTTCCATGATGACTTCAGTCACATGCCTGAAAACTTAATGGGAACACACACATACTGAGCTTAAATGTCACACTCTCACTTTCCTTGTTGTCTTAGAACCTCTCTACGATCTAACAGAAAAGTTAGATTCTTACCTGTTTTCATGTTTTAAATTGTGTCCCCATGAAAGTTATATTACACTCTCCAAAAACATCAGAATGTGACTGTATTTGGAAATATCATTGTAGAAGAAATTATATAAGATAAGATCATACTGAAATGGTGAGGGCCTTATTCTAACATAACTTGTGTCCTTATAAATAGATTAGAGACAGAGAAACAGACACACACAGAAAGTACTCCATGTAATGAAGGAGGCAGAGATTGAAGTGATGAATTGCAAGCTGAGTAATGCCAAGGAGTGTTGGCAACACCAGAAGCTAACAGCAAATCATGGAACAGCTTCTACCCCAGAACCTTCAGAAAAGAGAAAGAGAGAGAGAGAGAGAGAGAGAGAGAGAGAGAGAGAGAGAGAGAGAGAGAGAGAGAGAGAGAGAGAGAGAGAAACAGATGAACATGGCCCTGTAAACATCTTGATCTGGGATTTCTAGCTTCCAGAATTATGAAAGAACACATTTTTCTTTTATTAACGTCAACCAGTTCATGATACTTTTCTATGAAAACCCTAACGAACTAATATACACAGCAGCTCAAGCTTCCAAGTCGAAGTGATCCAAGAGACAGTAAGTGGAATCTGCCAGTCTCTTAAGGACTCAAACTAGATACTGGTACAGCAACACTTCCAACATACTTTGCTGGTCATAGTAATTTCAGAGCTCCCTTGAATTGAAGGAAACAGGCTATAGACTTAAGCTCTTCATGAAAAGTACATCAACAATTGCATATATACTTAACTTACCATATAATTTATATTTGTTAAATTTATATTTTTGCTCTTATCTTTGTGTTTCATCTATAATTCACAAACATTTATTCTATATCAAATAGAAATTTCAGGGTTCAATCAGAAAACAACCTAATTATTTTCCCCCTCTGCCTGTTTGAACTTATTGTCAGGTAGTTGTTTTCCTGGTATTGGAAGAAGTGTTAAGCAAGATCCATAGCTTATATGCAAAAACAGATAATAAAAAGCCTCACCCATTTTCAGTCACAAGAATAGCCTCATTTAATAATTAATATGCCCTTTCCAGTATAATAATAAAAAGCTCTGACTTCATTCAAAATTAACATTTACTCACATCTTGTCTGCTTTCTGTTCACTGCTTATTTTGGAGGAAAGGAAGCATGATTATCATGCTCATATAATCCATGACTTCTCTCACTAGACTACCTTCTGTTTCTCCATGGTTGGAAGAGTGGGTGAATGGGAAAGAGAAACAAAGAATAGAAGGATGTGTGTAATTGTGCAGATTGTGCATTGTACAATTTGCTACATCATTCATGATCACACTTGTATGGGGCAGGAAAGACTAAACTTCACTGTGAGATAATAAATTTGTGTTATTTTAAGCTACCACGCCTATAATATTCTGATACACCAGCAATAGGACACCAATATAAAAACACATACAAATAGTAACATAGCTTTTCAACTAAGATTAATGTCAAGAATGTAAATAATAAGGGGGCTGGGGTTGTAGCTCAGTGGTGGAGCATTTGCTGAGCACATGTGAGGCACTGGGTTTGATCCTCAGCACCCATAAAAACAAATTAAATAAAATAAAGTTATTATGTTCATCTAAAACTACCAAACATTTTTTAAAGAAATATAAATCTAAAACCAAAAACTGTAGTGTTTGGATAATTGAAGTTGTATATATGTTGATATCACTGAAATATTTTAAAGAGAAATGTGTGACCAGTAAATAAGATTAATATCTGAAAATTGTATTTTGTCAAATTTAGAATGCATTCTCTCTTATTTCTAAGTGTTCTTATAAAACTTTGTCAAGTGGTGGCGTGAAGTCACACGAGTTTTTGCATAATTTTCAAGTAAAGCTTGTTAACCATTTTAGTAAACCATTTACATTTCTCCAAAACAATACCTGAAAGCACAATTTTTCTGCAAATATAAAGATGAGGACAAAAGTAAACATTCAGTGTTAAAAGATGAAATTCACATACCAGTAATACGTGATATTATTAGCAAGGAATTTGTACAAACAGATATAATATTAAGACCAAATGTTAGCTTCTGGGGATTTAAATGCAGAAAATTGTTACATGCATTTAGGGATATGTCAAAATGAACGTCAAAGTTATGTATGAATGTATTGCATTAATAAAAACAAAGAAAATTATCTCAAAGTAGGATGAGTATTGGCAAAATACTCATTAATCTTATTTACTGGTCACACATTTCAGTGATATCAACATATACACAACTTCACAGCTATGTTACTATTTGTATATGTTCTTATATTGGTGTAATATTGCTGGTGTATCAGAATATTATAGGATGAGTATTGGCAAAATAATTTGATTTCTTAAATCAAAGGTCATCATTGGAGAATGGTATGTGATGCGGAAAACCTATTACTGGCATCTATGTATTATAGCACTATTTTTCTTTATGGTCGGATAAAACTGATTTATAGAGTCAGGGTAAGATCTTGACATATGATAATACATAAATGATGGAGGACAGTATAACTTTTGGTTTTATTTTTCACTAAAAAAGTTTATGCTAAAGATTAAGAAATTTTTGTTTTGTTTTTATCATTATTTTTTCAGTTACTAACTTAATTGTTTGCTTTTAAGAAGATCTGCTACAGACTAAAAAAGTTACTGGATATATTATCTACAAATATAACTCATTTTTGTAGCCAGAATGAGCATTTCTACTCAAATGAGAGGGGTTACCTTCAAAAGGAGTATGAATACTTTCATAGAGAATAATCTGTGGTCAAACATGTTCCTCTTGATTCTATCTTTACATCTAGACAAAACATTTATTTACAAAATATATGATTGTCTGAAAGGAATATCTAAGATTCTGTGAATTTGTACACTAATGAAAGTTCAGAAGGATTTCCAGATACAAGATCAACATAGGAAAATCAATGGTGCTACTATACAATAGGAATAACTTGTCTTAAAAATAGGCAAAGCCAGATATGATGGTACACACCTTTAATCCCACCAACTTCGGAGACAGAGGCAGGAGGATCACAAATTTGATGTCAGCCTTAATAACTCAGAAAAACCCTGTCACAAAATAAAAAATAGAAAGAACTAGAGATGTAGCTCAGCAATAGAATGCTCCTGGTTTCAATCCCTAGTACTAAAAAAGATGCAAAATGTACATTTTTCCATGGTTTCATTGGTGTATTATAATTATAAATAAAAAGTATGATTAATTGTTACATATTTGCATATGCACACCATCTGACAATGTAATTTGGTCAATATCTTGAGTCTTGTTCAGATATGAATGACATAGTGAAAGGGAAAATTGTACATATGATCAAATTATGGCCTTATTTATCTTGCTTTTAAATGTGATGTGTACAAAATGTACAACATTTACAAGGATTTGACTTTCTAACTTGAAGTACACTGGTTGCTGAGGGAAAAAGTGCTTGCACAAACAAAATGCAGGATTGAAAACATGACACTTTCAATCCCCAGCACTGCAAAACAACAACAACAAAAAAAGACACTATTAATGGTAATTTTAGTTATTTTAACTGAATTTCTTAACTATCATAGCCCAAGAATATGTTCAATATTTTGAATAGCCCAAATCCATCGTTTCAAGGTCAAAACAATAATTTTTAGTGGTGGGATATCCGAATGTCTTAAGAAGGTTAAATTAGGCTGGGAGTATGGCTCAGTGGTAGAGCGCTCACCTAGCACATGTGAGGCACTGGGTTTGATCCTCAGCACCAAATATAAATAAATAAAAATAAGGCTATTGTGTGCATCTACAAGTAAAACAAAATTTAATAAGAAGTTTAAATTGGTGCACAAGTTGCTCCATCACCAAGATATTTATTCTTATGTAATACTTAGTAATTTTATAACTTATTAGGGAAATAAGTAGATATGATAAAATAACTTCCACATGCTAAAGACATCATGAAAAAACTATTTTCAGAAAAGAATAAATAAGTCTACTTACCTCTATCATCCATGCCAAAGCATGTAGCTTTCACTGGACAGAAATTTCCACATAAAATTCAGTTATATATTCAATAATATCTTCAGATCTATCTAAAATTAATTGATGCTGTTTTTTAATAATTTATGATAGTGAGTTTGTATTTTCTAAATTAGCAGAAATGAAGAATAATGTATGTGAATCAAAATAGGTGCAGATATTTTTTCACATCATGATTTCATAGAAAATATAACATCTGGATGATGAAATGAAGGTAAAGAGGAAACATGGTTGGAGGCCAAAGCAATCCACCCTGTGGAAATCTGTTGATTACAGGACCACCTAGACACCCATGATATCTAAAAAGACATACACAGTGCATTTTAGTAGATCTGAAACCCAGTTATGGCACACCTGTTAGGAAGCTCTGTTCTAAGTACAATTTCTAGAATCAGAAATATGTTGGTTCTAGGCCCTTGACTTTTAATCTAAGACTAATGGAGGATGGCTTTTGAATTTAAGCAGAACAACAATAAGATCTGAATTGTGCTTAAGAACTACAAAATCACGTGTTCACAGTGTCAAATATGAATTACTTAATTTAAGATGAGTTATTTTTCTAACCCTTCAGTTTTTCCATCTATTGAATTAGATAATACTTACCTAACAAGACTGTAAAGAAATAATGCATTCATGTATTCATTCATGCAACAAGTAACAATTAAGAGACAAAGCAGTCTTCTAGGCACTGAGAATAAAGTAGTGACAAGAGAGACATGACCTCTGTCTTAATGGAAACTAAATTTATCAGGGAAAATAGATATTGAGTAAGTAGTTACAAGTTCACTGAGTACTAAAACTTGCATATTGAAACTACTGCAGTTGCTGTGTGTTGGGGATGGTGGTAACATCAGGAGACTTCCTGTATAAATAATATACTTATTCATACTCAGAATTTACAAGTTATTTGAACTTTGAAAATTTGTATCTTTTCTGATAGCCCCAGCTCTTAAAGGTTCTTGTATGTCTTGAGGAAAACTTTGGATTTTATCCTAAGAATAATAGAGAAGAGCTTTTGAAGTTTAAGAAGAGATGTAGTAGGATCTGAATTTTGCTGAAGTACAAAAAATCATATGGACATAGTATGCAAGAGAAATTAGACCAATACAAGGAGGCTGATGTAGTAATTAAGGTGATGGAGAATAAGATGATGAAGACCTTAACTAGGAAGAACAGTGACATCCCAGGGTAAAATGAACAAAAATATTTGAAAAAAGATGATAATAATGATAATGGTGGTGAACATGTGGAAGAAGAGATTGTTCCAAAGTGTCACATTCTTTGAGAAATAATATTCTCAATAAAAATGAGTACTTTTCTAATTTCCTGTCCAATATACACCAACTGGGATAGGTTCATTTATTGAAATACTCAATATATTTATGTTTATTTCCCCAGTGTTTAACCTCCCTGATAAACTGTTGATTCTGATAAGCCATGATGCATGAGAATAATCTGCCTCATTATGCCTTAGGTATAATACTTCCATATTCTTTCATAGAGTAGTTATTGGATGGGTCTAAGACATCTGAAATTTGAATGTGATTTTTATTTCATTATACTACAGTAAAAGCCCATAGATATATTTTTTAAAATATAATAACAAAAATGAACACCATAATCCCTCAGTCCAAACTAAAGCATATAACATGAAAGATAAATTGATGCAATCTTCCTCCTTGTTGTGCACCTACTTCCACTTTGATGTAAACTTATTATAAATTTTGTTTATCATTTTTCATTGTTAAAGGTGTTTTATCAGTCTTATGTATGAGTATTAAAATATATCTTTATTTTTTGAGATATAATTCACATATTATACAAAAAGTTTGTGGTAAAAACTCAAAAGTTATTAGTATATTCACAGAGTTGAACAACCATCATCTCAATCTAATACTATAATAGTTGGTTACCATAAATATTAGCACACTTCCCATTCCTGCAGACCCACCTCCTAGACCCAGTCCAAGGACACCACTAAGATATTTTGTATGCTTATATGTGTACTTATTTTCATATTTTATTTAAGTAGACTCATATAATATGCAAATATTTATGAATATTAATTTACATAGAATAATTTTAAAAGGTTAATCCAGGGAAAGAAAAGATGGAAAAGATTAGAGGAAGGGTGCACTTCCCAACAGGTCCTTAGCTCAAGATTTAAAAAGTGGACTGCTCCTCAGGGAGGTGAGTGACTAAGGAAATTCCCTGAAATTCAATAATGAATAGTAAATAAAGTCACAGAGACAAAGTCAGAATCTTTGGACATAATATAAGAAATAATACATTAGACACATGCCAACTTGACTGGTGATGGTGGCAGCTGCACCGGGGTGGAGGAGTACAGGCAGAGAGAGGAAAAAGAAGTGAATAAAATTGGCTTGGGGGGAACCTGTGTAATAGAGAGGGATGATGATAGCAGACTTAGAGATCATGGGGGAAGTTGTAGAGTGAAAAGCAACCAAAACTGCTTGACACGCAGGCAGTTAATCCAGCAGGAGCCAGAGTTGCTGGCAGCAAAAACCATATGTGTCTGTGCAGCATTAAGCAAAGGGGGGAGATTGGGAACTCATAAAGGAAGTTGCCTGCCTGACCCAGCAGTCGCCTATTGAGGGGCCAGAATGTGCCTGGAGAAGCATGTTTGACACAGGCACACACTGAATTGTGCCTAGGGCAATGCAGGCTCAGGGTACTGAAGAGAGAGAGTTCGCTTTGATTGTGGGATTCCATAATGAGCTACTGGGAGGAGGCCAATATCAAGCCAGACTGGAGAATTTGCATTCCATATCTAATACTGGGTAATTCACATCTATACTGGTAAATGTGAGACTTTTGGAGGGTTAGAATCCTCACCCTAAAAGTGGTATTTCCGGAAGACTCTGGAGATCCAGATGTCTAGCAGAGATCTGCATCTCCCAAGCAAACCAGATAGAGATCAAATCTCAAATACCCAAAAACAGCATTCCAAAGGTCAGTCAAGACTAAATCCTAACAGCTGAAACTGAATTTAGAACCCTACAACAGCCCCTCATGGGAGTATGTCATTTGTCAGCCCAATTTTATCTATCCCATCCTATACTGGGAAATGGGAAGCTGAGAGCTACTACAACCCTCTTTAGATCCTGGACACAATGGCTGGAACCTTGGTGAAAAACACAAAGATATTGGACTTAACAACACTCTACCCTTGACCCAAGGAATACAGAGTCCAAAATTAAATACAAAGAATGGCTAAATATCATAAGCAATGAAAATGCATCTTTGTCAACAGTTGTGACCACTTCAATGGAAACAAGCCCTTTTTAATTCTTCTTTAAGTATTTATATCCTAGGGGCTGAGGTTGTAGCTCAGTGATAGAGTGCTTGCCTAGCACATGTGAGGCAAGAGGTTCAACCCTCAGCACCACATAAAAATATATAAATAAAATAAAGTGTTGTGTCCATCTACAACTAAAAATATTTTTAAATGAATTTATATCCTAACCACCCCATTTTTACTATTTTTTAAATTTAAATTTTGAATTTTTAAAAATTCTAAAATATTATTTCCTTTATTTTAGTTTTAAAATTTGTCATGTTGTGACTGTGTCTGTGTGTGGAGGGGTGTTTTCTCTGTGCAGATAGGTTCAAAAATATGTATATATGTTTATATAATTTTATCTTCATTTTAATTAATTTTTTCTTCACTTGTTTATTATGGAATATTGGTTTAATCTTCATGGAGGGAATTTTATGTTGGTTTTAGTTGTGATTTTTGTTTGTTTCTTTGTTCATACTTTGGTTTTTGTCCCTCTTATTACACCTTCTACACCCTTCTCCCATTAATTAAATATACTACCTGCTCCTTTTTCCTCTCTTTAATTATTTTATTATTTTTTATTTTTGCTCCTCTTTCTTTATAGGTATGATTAGCTACCTATCTCCTGCCTACTCTTTGTTCACTATTTAAATATTTCCAACTTTCCTGCCTTATTTTTTCTTCACATAAGAAACTGTAATTCACTATCTGATAGAATTTAAAACTTATGTAATTTTTACTACATCATGTTGTTGTGATTATTAATAGAGTGGATGATGTAGTATATGACTTTCATTTAATGTCTGATCTAGTTCATGCTTGCTTACTGTTGCAGCTGATATTAAGTTCTGACCCTTCCATTCCTATATAGGTGGCAATTAGTGTTATGGATGTCAAAAAGACACCAGGCATTTATCATATGGCTGTATGTAAGTTACTAAAATTATTGATATATGTGACTCTCCCTCTCTAAGAGGGACTGGAAAGTGATTGGGACAATTCAGTTTCACAAAGAAGAGATACTACTGCTGGGCAACATTCACAAGACCAGTTCAGTTACAGAAAATCTCACTCCACACAAAAACTAGCCTCCCTGGAGTCTCAACCAGCACCAGGCCCTAAATAGGAATAACTGGAGGGAGCCAGGGACACCTACACATATGTGAAAAAATAAGAGAGAAATTCCTAGGGAAAAAAGTAACTACATATGAAAGGACAAAGAGGTATAAAAGAGGAAGAACTCATCTCAACTGATGTACAAGTCCAAGACCTCTGAAAAAATTCAGGAAAGAAACAAAAAAAAATATCCCCCCCAAATTCACAATCCCCTAATGAAGGAACCCACAGATGTGGAAGTGGATTTAATTTCAGAGAAACAGCATTAAAACTTATTAAAACATTCAGTGAACTAACAGAAGAAGATCTAAGAAATAAGAGAGCAAATAGAGGACATTAATGACCCTTTTGATAAAGAAATAGAAATAATGAAAAAAAAATCAATCAGATTTCCTTGAAATAAAATACACAATGAATCAAATAAAAAATCCACTTGAAAGCATTACCAACAGATTAGATTGCACAGAAAATAAAACTTTAGACCTTGAAGTCAGAAATTCACACCTTGAAGACAGGGTATATAACCTTGAATACTCAGTATGTAGTAAAGGGAAAAAAAGACCATGATCAGAACATACAAGAATTATGGGATGACATGAGGAGACCAAACCTGAGAATCATGGGGATAGACTACTACATGGAAGAGATACAGGCTAATGACTTTAAGAAAATTTTCAGTAAATTAATTTAAAAAACTTCTCAAGACATCCACGTTCAAGATGCATATAGACTCCAAATAGGCAAGGTAAGAAGAGAAATTCTCTAACACACATCATAATCAAAATACCTAACACAGAAAATAAGGAAAGAATATTAAAATCTGAGGAAAACTCCCAGGTCACATTTAGAGGCAAACTAATAAAACTCACTTCTGACTTCCAAACTCAAACCCTAAAACCAAGGATGGCCTGGAATGAGATATACCAAGCTCAAAGAGAAAAAAAATTCCACTCAAGAATACTATATCCAGCAAAGTTCTATTTCAGAAAAAATAAAAACAATTTAGACCTTCCATGATAAGGACAAACTAATTCATGACCAGTAGCTTATACTATAAAAAATACTTAATGACATACTGCACACCAAAATACTCAAAAATTCTTCTGTTTTCTTTTTTTTTTTTTTTTTTTTTTTTTTTTGGTGGTGCTGGGTATTGAACCCAGGGCCTCATGCTTGCAAGGCAAGCACTCTACTGACTGAGCTATATCACCAGCCCCTCAAAATTTCTTAATAAAACATAACAAACTGCATTCAAAGACACATCAAGAAGAGAGCACATTATAATCAAGAGGGTTTTATCCTAGGTATGCAAGGTTAGATCAACATATTCAAATCAATAAACGTAATTCACCACATAAATAAAATTAATGGCAAGAATCATATGATCATTCCAATAGATGCAGAAAATGCCATTGATAAATTCATTACCCATTCATTTTTAAAATCCCAGAGAAACAGGGGGGAGAAGAAACTAACCTCAACATTATAAACTCAAAACCAACATCATGCTGAATGAAGAAAAACTGAAGTTTTAGGAGAAACTTTTGCCTAAAATCAGGAACAAAACAAATATGTCCACTCTTTTCAACTCCTATTCAATATACTTCTGGATACTAGAACCAGAACAATTGGATAAGAGAGGAAATTAAATGGATACACATAGGAAAAGAAGAAACAAATTATCTCAGTTTACTGATGGCATGATCCTATATCTAGTAGAACCAAAACAGTTCATCAGAGAATTTCTAGAGCAGATAAATAAATTCAGCAATGTACCAGTATAGAAGATCAACATTCATAAATCGGTAGCTTTCCTGTACTCCAACAGTGATTCTTTAAAGAGAAAAATCAAGAAAACTATTCCATTCACAATAAACTTAGAAAAGAAAAAGAAAGAAAATATCCTGGAAGGTTCAAGATGGCGGCCTAGATGGTGGCTGCATTTCATGTTGCTCCAGGACTCAGGATTCAAAAGAGGAAATATTGAGACACTTGGGACCAACTCAAAGCAGCCGGATGACTCTCACCCGTTGGGAAGGCGTCCCGGATGGGATGGTGGTCCCGGAACACAGGGAACTTTGTGAAGTAGAGCTGCCGGCGAGACGCCCCTTCCCCCGCTGCAGCAGTGAACTCGGACAACTGGGAGCGCCATAAAGGAGGCCGCTCGGCACAGCGCTGGGACTCGGAGCAACCACTGGGGCTCCGGCGGCTGCCCAGGGGAGGAGTGGTGAGGAGAGCTGTGTGGACTCAGAACACCGGGGCCTGCCCTGAAGAGGAGGAGGAGGAACGTGGCCACTTGGATTCGGAGTGACTGCACCAGAGCTACAGGCGGTTGCCAGAGGAGAAGCTCCGCGACGAGCTGTTTGGACAGAGCTACAGGCGGTTGCCAGAGGAGGGGCTGCATGGCGAGCTGTTTGGACTCAGACGACTTCTGAACACGAGGGCATGCCCTGAGGATGAGGAGGAGGAAGACGAGCACGGCGGGTCCTTTGGACTCACAGTGACTGCATTAGCGCACCGGGCGGCTGCTCAGAGGAGAAGGCGAGTGGTGAGTTGTTTGGACTTAAAGTGACAGCGCCTGAACAGAGGGGGGCTGCCTCGAGGGGAAGTTAGGTGGGTCACTTGGTCTTGAGTGGCCGCACCAGAGCTCCGGGCGGTTGCCCAGACGACCCGTGCAGCGGGTCACGTGGATTCAGAGCCACTCAGAGCAACCGCTCCTGAACACCCGGGGAGTTATCTGGAGAAGGAGGAGGAACGGGAAGGGTCACTTTGACTCGGAGTGATTGATTGCCAAGGGCTACAGGTGGTTGGTGGGAGGTGGAGGCACGCAGTGAGTTTCTTGGACTCCTAGTGACCGCACAGGAATACTGGGTGGCTGTCTGGAGGAAGAGGTGTGTGGCGGGTCTCTGGGACTAAGAGCGATTGTACGGGGCCCCAGGTGGCTGCTCAGAGGAGGGGCCGCATAGCCAGGCGATTAGGTGCAAGTAGGGTCCCAGGATCTAGGAGGCTTCATGGTGGAAGAGCTGCTCAAAGACTGGCTTAGGGCGGAGCGAAGGTTCCAGGCCTGCGGGCAGATTCTCTGAGGAGGGGCAGCCTAAGGAGATTCATCTGCGAAGGGTGAGGCTCCCAGGCCCAGGAGGTAGGGCCTGGCCCCTGGGAACTTTGCAGAGGAAGGCAGCCCAGCCCAGGCGGTAGCTGTAAATTGAGGGGAACCTCTAGGAGGGAACTGACCAGCGAGACCTCCCCACCGGGTGAGTCTTCCCTGCCGGGTGAGGTTTCCCCACAAGGACGGTAAAACCAGAGACTCAGGCCCAAACAGGCCTTGCCTCAGCCCGCAGCCTAGGTACCCTTTGGATGACCATTGGTCAACAAGTGGAGGCACCTCTGCCCACTAGCAGCGATTATACCCCACCTGAAGGCCACCACTCCTAGAGAGGCAGCTTCCGTGTGGAGCACCGCATTTTCAACTTCCTCCAAGACTTCAGCCTACTGAAGGCTAAGGGGGGATATATATAGAAATCTTCAGGGACATTGTAAGTCAATAGAGGAAATCTGCAATATCTCAGCGGTCCACTGATACCTGAACAATATGAGAAAACAAGGAAAGAAAATGCTGCAAACAAATCTAGATGTTCCATCAATAAAACCCAATGAGAGCATGGCAGAAGAAATGACAGAAAAGGAGTTCAGAATGCAGATAATTAAAATGATCAGAGAAGCAAATGATGAAAGAGCAAATGTAAGCATTGAATGATCGCACCAATCGACAATTAAAAGAGCAAATACAGGAAGCAAAAGATCATTTCAATAAAGAGTTAGAGATATTGAAAAAAAAACAAACAGAAATCCTTGACATGAAGGAAACAATAAACCAAATTAAGAACTCCATAGAAAGCATATCCAATAGGATAGACACCTGGAAGACAGAACCTCAGACATTGAAGACAATATTTAACCTTGAAAACAAAGTTGAACAAACAGAGAAGATGGTAAGAAATCATGAACAGAATCTACAAGAACTATGGGATATCATGAAAAGGCCAAATTTAAGAATTATTGGGATTGAGGAAGGCCTACAGAAACAAGCCAAAGGAATGAACAATTTATTCAATGAAATAATATCAGAAAATTTCCAAATCTGAAGAATGAAATGGAAAATCAAGTTCAAGAGGCTTATAGGACTCCAAATACACAAAATTACAACAGACCCACACCAAGGCACATTATAATGAAAATAACGAACATACAAAATAAAGACAGAATTTTAAAGGCTGTGAGAGAAAAGAACCAAATTACATTCAGGGGGAAACCAATACGGATATCAGCAGATTTTTCAATCCAGACCCTAAAAGCTAGAAGGGCCTGGAACAACATTTTTCAAGCCCTGAAAGAAAATGGATGCCAACCAAGAATCTTATACCCAGCAAAACTTACCTTCAAATTTGACGATGAAATAAAATCCTTCCATGATAAACAAAAGCTAAAAGAATTTACAAAAAGAAAGCCAGCATTACAGAACATTCTCAGCAAAATATTCCATGAGGAAGAGATGAAAAACAAAGAAGCAAATCAGCAAAGGGAGGAATTATCCTAAAGGAATTGTCAAATAAAGGAGGAAACAAGTTGTGTCAAACAAATAAATAAATACAATTTAAAAAATGAACCAAATGTCCGGGAAACCAAATCATATCTCTATAATAACCCTGAATGTTAATGGCCTGAATTCATCAATCAAAAGACATAGACTGGCAGATTGGATTAAAAAGAAGGATCCAACAATATGCTGCCTACAAGAGGCTCACCTCATAGAAAAAGATACCCATAGACTAAAGGTGAAATGATGGGGAAAAACATACCATGCACATGGACTCAGCAAAAAAGCTGGAGTATCCATCCTCATTTCCGATAATGTGGACTTCAAGCCAAAGTTAGTCAGAAGGGATAAAGAAGGTCATTTCATACTGCTTAAGGGAAGCATAAATCAGCAAGATATAACAATCATAAACATCTGTGCCCCAAACAGTGGCTCATCCATGTATGTCAAACAAATCCTTCTCAATTTCAGAAACCAAATAGACCATAACACAATAATACTAGGTGATTTTAACACGCCTCTCTCACCACTGGACAGATCTTCCAGACAAAATTTGAACAAAGAAACCATAGATCTCAATAACACAATCAATAATTTAGACTTAACGGGCATTTATAGAATATACCTTCCAACCAAGAGCGAATACACTTTCTTCTCAGCAGCACATGGATCCTTCTCTAAAATAGACCATATATTATGCCACAAAGCTAATGTTAGCAAATACAAGAAGATAGAGACACTAGCATGTATTCTATCAGATCATAATGGACTGAAGTTAGAAATAAATGAAAGAGTAAAACACAGAAACTATTCCAACATGTGGAGACTAAACAATACGCTATTATATGATGAATGGATAACAGAAGATATTAGGAAGGAAATTAAAAAATTCTTAGAGGAAAATGAGAACAAAGAAACATCATATCAAAATCTCTGGGACACTATGAAAGCAGTACTTAGAGGGAAATTTATTTCATGGAGCGCATTTAATAAAAGAAGTAAAACTCAACAAATAAACGACCTAACACTACAGCTCAAAGCCGTAGAAAAGGAAGAACAGAACAGCACCAAAAGTAGTAGAACACAGGAAATAGTTAAACTCAGAGCTGAAATCAATGAAATTGAAGCAAAAGAAACAATAAAAAAAATTGACAAAATAAATAGCTGGTTCTTAGAAAAAATAAACAAAATTGATAAACCTTTAGCCACAATAACAAAGAGAAGACGAGAGAAAACCCAAATCACTAAAATTCGGAATGAACAAGGAAATATCAAAACAGACAGGATTGATATACAAAACATAAATGGAAGCTATTTTGAAAATCTGTACTCCAACAAAACAGAAAACCTCAAAGACATCAACAGGTTTCTAGAGACATATGAATTGCCTAAACTGAACGAGGAGGCATACACAATTTAAATAGACCAATTTCAAGTACTGAAATAGAAGAAGTCATCAAAAGCCTACCAACAAAGAAAAGTCCAGGACCAGATGGGTTCTCAGCCGAGTTCTACAAAACCTTTAAAGAAGAGCTCATTCCAATACTTCTCAAAGTATTCCATAAAATAGAAGAGGAGGGAACCATCCCAAACTCATTCTATGAAGCCAATATCACACTGATACCTAAACCAGACAGAGACTCATCAAGGAAAGAAAATTTCAGACCCATATCCTTAATGAACATCGACGCAAAAATTCTCAACAAAATTTTAGCAAATCGCATACAAAAACATATTAAAAAGATAGTGTACCATGATCAAGTGGGTTTCATCCCAGGGATGCAAGGTTGGTTCAACATCAGGAAATCAATAAATGTCATTCACCATATTAATAGACTTAAAGTCAAGAATCACATGATTATTTCAATAGATGCAGAAAAAGCATTTGATAAAATACAGCACCGCTTCATGCTCAAAACGCTAGAAAAAATAGGGATAGTGGGAACATTCCTTAACATTGTAAAGGCCATCTATGCTAAGCCCATGGCTAATATCATTCTAAATGGTGAAAAACTGAAAGCATTCCCCCTAAAAACTGGAACAAGGCAGGGATGCCCTCTTTCACCACTTCTATTCAACATCGTTCTTGAGACTCTGGCCAGAGCAATTAGACAAACCAAAGAAATTAAAGGGATACAAATTGGAAAAGAAGAACTCAAACTATCCCTGTTCGCTGATGACATGATTATATATTTAGAGGAACCTGGAAATTCCACCAGAAAACTCTTAGAACTCATAAGTGATTTCAGTAAAGTAGCAGGTTACAAGATCAATGCCCATAAATCCAACGCATTTTTATACATAAGTGATGAATCTTCAGAAAGAGAAATTAGGAAAACTACCCCATTCACAATAGCCTCGAAAAAAATAAAATACTTGGGAATCAATCTCACAAAAGAGGTGAAAGACCTCTACAATGAGAACTATACAACACTAAAGAAAGAAATTAAAGAACACCTTAGAAGATGGAAAGATCTTCCATGTTCTTGGATAGGAAGAATTAATATTGTCAAAATGGCCATACTACCTAAAGTGCTATACAAATTCAATGCAATTCCAATTAAAATCCCAATGACGTACCTTACCGAAATAGAGCAAGCAATTATGAAATTCATCTGGAAGAATAAGAAACCCAGAATAGCTAAAGCAATCCTTAGCAGGAAGAGTGAAACAGGGGGTATTGCAATACCAGATCTTCAACTCTACTACAAAGCAATAGTAACAAAAACGGCATGGTATTGGTACCAAAATAGAAAGGTAGATCAATGGTACAGAATAGAGGACACGGACACAAACCCAAGTAAATACAATTTTCTCATACTAGACAAAGGGGCCAAAAATATGCAATGGAGAAAAGATAGCCTCTTCAACAAATGGTGCTGGGAGAATTGGAAATCCATATGCAACAGAATGAAACTAAACCCATATCTCTCACCATGCACGAAACTAAACTCAAAATGGATTAAGGACCTCGGAATCAGACCAGAGACCCTGCAGATTATAGAAGAAAAAGTAGGTCCAAATCTTCACCTTGTTGGTCTAGGACCAGACTTCCTTAACAGGACTCCCATAGCACAAGAAATAAAAGCTAGAATCAACCACTGGGATAGATTCAAACTAAAAAGCTTTCTCTCAGCAAAGGAAACTATGAGCAATGCGAAGAAAGAGCCTACAGAGTGGGAGAATATCTTTGCCAATCATACTTCAGATAGAGCACTAATCTCCAGAATCTATAAAGAACTCAAAAAACTCTACTCCAAGAATTCAAATAGTCCAGTCAACAAATGGGCTAAGGAAATGAATAGACACTTCACAGAAGAAGATCTACAAGCAATCAACAAACATATGGAAAAATGTTCAACATCTCTAGTAATAAGAGAAATGCAAATCAAAACCACCCTAAGATTCCATCTCACCCCAATTAGAATGGCAATTATCAAGAATACGAGCAACAACAGGTGTTGGCGAGGATGTGGGGAGAAAGGTACACTCATACACTGCTGGTGGGGCTGCAAATTAGTGCAGCCACTCTGGAAAGCAGTGTGGAGATTCCTTAGAAAACTTGGAATGGAACCACCATTTGACCCAGCTATCCCACTCCTTGGCCTATACCCAAAGGACTTAAAATCTGCATACTACAGAAATACAGCCACATCAATGTTCATAGCTGCTCAATTCACAATAGCCAGACTGTGGAACCAACCTAGATGCCCTTCAATTGATGAGTGGATAAAGAAACTGTGGTATATATATACTATGGAATATTACTCAGCCATAAAGAATGATAAAATTATGACATTTGCAGGTAAATGGATGAAATTGGAGAATATCATGCTAAGTGAGATAAGCCAATCTCAAAAAGCCAAAGGACGAATGATATCGCTAATAAGTGGAGGTTGACACATATTGGGGGGGAGGGAAGGGTTAGAGTTAGGGTTAGGGAGGGGGGCAAGTATGGAGGAAGGAACTACTGTATAGAGGGTAAAGAGGGGTGGGAGGGGTGGGGGGAAGGGAAAAAATAACAGAATGAATCAAACAACATTGCTCTATGTAAATTTATGATTATACAAATGGTATGCCTTTACGCCATGTACAAACAGAGAAACAACATGTATCCCATTTGTTTATAATAAAAAAAAAAAGAGTTGAAAGACCTCTAAAATGAGAGCTATACAGCACTAAAGAAAGAAATTAAAGAACACCTTAGAAGATGGAAAGATCTTCCATGTTTGGATAGGAAGAATTAATATTATCAAAATGACCATACTACCTAAAGTGCTATACAAATTCAATGCAATTCCAATTAAAATCCCAATGAAGTACCTTACCGAAATAGAGCAAGCAATTATGAAATTCATCTGGAAGAATAAGAAACCCAGAATAGCTAAAGCAATCCTTAGCAGGAAGAGTGAAACAGGGGGTATTGCAATACCAGATCTTCAACTTTACTACAAAGCAATAGTAACAAAAACGGCATGGTATTGGTACCAAAATAGACAGGTAGATCAATGGTATAGAATAGAGGACACGGACACAAACCCAAATAAATACAATTTTCTCATACTAGACAAAGGTGCCAAAAATATGCAATGGAGAAAAGATAGACTCTTCAACAAATGGTGCTGGGAGAATTGGAAATCCATATGCAACAGAATGAAACTAAACCCATATCTCTCACCATGCACGAAACTAAACTCAAAATGGATTAAGGACCTCGGAATCAGACCAGAGACCCTGCAGATTATAGAAGAAAAAGTAGGTCCAAATCTTCACCTTGTTGGTCTAGGACCAGACTTCCTTAACAGGACTCCCATAGCACAAGAAATAAAAGCTAGAATCAACCACTGGGATAGATTCAAACTAAAAGCTTTCTCTCAGCAAAGGAAACTATGAGCAATGCGAAGAAAGAGCCTACAGAGTGGGAGAATATCTTTGCCAATCATACTTCAGATAGAGCACTAATCTCCAGAATCTATAAAGAACTCAAAAAACTCTACTCCAAGAATTCAAATAGTCCAGTCAACAAATGGGCTAAGGAAATGAATAGACACTTCACAGAAGAAGATCTACAAGCAATCAACAAACATATGGAAAAATGTTCAACATCTCTAGTAATAAGAGAAATGCAAATCAAAACCACCCTAAGATTCCATCTCACCCCAATTAGAATGGCGATTATCAAGAGTACGAGCAACAACAGGTGTTGGCGAGGATGTGGGGAGAAAGGTACACTCATACATTGCTGGTGGGGCTGCAAATTAGTGCAGCCACTCTGGAAAGCAGTGTGGAGATTCCTTAGAAAACTTGGAATGGACCCTCCATTTGACCCAGCTATCCCACTCCTTGGCCTATACCCAAAGGACTGAAAATCAGCATACTACAGAGACACAGCCACATCAATGTTCATAGCTGCTCAATTCACAATAGCCAGACTGTGGAACCAACCCAGATGCCCTTCAATTGATGAGTGGATAAAGAAACTGTGGTATATATATACAATGGAATGTTACTCAGCCATAAAGAATGATAAAATTATGGCATTACAGGCAAATGGATGAAATTGGAGAATATCATGCTATGTGAGATAAGCCAATCTCAAAAAGCCAAAGGATGAATGATATCACTAATAAGTGGAGGATGACACATAATGGGGGGGAGGGAAGGGTTAGTGTTAGGGTTAGAGTTAGGGTTAGGGAGGGGGGCAAGTATGGAGGACGGAAGTACTGTATAGAGGGAGAAGAGGGGTGGGAGGGGTGGGGGGAAGGGAAAAAATAACAGAATGAATCAAACAACATTACTCTATGTAAATTTACGATTACACAAATGGTATGCCTTTACGCCATGTACAAACAGAGAAACAACATGTATCCCATTTGTTTACAGTAAAAAAAAAGAAAAAAAAAAAAGAAAATATCCAGGGATTAATCTAACCACGGAGATAAATCTCCCTACGATGAAAATTATACTGATCTCTATAATGAAAATTATACTGAAGAAAGAAATAGAAGAACTTTTCTAAGTTCCCATGTTGTTGGATAGGCAGAATTAATATTGTCGAAATTGCCACAGTACCATAAATGCTATAAAAATTCAGTGCAATCCCCATCAAAATACAAATGGAATTCTTTACAGAGCTAGAAAAATTGGTACTAAATTAATTTTGAAGGATAAAAAACTCAGAATAGTCAAAGCAATGCTAAACAAGAAGAGCAATGCTGGAGGCATCAACACATCTGATTTCAAAATATACTAGATCGGTATAGTAACAAAAGCAGAATCGTATTGTCATGGAAATAGAGACCAATGGAATAGAACAGATGACACAGGAAACGTACAATTACAGTCATTTGACACTTGACATAGGTGCAAAAAATATATAGGAGAAGAGATAACCTTTTTTAACAAATGTTGCTGGCAAAACAGATATCCATATACAGAAGTATGCAATTAGATCACTATCTCTCACTCTACTGAAAAGGCAAGTCAAAGTGGATCAACACTTATACATTAGACCAGATTTTTGCAAATGTTGGAAGAAAACCTTATGGTCAACCCTCCAACACTATTGGTGCAAGAACCAAATTCTTCAACAAGACCCCCAAGAGCTAAAGAAATAAAACCAAGATCAATAAGTGGAATTCCATCAAATTAAAAAAGATCCCACATAGGAAATGAAAAATGATCAAGAGTGTGAAGAGAGAACCTACATAATGGGAGAAAATGTTTGCCGCCTACTCTGCTGAGAGGGGATTAATATCCAGACTACATAAATAACTCAAAAAAGCTTAACACCAAAAAAAAAAAAAAACCCAAATAGTACAATCATTAAATGTCATAAAGAACTAAACATTTCTCAAAGAGGCAGCACAAATGACCAACAAACACATAGAAGAAAAGTTCAATATCCCTAGCAATCTGGAAAATGCAAATCAAAACTACACTAAGATTTCATTTCACTCCAGTCAGAATGGGAATTATCAAAAATATAAATAGTAATAAATACTGGTAAGGATATGGAGAAAAAGGTACACTCATACCTTGTTGGTGGCACTTCAAATTTGTACAATTACTTTAGAAAGCACTGTGGATGGTCCTCAAAAAACTGGAAATGGAAATACCATATTACAGAGCTGTCCCACTCTTTAGTATTTATCCAAAAGAACTAAAATCAGTATACTATAGTGATACTGCCACATCAATGTTTATAACCAAACAATTCACAATAGCCAAATTATGGAATAAGCACACTGATAGATAAGTGGATAGAAAAATTGTGGTATATATACACAATGGAATTTCACTCAGACACACAAAAAATGTAATTTTGGTATTTGCTGGTTAATAGATGGAATTGAATAACATTTTGCTAAGTGAAGTCATAAAGTCAAAGGACTATAGTTTTCTTTCATGTGTAGAAGCTAGAACTATGTAAGGGAAAAACATGGAGGTTCAGATATTGTAATTATATAGAGAATATCAGTGGATTAGAAGTAGTAGATTGAGAGGAAGGGAGGAGGGATGGGAAAGGGGAGACTATGCTTACTGAATTTGTTATAATTACATTATATGCATGTGTATATATACCATAGTTAATTCCACTTTATGTATATCTTGAAAGCACCAAATAAGGTAAATAAATGATTGATAGGAAGACCAAGGAGCAGAATAAGGGAGTAGCGGAAGGGAGGAGGGAGGAAAAGGTGGTTACCAATGACTGAAATGTGTATGACTTAAATTTTATGTGTATAAATTTGTCAAAACTTGTATGAATGTAATGCACTAAAACCAAAATATCTTACAGTTAATGCTTAATACTTTCACAAATGTTACTACTTTATAGGCCTGGAGATAAAATAGATAGGGCTTAAATTTTGAGCCATAATCAAAATTTCATTTTCTTTTTTTTTTTTGGAATTTTTAAAATTTATCTTTTAATTTTTTACATACTACATTTTGATTCATTATACACAAATGGGGTGCATCATTTTGTTTCTATGGTTGTACACGATGTAGGTTCATACCATTCATGTAATCATACATGTACATAGGGTAATGATGTCTGTCTCATTCCACCATTTTTTATACCCCCCTCTCATTTCCTTCTATATAATCTAAAGTTCCTCCATTCTTCTCTCACTCCCCACTCCACCACTCATTTTCTTTAATACTTCTCATGTTTGATTCAGAATTTTACCAAATTTTCAGATTAAAATGTTTTATCCATGTTATAGCACATATCAGCACTTCATTCCTTCTTCTGAATGAATAATATTACAGTGTGGGGACTATATGAAGAATGTTCCTATGTTAAAGTGTTAGTATATAATAGCGGAATTGCTGCATAAAATAATATCTATAAATTTGTGTGAGAAATGATCAGATTGTAACTGCCAAACATCACAGTAGGTGAAATAAGACAGACTCAGAAAGTCACGGTTCAGGTTCAGATGTTGCTCTCATATATGGAAGATAGGACAAAGTAAGGGGGAAAAGTGGGGGCTCAGATATCATAATGTTATAAGAAATATCAGTGGGGTAGTAATTTACAATTACAATCAGATATGTATAAAAGTTTGAATTCCTACATAACTGTTCCAAGATTAATAAAGATGGTATTTTCTTTATGTTATTGAGTTGTAAGAGATGTTATACATTTTGGATTCAAGTATCTTATAATATTTATGATTTGCAAACATTCTCTCATATTCTGTGGTTTGTCTTTCTTTTCCTCTTTGTGTCCTTTGAAATACACATTTTAATTGAATGTGAGTCTCAATATCTATTTGTTTTGTTGCTCATACTATGTAATAAGAACCAAGAATCATTTCCCAAAATCAAATTTATAAAAAAATACTTCTACATTTTCTGAGAGATTTATGCTTTTAAAATTTATATTTATATTTTAATCCTTTTTTATTAATTGTATTCTAAAGTATGAGAAAGAGCCCAATTTCATTTTTTACATATGCTTATGCATTTCTCCTAACACAATCTGTTTATAACACTATTGTTATTGGATACTCTTGTCATTTGTGTTAAAAATGAGTTTAAAATGATATATGGGAGTTTTTAAAAGTTTTTATTTTTACACACTGCATTTTGATTCATTGTATACAAATTGGGTACAAATTTCACTTCTATGGTTGTACACTATGTAGATTCACACCATTCATGTAATCATACATATACATAGGGTAATAATGTCTAGCTCAGTCCATTATCTTTCCTTCCCCCACCCACTCCAACCCCGTTTCTTTCTACACAATCCAAAGTTCTTCTATTCACCTGTTGTCCTCCCCCCACATTATGTATCATCATCCACTTATCAGAGAAAACATTCGGTCTCTGAATTTTTGGGATTGATTTATTTCACTTAGCATGATATTCTCCAACTCCATCCATTTACCAGCAAAATACCATAATTTTATTCTTCTTTATGGCTGAGTGACATTTCATTGTATATATATAACAGTTATCACAGTTTCTTTATCCATTCATCAATGGAAGGAAATCTAGGTTGGTTCCACAATCTAGTTATTGTGAATTGAGCAGCTATGTACATTTATGTGGCTGCATCACTGTAGTATGGTGATTTAAGTCCCTTGGGAATAAACTGAGGAATGGGATAGCTGGGTCAAATTGTGTATCTATTCTGAGTTTTTTGAGGACTCTCTATATTGCTTTATAGAGTGGCTCAATCAATTTGCAACTTCATCAGCAATGTATGAGTGTGACTTTTTCCCCACATCCCCACCAACGCTTATTATTACTTGTGTTCTCGATAATAAATGTTCTAATTGGAGTTAGAGGAAATATTAGGGTAGTTTTGATTTGCATTTCTCTATTTACTAGAGATGATTTGCACTTTTTCATATATTTGTTGATCACCTGTATATTTTCTTCTGTGAAGTGTCTACCCAGTTCCTTAGCCCATTTATTGAATGGATTTTTTTTGTATTTTTGGTGTAAAACTTTTAAAGTTTTAAATATTGGAGATTACTATTCTGTCTGAAATGTGTGTGGAAAAGATTTTTCTCCCTCTCTGTAGGCTCTCTTTTCACATTATTGTTTTCTTTGCTGAGAAAAAGATTTTCATTTTGAATCCATTCAATTTATTGATCTTTGCTTTTATTTCTTGCACTCTGGGGGTCTTGTTAAGGAAGTCTGGTCCTAAGCCAACATGAGGAAAACGCAGGCCTACTTTTTCTTCTATTTAGTGAAGGGTCTCAGGTCTAATTTCTAGATCCTTGATCCATTTTGAGTTGAGATTTATACAGGGTGAGCGATAGGGGTTTAATTTCATTTAATTTTGCATATGGTTTTCCAATTTTGCCAGCACTATTTGTTGAGGAGGCTATCTTTTCTCCATTGTAAGTTTTTGGCAACTTTGTCTAGTATTAGGTAACTGTACTTATTTCAGTTTGTTTCTGCATCTTCTATTCTGTACCATTGATCTACTTGTCTAGTTTGGTGCCAATACCACGCCATTTTTGTTACTATTGCTCTATAGTAGAGTTTAAGGTCTGGTATTTTGATACCTCCTGCCCAGGATTGCTTTGGCTATTCTGGGTCTTTTGTTCTTCCAGATGAATTTCATGATTGCGTTCTTTATTTCTGTGAGGAATGTCATTGGGATTTTAATTGAAATTGCTTTAAATCTGCATAGCATCTTTGGAAATATGGCCATTTTGATAATATTAATTCTGCCTATCCAAGAACATGGGAGAACTTTCCATCTTCATAGATTTTCTTTGATTCTTTAGTGTTCTGTAGTTTTTATTGTAGATGTCTTTCACCTCTTTTGTTAGATAGATTCCCAAGTATTTTATTTTTTCCCTCTTATCCATTGCTTTGCTAATCATTATAATTATGTATATTCTGAATTCCTTTTCTGACATTTCTTCTACCATGCTGTCTTTAGATTCTATTAGTATAGAATCTTGGTTTATTTGGAACACTTTCTTGCCTTGTTTTTTCCTGTTGTTCACATATCTTTCCTTCTAACAGTGCAAATGTGGAGTACTCTGATTTTCCCCCTACAGTCTTATAGAGACACTGCAGGTTTCCAAAACCTCTTCTTTAAGGGGAAGACCAATATTATCAGCACTCAATACAGACAATATGTAGCCCTAAACCAAATAGCCCCTATAAAGACATTAACAATATTGTCATAAAAATTAGAGAGGTTGAGTTTGATTGTTACCTACAGTATAACCAATAGATTTGCAATGAGGTCTACAGTTTCTAATGATGGACAAAGAGGATGGGGTGGGGTGTAGGATGTACCTGTTAATGGGATAAGAAAGGAGTACTAGAAGTACTAGATCTAGTACTAGAAGTACTAGATCATAGGAAGAGTGAAAGTAGAATCAAAAGTAGTTAGTTATTAGCATGAGAAAAGGGAGAAAGATACTATGAGGAAACAGGTAAACAAAAGGAAAATAGAGTGAGAAAAATAAAGAAATAAAAACTTAAAAATTTTCTAAAATGGGAGTAATGGACCATAATTGGGCATGGGGGTTTCCACAGGCATTATTGATATTGGCTCTATTACTTTACTGGATAGGGTCTCTGATACTGGCTGTTTCAGTTGTGTTGAGGAATTTGAAGCAATTGTGCTCTGATTAGACCCTAGTGGGGTTGCAGGTGCTTCACAGGGAGAGGTGGGACCAGGAATCCCAACATCCTCTCTGTGGCACCCTCACATGGTCTTGTCAGTATTACATAATATTTTAAGGTTTAGTGGTGACATATGAAGGTGTGGTGGCACCCTAGGTGTAGTGGCAGTAAATTTCTGTCATTTCTCCTTGCTGTTGCTCTGGACATGCCTATCCTGCAGTAGGACATCAGACACCCCCCCCAGCTATGTATAATTGAGGATGGGTCAATGGCTAAGGGCTTTTATCCCCTATTCCCCACCAATTATTTCTTGTATGACCATTAGAACTTGAGTAGTTATGGTTTGCAGCTGAAACTAGTCAGTATTCCTATCTTACTTGCAGGACTGAAGCAAGAGCAGAGCGTGACTGTCACTGTTCAGTTTCTCTTCAGATCTTATGCTGTTATCCCTGGAGGTAGGACAACAGATTTAAGAAGACATTTTTTAAGACCTCTGTGGGAGCAGAAGCAATTGAACCACAGAGTTATTTCTCTACTATTTTAGTGAAAGGGTCCTGTGTGTGGCCCAGGAAAATGGGTGGCAGGAAATCTGTGGGCAACCACCTTCAGTCCTGGCATGCATGTGGAACCACAAACAAAGGGTGGTGCTCCTGGCCCTGGAAGGTAGGCCCTCCTTTCCCATCCATTCCCCTCCATGCCACAGCACCTGTTCTCCACAGCATTCCACTTTCAGTCAGATTTTTGTCAGAGTCACTGTACTCAGCCAAGCTTGGTTTATGTGACAGCTACCTACTGAGCCAGTGCAGGGGAATGTCTTTAGGTTCCTAGATATGGAAACAAATGGGAATTTTTGACCCTACACGAATCAAAATTAAAATACTATGTGCTTCCTCAAGATGACTGGTAGCAACAGCATTCTGGGAGGTTCACATGGAAATGAAGTGAATTATTTTCCCAATATCAGGCTACCATAAAGATTTCAGATTTCTTATCTATTTATGTTGTCAGCCTGTAAGTGTTGTAAAATATTCCAATAACAAGTATTGCCAGTTTATATCCTGATAGGTTTTGCCAGAACTTTCTCTTTCACTTCTACCTCTGCAGAGGAGAGAATTACACACTCCCAACTATGAAGCCAGGGTGGCAGGTGCTGGGATAATTTGATTTTTTATGGCTATGTTGCTGTCCCAGGTCTCTGGATTTTACGTGGTATCTAGTATTATATAATTTAATTCCAATGTTCTACTGGGGCTTCTCACCTCAACAGGAAACTGTATACCTATTGCTGTGTTGCTTCTTTGTGTAGAAGCAGGTTAGTTATTGATGCCTCAATATAGTCATTTTATCCATCTTTGCCTTTCATTTATTTGTCTTGCTTAATCACCTCTTTGGAAATTCTAGTACAATTTTAAATGGAAGGAATAAAAGTGGACATTCTGCTCTTACTATTCATCTTAGGGAAAAAGTATCCAGATTTTCCATGATGAAATACAATTTTAATTGTCAGGTTTTCTTAGGTGTCTATCAGATTGTAATTTCCTTCAAATTCTACATATTTAGGTTTTGCTGCCTATCATGGGAGATCTTTCCATCTTCTAAGGTTTTCTTCAATTTCTTTCTTTGGGGTTTTGTAGTTCTCATTGGAGAGGTCTTTCACCTCTTTTGTGAGATTGATTCCCAAGTATTTTATTTTTGTCGAGGCTATTGTGAATAGGGTAGTTTTCCTAACTTCTCTTTCTGAAGATTCATCACTTATGTATAAAAATGCATTGGATTTATGAGCAGTGATCTTGTAACCTGCTACTTTACTGAATTCGCTTATGAGTTCAAAAAGCTTTCTGTGGAATTTCCCTGTACATCTAAATATAATATCATGTCATCAGTAAATAGGGATAGTTTGAGTTCTTCTTTTCCTATTCGTATCCCTTTAATTTCCTTGGTCTGTCTAATTGCTCTGGCTAGAGTTTCAAGGACAATGTTGAATAGAAGTGGTGAAAGAGGGCATCCCTGCCTTGTTCCAGTTTTTCGGGAGAATGCTTTTAGTTTTTCACGATTTAGAATGGTGTTGGCCATGGGCTTAGCATAGATGGCCTTTACAATGTTAAGGAATGTTCCCACCATCCCTACATTTTCTAGTGTTTTGAGCATGAAGGAGTGCTGTATTTTATCAAATGTTTTTTCTGCATCTATTGAAATAATCATGTGATTCTTGACTTTAAGTCTGTTGATATGGTGAATTATGTTTATTGATTTCCAGATGTTGAACCAAACTTGCATCCCTGGGATAAACCCACTTGATCGTGGTGCACTATCTTTTTAATATATTTTTGGATGTGATTTGCTAAAATTTTGTTGAGAATTTTTGCGTCGATGTTCATTAAGTATATTGGTCTGAAATTTTCATTCCTCCATGTGTCTCTGTCTGGTTTAGGTATCAGGGTGATATTGGCTCTATAGAATGAGTTTGGAAGGGTTCCCTCCTCTTCTATTTCATGGAATACTTTGAGGAGTATTGGAATGAGCTCTTCTTTAAAGGTTTTGTAGAACTCGGCTGAGAACCCATCTGGTCGCAGACTTTTCTTTGTTGGTAGGCTTTTGATGACTTCTTCTATTTCATTACTTGAAATTGATCTATTTAAATTGTGTATGTCCTCCTCGTTCAGTTTAGGTAATTCATATGTCTCTAGAAACCTGTTGATGTCTTCGAGATTTTCTATTTTGTTAGAGTATAGATTTTCAAAATAGCTTCTAATTATGCTTTGTATTTCAATCTGTCTGTTGTGAAATTTCCTTGTTCATTCTGAATTTTAGTAATTTGGGTATTCTCTCTCCTCTTTGTTAGTGTGGCTAAGGATTTATCAATTTTGTTTATTTTTTCAAAGAACCAGCTATTTATTTTGTCAATTTTTTCGATTGTTTCAATTTTTTTATTTCAGCTCTGATTTTAACTATTTCCTCTCTTCTACTACTTTTGGTGTTGCTCTGTTCTTCTTTTTCTAGGGCTTTGAGCTGTAGTGTTAGGTCATTTATTTGTTGATTTTTTTTCTTCTTTTATTGAATGCGCTCCATGAAATAAATTTTCCTCTAAGTACTGCTTTCATAGTGTCCCAGAGATTTTGATATGATGTATCTTTGTTCTTGTTTACCTCTAGGATTTTTTTAATTTCCCTGCTGATGTCTTCTGTTATCCATTCCACATATAATAGTGTATTATTTAATCTCCAGATATTGGAGAAATTTCTGTTTTTTATTCTGTCATTTATTTCCAATTTTAATCCATTATGATCTGATAGAATACAAGGTAGTATCTCTGTCTTCTTGCATTTGCAACAATATCTTAGGTTTTTCTCAAGGAATGTTCGGATATTTCTCAATGACTTTTTATGCATCTACTGAGATAATTATGTCATTTTTGGTTTGTACTCTATTGAAATTCTATGGTAGATTGATTGATTGTCAAATGTTAGACCAATTTAGTATTCGTGGGGTAAATTCCATTTGGAATGCCATACTTTACTCTTGCTCACTCCTGCAAGTAAGATACACAGCTGGGGGGTTCTGATGTCCTACTGCAGGATAGGCATGTCCAGAGCAACAGCAAGGAGAAATGACAGAAATTTACTGCCACTACACCTAGGGTGCCACCACACCTTCATATGTCACCACTAAACCTTAAAATATTATGTAATACTGACAAGACCATGTGAGGGTGCCACAGAGAGGATGTTGGGATTCCTGGTCCCACCTCTCCCTGTGAAGCACCTGCAACCCCACTAGGGTCTAATCAGAGCACAATTGCTTCAAATTCCTCAACACAACTGAAACAGCCAGTATCAGAGACCCTATCCAGTAAAGTAATAGAGCCAATATCAATAATGCCTGTGGAAACCCCCATGCCCAATTATGGTCCATTACTCCCATTTTAGGAGTAATCACACATGTGTAGTCCATAATGTCTGTTATCTACACCACACTTGCTTAAACTGCTGGAGTCACACCATTCTTGCATGACCCAGAGAATATTGTTTTACAGTTACATATAATGTTTATTGTTTAAAAGTGTACATATTAGATAGTATATTAACCAATTCTGGATACTAACTTCCACCCTATAAACGCCTCAGTTGTTATTGCTTATGTATATATTATTATATTAGTGATTTGTGTACCTAGTTAGTTAAATTTCTGTCCTTTACCATTGGATATCTGTTTGCTGATTTGAGGCCTCTACATACTTCAAGCAGTTTATGTTACTTTTGTTTGTATTTTTGTCCCATATTCAGACAGTGAATTATACCTCAGAGGTTCCTTATTTGATGGCTGTAGGAGATGCATAACCTTGGGCATGTATACTTTCTTCCAGACTATCAAGAATGCATGCATTTTTAAACCTGGATTGTCAGGAGTTCCTGCTAGGGAATAGTTTACTGTTCATTCAGGACTTTACCATAGGTTATATTTAAACATGAGCCAATGAATGTTTTGCCTGTCATGTATGGCTTTGTGTGACTTGAGGAATGCTTTCAAGCTTTTGAGTTGGAAAAATTAGCCTTATGTCCTGCTATAATTGGTACTAATCTGTGTAGCCTGGAGCATATGCATAACTTTTCCAATAGGCAGATTTCACTGGTCTTTGAGAAGGTATCTTCTCGGCTCTTTCTCTGATTCATTTCTGAGTGCTTTACTGTTTTACTTTTGTAAATCAGGGATCTTTCAATCAACCTCCCCTTAATTGCTCTTCAATAAATTCCCTGTTGTTTTTGACACCACCCATAAACCCGGAGTTTTCCACTCTCATCTTTCATGATAACACTGAATATAAATGGCTGAAACTCTCAATCAAATGGCACAGATTGGAAGGATGGATCAAAAAGAAAGACCCAACAATATGCTGTTTAAAAAAATAAGATTCACATTATTGGTAATGACATCCACAGGCTGACGTTTAAACTATGGATAAAGATATTTCATGCAAATGGACACTGAAAGCAAGCAAAGATAGCTTTTATATCAGACAAAGTAGACTTCCAGCCAAAATTATCCAGAAGAAACAAAGAAGGTCACTTTATATTGGTTAAAGAAATCATCCAACCGGAAGATATCATCATTGCAAATTATTATGCCCCAAATATTTGTGCATGTATGTAGATAAAATAAGCCCTCCTCAATGAAAAGAATCAAATGGAGCATACTACAATAATACTGAGTGACTTTAACACATTTCTTCCACCTAATGGTGATACAAACAAACTAATAAAAACTCTTCAGAACTAAAAAGCATACTATTATTCAAATGGACCTAACAGACATCTATAGAATATTTCCCCCACTGACAATCAAATTTACTTTCTTCTTAGTGGCACATTGAAATTTCTCTAATATGGGTCATATTTTAGAACACAATGCAAGTCTTAGCAAATAAAATTAGGGATAATTTACTGCATCCTATCAGATTATAATGGAATGAAGGTAGAAATCAATAACAAGATAAAACCAGAAAATATTTTAACACCTGGTGATTAAATGGTACACTTTTGAATGAGGGATGGATAATAATTCAAATCAGGATAAAAACAAAAAATTATCAGAAAAAAAATCAGATTAGAGATACAACATACCAAAATGTTGGAGACAATATAATGGGAATTTCTAAGAGAAATTCAGAGCACTAAGTCTCTACATTAAAAAAAAAAATCTCAAAAAATAATGTAATTTTACACATCAAGGCCTTAAAAAAAGGCCTAACTAATTCCATTCTCTGTTTCAAAAACATCAGTAACTTCAGGCAAGATTGGTGAAGTATTTATCCTAATGTACTGCCTTTACCATTGGAATGACCTCCTGTATTACCAATTAAAGCTGAAGGTAGAGATCCATTTTTCCCAGATCAATATATTTGCTCTACAATTAGGCACTAATTTAGAGACCTGGAAGTGCATGGTCCTCTCAGTTTGCCCTTCTCACTGAATAAGGTCCAACTTATGAGCAAGCTAATGTGGGAGAAATGAATGGGATCCCATTATTCTCAGCCTGATGTACTTGGGTTAAAACTTTCATCTTATTAATGTAGGCTGGATGGGTTAAGAGCTCTCAACCTTTCAACCATGCATGTCTGGAAAACAGCTTCAGTGACACAGGGCTGGGGGATGGAAAATGACAATTATGACCTGCCCCACTCAGGGTGAAACTCTAAGCTCAGACTGGGAACTTGGAAGAGATGGAACTACCATCTTCATGAAAAAACAGTGCTCCGGGTACATGTTCCAAAAAATAGAACTGGGAGGGGAAGTTCAGTGGTTGAGAAAGGCATAGGATATGTCTCAAATGCCAGAGTATTATTCAAATTTAACAAGTTTCCTTGAATGAACGCTTTTCTTTTTGTTAATATACATGACCTACCCAAATTATATTGAGGATATTTTTAAAAAGTTAAAAATACCACTATCAAAGAGACTAAAGCAGTAAATAAAATGATTTACAATGAGAAAAGCCCAGGATCAGATGAATTCTCAGCTGTTATCTAGTATAACTTTAAATGAGAACTAAGACAAATCCTTCTCAAATTATTCTATGAAGTAGAAAGGGAAGAAACACTCCTAAGCTTATTCTACAAAGCAAGTATCACCCTGATACCCAAACCAGATAAAGACACATCAAGGAAAGAAAATCACACACCATTTCCCCTCATAAACACAGATGCAAAAGTAATATAAAATACTAGAAAACCACATTCAAAAAATGATTACATCACAGAGAAGGTGACAGATTAGAGGAAGAATGTATTTCCCAACACTTCCTAGGAATCAGACTTACAAACCGTGAGGACCATTCCTAGGCAAGTTGAGAAAATAAAGGAATTCATTGAAACTTAGTAATGAACTGAAAAAGAAACCATAGAGACACAGAACATAAAAACTTTGAACATAATACAAGAAATAATACATTAGAGATGTGCTAGCTTGGCTGCTGCTGGTGGGTAACCATGGTGGCTGAGAGGAGTAGGGAACACAGGCACACAGACAAATAAGACAGCTTGGTTGGCCAATGAAGAAATACACAAAAATAAAAGTATAATTTGGCTTGGAAGAACCTGTGGATTAGAAGAAGTCTGACCTTAATGGTCACTGAGTCCATGAAGGAAGCCGTTAAGTGAAACCAATCCCCAAAATATTGTTTGCCCCAGGGGTGGATAATTTGGCAGGAACTGAAATCATGGGAAAAGGAAAAGCTCTCAGACACAGAAACTGGCCTCTGATATGTTAATCATCTATAAGCACTGAACAGCAGTGAGCAGAGAAAGGATATTAGGAACTCATAAAGGAAGTTCATAGCAGTCACCTATTTTGAACCCCAGAGCGTGCTTGAATCAGAGTGACTGAAATTGGCACAGAGAAAATTAAACCTGACACCAACTGAGGAAAGCTCCCTTTGTTGCAGACACCCCATAAGAGCTATCAGGAAGAACTCCGTTGTGTCCACAAAGGAGCATCTACACTTCAGGGCAGACACCTGGTCATTTATATTCATTGCAGTAATGGTGAAACCTGTGAAAGTTTATTTTCTATGCCCTAAAAGTGGTTTTTATAAGAGGCCCTAGAAATCCAGATGTTTTGCAAAGACAAGCATATCCCCAACAATAGAAAGCATGGCTCAAAACTCAAATACCAACTAATAGAGTTCCAAAGATCAGCCAAGACTAACCAAAACCACTGGAACATCCAGTTTGAAAATCTGAACCACCCCCACTTCAAAAATGCACTATTTGTCAGCATCCCTCAGTTTATCCCACCCTAGAATAGTAGAGTAAAGCTGAGAATTACTACAACCAGCTTTACCTTCTAGCCACAGTGGCTGGGCATTAAGTGAAGAATACAAAGGCTTTTGGACTTAATATATTCAAACAGTGGACCCAAGAGTTACAAAGCCAAAACTATATCGAAATAATAAAAATTCAATCTTTCCAACAGTTTTGACCACATCATCAGAAACAAGGCTTTTATTTCTCATTGTTGTTTATTTTTCTTTCATTTTTCTTCTCTTTTTTCCTTTTTCTCCATATTCCCCCATTTTAAACAAACTTTACTCTTCCTTTTTAAAATATAACATAAAATCTTTTCAAATATCAATGCATTGCATTTTATTTTTATTAAACATTTTCATTTCTGAAAAATTTTGTGTGTATGTTTGATGGTGTGTGGGTGTGTATTCGCAATATGCACTAGGTTTGGGGACACATATATTATATTCATATAATATACATTATTTTTTAAAATTTATTTTTATTGTAAACAAATGGGATACATGTTGTTTTTGTTTGTACATGGAGTAACAGCATACCATTTGCATAATCATAGATTTACAAAGGGTAATGAAGTTTGATTCATTCTGTTATTTTTTTTCCTTCCCCGCCACCCCTCCCACCCCTCTTTTCACACTATACAGTCCCTCCTTTCTCCATTCTTGCCCCCCTCCCCCCCCATTATGTGTCATCATCTGCTTATCAGCGAGATCATTTGTCCTTTGGTTATTTGAGATTGGCTTATCTCACTTAGCATGATATTATCCAATTTCATCCATTTGCCTGCAAATGCCATAATATTATTATTTTTATGGCTGACTAATATTCCATTGTATATATATACCACAGTTTCTCTATCCATTCATCAATTGAAAGACATCTAGGTTGGATCCACAATCTGGCTATTGTGAATTGAGCAGCTATGAACATTGATGTGGCTGTATCTCTGTAGTATGCAGATTTTAAGTCCTTTGGGTATAGGCCAAGGAGTGGGATAGCTGGGTCAAATGGTGATTCCATTCCAAGCTTTCTAAGGAATCTCCACACTGCTTTCCAGAGTGGCTGCACTAATTTACAACTCCACCAACAATGTATGAGTGTACATTTTTCCCGACATCCTCTCCAACACCTATTGTTGCTTGTGCTCTTGATACTCGCCATTCTAATTGGGGTGAGATGGAATCTTAGTGTAGTTTTGATTTGCATTTCTCTTATTACTAAATATGTTGAACATTTTTTCATAAGTTTGTTGATTCCTTGTAGATCTTCTTCTATGAAGTGTCTGTTCATATCCTTAGCACCTTTGTTGATTGGGTTATTTGTATTCTTGGTGTAGAGTTTTTTGAGTTCTTTATATATTTTGGAAATTAGTGCTCTATCTAAAGTATGAATGGCAAAGATTTTCTCCCACTCTGTAGGCTCTCTGTTCACATTGCTCATAGTTTCCTTTGCTGAGAAAAAGCTATTTAGGTTGAATCTATCCAAGTTACTGATTCTTGCTTTTATTTCTTGTGCTATGGAAGTCCTGTTAAGGAAGTCTGATCCTAAACCAACAAGTTGAAGATTTGGACCTACTTTTTCTTCCATAAGATGCAGGGTCTATGGTCTGATTTCAAGGTCCTTGATTCATTTTCAGTTGAGTTTTGTGCAGGGTGAGAGATAAGGGTTTAATTTCATTCTGTTGCATATGGATTTCCAGTTTTCCCAGCACCATTTGTTGAAGAGGCTATCTTTTCTCCATTGCATATTTTTGGCCCCTTTGTCTAGTATGAGAAAATTGTATTGATTTGGGTTTGTGTCCATGTCCTCTATTCTGTACCATTGATCTACCTGTCTATTTTGGTACCAATACCATGCCCTTTTTGTTACTATTGCTTTGTAGTAGTGTTGAAGATCTGGTATTGCGATACCCCCTACTTCGCTCTTTCTGCTGAGGATTGCTTTAGCTATTCTGGGTTTCTTATTCTTCCAGATGAATTTCATGATTGCTTGCTCTATTTCTGTAAGGTACGTCATTGGGATTTTAATTGTAATTGCATTGAATTTATATAGTACTTTTGGTAGTATGGCCATTTTGACAATATTAATTCTGCCTATCTAAGAACATGGGATATCTTTCCATCTTCTACGGTCTTCCTCAATTTCTTTCTTCAATGTGTTGTAGTTTTCATTGTAGAGATCTTTTACATCTTTGGTTAGATTGATTCCCAATATTTTATTTTATTTTTTTAGGCTATTGCAAATGGAGTTGTTTTCCTCATTTCCCTTTTAGATGTTTCATCACTTGTGTATAAAAATGCTTTAGATTTATGCATGTTGATTTTATAGCCTACTATTTTACTGAATTCATTGATGAGCTCTAGAAGTTTTCTGGAGGAGTTTTTTGGATCCTCTAAATATAGAATCATGTCATCAGCAAATAGTGACAGCTTAAGTTCCTCTTTTCCTATTCATATCTGTTTAATTTCTTTAGTCTGTCTAATTGCTCTGGCTAGAGTTTTGAGGACAATGTTGAATAGAAGTGGTGAAAGAGGACATCCCTGTCTTGTTCCCAGTTTTAAAGGGAATGCTTTCAGTTTTTCTCCATTAAGAATTTTGTTGGCCATGGGCTTAGCATAAATAGCCTTTACAATATTCTGGTATGTTCCTAATATCCCTATTTTTTCTAGTGTTTTGAGCATGAAGGGGTGTTGTATTTTGTCGAATGCTTTTTCTGCATCAAGTGAAATAACCTTATGATTCTTATCCTTAAGTCTATTGACATGATGGATTACATTTATTGATTTATGGATATTAAACCATCCTTGCATTCCAGGGATGAACCCCACTTGATCATGGTGCACAATTTTCTTAATATGTTTTTGGATGCGGTTTGCCAATATTTTCTTAAGGATCATTGCATCTATATTTATCAAGGATATTGGTCTAAAATTTCTTTCCTTGATGTGTCTTTGCCTGGTTTGGAAGATGGTGGACTAGAGGGAGGCTACGTTCCTTGTCACTCTGCAACTCCGGTTTCAAGCAGAGGATATTTGTTTCTTGGTAAGGCAGTTTTTGGTGCTTATCAATCCCCTGCTGTTTACCCCGTTTGTCTGCTGTGATAACCTGCAGTCTGCCAGCATATCGACGCCTTTTTTGAGTGCTGATTGCTCACTGTCAGGTGCCTATCATCTGCCATTTGCCTGCCTCTTGCCTGTCCATCACCTGCCTTACACCTATCCATCATCCAATACACAAGGTTCACCTCCCAATCGTCTGACAACAGTCAGCAAACTGATCGCTGACTGCCAGTGGAGCAACAACAGCTTGCTGTTGCCTGGAAGTTCACTGTTACAGTACCTGCAGGTTTGATTACACGCAGCTGCCACCATTTTGAGACAACAGCCAGGCCCCATAGGATTCCTGGTCACATTGACTGAGCCCCGTCTCCGGGATCCCTCAGACCGACTGATCACTCCCTGTCCCTGGGGCCCACACATCGACTGACTGCTCCTTGCTGCCAGGACCCCCAGACCAACTGACTGCACCCTATCACCAGGACCCCAGAGCAACTAATTGCATCTGGCCTCCAGGATCCCGCAACAACGCCAAACGCACCCGACATCCAGGACCCCTGCCTGACCAAATGCACACTGCCTCCAGGACCTCCAGCTGACCACATCCACACCCTGAGCTGCAGCTCCCCATTTGCCAACACATTTGGAAGCCAGAGCAGCCATTTTGGATAATCCTGGAAGCCGTAACTCTGATATTTAGGTGGGGCAAATCCCATTCTGAGACACCTGTTGGAGACTTGAAGCTCATTGTCAGGTATCTCTCATGCATCAGGCTACTGAAGACTGGGAGATTTCATTAATATATGACTGTTACACTGTAAATTTTCTTTTTTTTCCTTATTGAAAAATTTTAAGTTTCTAGTTCTTTACTTTTCTTGCTCTCTTTTTTTTTGTTTACCTGTTCCCTCAGAATCTCTTTCTCCCTTTTCTGCATGCTAACATCCAACTTCTTTTGATTACACTCTCACCCTTTCTATTATCTAGAACTTCTGTATATTCTTTCCTTATCCTATTAACAGCTACATTCTACATCCCTTTGCATCTTCTTTGTCCTCCATTAGAAACTGCAGACCTTATTGCAAATCAGTTTGTTATATTGAAGAAAATATTTGAACTCATTTTGTTTATTATGACAATATTGTTATTTTCCTCACAGAAGCTATTTGGTCTAGGATTGCATAGTGTCTAAATTGGGCACTGCTAATATTGATCTCTCCTTAAAGAAAAGGTTTTGGAAACCTATAGGGCCACTATAAGCCTATAGGGGGAAATCTGCAATAGCCCAGATCTGCACGACTAGAGGGAAAGATACATGAACAACGTGAAAAAACATGGGAAAAAATGATCCAAATGAATCTAGATTCTATATTAATAGAACCCAATGACAGCATGTTAGAAGAAATGTCAGAAAAGGACTTCAGAAAATACATGATTAAGATGATTCATGAAGCAAAGGATCAGATAAGAGAGCAAATGCAGGCAATGAATGATAATACCAATAAGCTGAAAGAGCACCTGCAGGAAGCAAAAGATCATTTCAACAAAGAGATAGAGATTCTCAAAAAAGAAAAAAAATGGAAATCCTTGAAATGAAGGAAACAATAAACCAAATAAAAAACTCAATGGAAAGTATCACCAGCAGACTAGACCACTTGGAAGACAGAACCTCAGACAATGAAGACAAAATATTTAATCTTGAAAATAAAGTCTCCCAAACAGAGAAGATGGTAAGAAATCATGAACAGAATCTCCAAGAACTATGGGACATCATGAAAAGACCAAATTTAAGAATTATTGGGATTGAGGAAGGCACAAAGGTATAAACCAAAGGAATGAACAACCTATTCAATGAAATATCAGAAAATTTCCCAAACCTGAAGAATGAAATGGAAAATCAAATACAAGAGGCTGACAGAACACAAAATGCACAAAATCACAACAGATACACACCAGGGCACATTATCATGAAAATGCCTAACATTCAAAATAAAGATAGGATTTTGAAGGCCATGAGAGAAAAGCATCAGATTACATATAGGGGGAGACCAATACAAATAGCAGCTGATTTCTCAACCCAGACTCTGAAAGCTTGAAGGGCCTGGAACTACATATTTCAAGCTCTGAAAGAACATGGTTGCCAACCAAGAATCCTATACACAGCAAAACTAACATTCAGATTTGAAGATGAAATAAAATCCTTCCATGATAAACAAAAGCTAAAAGAATTTATAAATAGAAAGCCTGTGCTGCAGAATGTTCTTAACAAAATATTCCATGAGGAGGAAATGAAAAACAACAATGTAGGTCAGCAAAGGGAGAAACTACCTTAGAGAAAAAGCACTCAAAGGAGAAACCAAGCCAAGTTAAAAGCAAAAATAAGCCCAAATGACTAGGAATACAAGTCATATCTCAATAATAACCCTGAATGTTAATGGCCTAAACTCGTCAATCAAAAGACAGAGACTGGCAGAATGGATTAAAAAGAAAGACACAACAATATGCTGCATGCAAGAGACTCATCTCATAGAAAAAGACATCCACAGACTAAAGGTGAAAGGATGGGAGAAAAACCTACCACACACATGGACTCAGTAAAAAAAGTGGGGGTTTCCATCCTTATTTCAGATAAAGTGGACCTCAAGCCAATGTTAGTCAGAAGGGATAAAGAAGGACATTTCATACTGCTTAAGGGAACCATAAATCAGGAAGACATAATGATAGTAAATATTTATGCTCCAAACAATGGTGCATCTCTGTACATCAAGCTAATCCTTCTCAATTTCAAGAATCAAATAGACCACAACATAATAATTCTGGGTGACTTTATTGCACCGCTGTCACCACTAGATAGATCTTCCAAACAAAATCTAACCAAAGAAACCATAGAACTCAATAACACAATCAATAACCTAGACTTAATAGACATATATAGAATATTCCGTCCATCAATGAGTGGATTCACTTTCTTCTCTGCACCACATGGAGTCTTCTCCAAAATAGACCATATGTTATTACACAGGGCAGCCCTTAGGAAATGCAACAAAATAGAGATACTGCCTTGTGTTCTATCAGATCATAAAGGACTGAGAGTAGAAATCAATGACAAAGTAAAAAAACAGAAATTACTCCAACACCTTGAGACTAAATAATATGCTATCGAATGAAACATGGATAACAGAAAACATCAGGGAGGAGATAAAAAAATTCTTAGAGGTCAATGAGAATGACGATACAACATATCAGAATCTCTGGGACACTATGAAGCAGTACTAAGAGGAAAATTCATTGCATGGAGCGCATTGCAGAAAAGAATGAAAAGTCAACAACTAAATGACCTAACATTACAGCTCAAAGCCCTAGAAAAAAAGAACAGAATAACAGCAAAAGTAGTAGAAGACAGGAAATAATTAAAATCAGAGCTGAAATCAATGAAACTGAAACAAAAGAAACAATTCAAAAAATTGACAAAACAAAAAATTGGTTCTTTGAAAAAGTAAACAAGATAGACAAACCCTTAGTCACACTAAAAAAGAGAAGGAGAGAGAAAACTCAAATTACTAAAATTCATGATGAAAAAGGAAATATCAGGACAGACACCACTGAAATACATAACATAATGAGAAGCTACTTCGAAAATCTGTATTCCAACAAAATAGAAACTACTGAAGACATTGACAAATTTCTAGAGACATATGCTCCTCCCAAACCAAACCAGGAGGACATACACAATTTAAACAGATCAATATCAAGCAATGAAATAGAAGAAGCCATTTAAAAACTACCATCCAAGAAAAGCCCAGGACCAGACGGATTCGCATCCGAGTTCTACAAGACCTTCAAAGAAGAACTCATTCCAATACTTCTCAAAGTATTCCAGGAAATAGAAAATGAGGGTTCCCTAACAAACTCATTCTATGAAGCTAATATACAGTCTTATGTACATTCATATAATTTATTTTCAATTTAACTCTTTCCTCTTCACTTATTTATTACTTAGTCTTGGTTTGACAATGGTGAGATATAATTTTATGTAGGCTTGAGTTGTTTTGATATTACATTTGCTTGTTCACACCTTGGTCCCTTTCATTACCCCTTCTTCAAAATCTTCCCCCACTAACAGCCAATTTTTCATGTTAAATCTTCGTTTGTTTTTATTATTTTACTTATCATTCCTCCTTCTTTACAGTTTAAATGAGCTGCCTGTCTTCTGCCTCTCTCATGTTCACTTTTTAACTATTTCAAACTTTCTCTTGATTTCCGACCCTATATTCTTTTTATAACAGAAAACTTAATCCAAGTAAATAGAATTATATGTTTAATGTAATTCCTACTCCATTCAGTGGATAACATAGTAGACGCATTTTGTCTAATGTCTGATATAGTTGATGCGATTTTATTGTTGATACTGTTGACCCCACCAATTCTATATAAGTGCAATTAGTGGTAGAGATTTCAAAGTAGACCCCAGACATTTATCTTAAAGCTGTACATCTGTTGCTAACATTAGTGCTATTCCTGGCTTCCTCCTTCCTCTAAGAGGAGCTGGAAAATGATTGGAATACTCAAGTTCACAAAATAGAAATCCTGCTGCAGAGCAATATATACAACTCGGACAAGTAACAGTGAATCTCACTCAAAAACAATTTTGCTTCCCCGAGCCACTACATTACTTTATCACATAGAATTGGGGAGAGAAAACCCCACATCGACAACAATGCCACAAGGTGGAACAAATGGGTGGGGACCTTCAAGTCATATCCCTGGATATCGATTAACATAATGAAAATGAGAGTAGTCCCAGAATGAAAAACAAACACATAAACTACACACAAAAAGGACATTAATGTAAAAGAGGAAGGGTAATTCATCTCAATTGATACACAAGTCCAAGACCTCCAAAAACATGAGAAACAAAGAAGAACCTAAAATCTAAATAAAGAAGTGAAAAATCTCTATAATGAGGATTATAATACGATGATGAAAGAAATTGAAGATGACCTTAGAAGATGGAAAGCCCTACCATGTTCGTGGATAGATATAATTAATATTATCAAAATGTTAATACTACCAAAAGCAATCTAAAGATTCAGTACAGTCCCCATAAAAATACAAATGACATACTTCACAGAACTACAAAAAAAGTCCTGAAATTTATGTGGAAAAATAAAAGTTTCAGACTATCTTAATCAATCTTGCGCAATAAAAATGATACTGGAAGCATCATAACACCTGATTTCAAATTATACTACAGAACTATAGTAACAAAATTAGCAAGATAGTGACTTAAAAACATAAAGAGAGATGGAATAGACTCAAAGATACAGTGATAAATCCACATAGGAAGAGTCCTCTTAACCTTATCTGGACATCCATATGTAGAAGCATGATAATAGATTCCCCACCTTACACACTTCACCAAAAGCAACTCAAAGTGGAAAAAACACCTATGAATTAGACAAGAAACAGTAAAACTGCTAGAAGAAAACAAAGGGTCAGCACTCTCACATAAGATATCTAAGCTCAAGACATAAAACAAAGAATTAATCGGTGGGATGGCATCAAATTAATTAAGTTTCTTCACAACAAAATCAATAGTTAAGTGTGTAGAGAGCTTACAGAATTGGAGAAAATCATTGCCGGCTATTCCTGTGACAGGAGATTGATAACCGTAATAAAAAAAGAACTCAAAAAATTAACAATAAATGTATACTAATAACCCACTCAATAAATGGGCAAAAGATCTAAGGAGGCATTTCTCAAAAGAACAAATACCAATTATCAAAAAATATATGAAAAAAATTCAACATTTTGTGCATCAGGGATGACAATCAAGACTGCATTTTGATTTCCTCTCATCTCAGTTAGAATGGCAATCATGAAGAGTGCAAATAATGATAATTTCTGGCAAGGACATGGAGGAAAAAATATACATAATCAGAGGTGGTAGGACTGAAAATCAGTATAACCACTTTGGAAAGTAATATGGAGATTCTTTAAAATATTGAGAATGGAACCACCATATGTCCCGGATAATGCACTCCTTGATATTTATTCAAAAGAACTAAAATCAGCATGCTATAGGAATACATGCCTACCAATGTTTAGAGCTGTACAATCCAAGTTATAGAACAGTCTATGTACCCATCAATATATGAATGAATAAAGAGAATGTGAGATTGTTCGATCTATTTTTCTATCTATCTACCTATCTATCTATCTATCTATCTATCTATCTATCTATGTATCTACACACACACACACACACATACACACAATGGAGTTCTACCCAGTCATAAAGAGGAATGAAATTATATAATTTACTTCTAAATGAAATTTGTGAACATCATAAGTGAAATAAGCTTAACTCAGAAACTCGATTTCCAAATATTTTCTCTCATGTGAAATCTAGAGAGAAAAGGGGAAAAGGGGATAACTCATAAAAGCAGAAGGGAGATTAGTAGAACAGAATTGGGAGATCAATGGGTAGGGAGAAGGGGATGTAAAGGGAATAAGGGAAGTATTAGGGAATTAAATTATGCTAGGCCCATATATAAATATACATCAATGCATTCTAACTTTATATATAACTTTAGTGCATTTATTTAAAAATAAATATATAAATAGAAGGAAGATCAATACAGAAGAGGACGAGGATCACAGGGATGGAGAAGGGGAGGGAAAGAGTAGAGTTGAAGATTGAAATTGAGGAAACAATGTTAAATGCATTAATAAATATGTCAAAATGAAACCCAGTATTATGTACAACTATCATACACTGAATTCTAAAAAAATTAAAAAGTTCAAAATAATTGTCTTATGGTGCCTCAGTTAACTTCAAACAAAAAATTTAAATGAAATTAGGAAAATAATAAATGGCTAAAACTATAAATGTAGCAAAAGATTGATATTTTAAATATATATATGAATATATATAATAAAATTATATATATATATATTCTGAAGATGAAATAATTGGATGAAATGAAAAATGCAATAGAGAAATTCATTAGCAAAATTCATCAAGTAGAAGGTAGAATCTATGAACAGATGTTCAAAAACAGGTTATCTGAAAATATATAGGCAGAAGACAATAAAAATCATTAAGAAAAATTAAGAATGAAGTATGCTTATGGGATTTATGAGACAAAATCAAAAGAAATGTTCAAGCTATAAGAATTCATGAAGGAGAGAAGAATAAATAAGTATAAAGTTTATTTAATGATAAAGTAGTACAAAACTTTTCAAGTTTTAAAATGTTATAAATATTCAGGAATAGAAAGGTCTGAGGTCTTCAGTCAAATTCTATCAAAGCAAGCCTGTACCAAGACATATAATCAAACTGCCAAAAATCAAAGACAAAGGGAGGGTCCTGAAATACGTTAAGGTAAACAAGCAAATAGCACACAAAGGAATTGTAAGAACACTGTCAGTGAATTTCTTAGCAGAGACCTTAGGCCAGAAGAGAATTGAATGATATATTTAAGTGCTAAAGGAGAAAAACTGCCAACCAAGAATACCCCACAAAACTGTCCTTCAGAAATGAAGGACAATGAAAAGCTGAGGATGTTTGTAACCACTAGATCTGCCTAATAAGAATTGGTCAAGTGAGTTATTATCATGGAAATAAAAAGTCAAAAATGCAAAAAAATCCAAGACTATAAACTTACTGTTAAAATTAAGTACACAGTCAAATTCATAATACTCTAATACTATACTGGTGGTATGTAAATTACTTATATAATAAGTGTGAACGTTGAAAGACAAAATTTGAAAAATAATAATAGCTACAATAATTTGTTAAGGATTATAAAATATAAATATATGTAAATTGTGACACATAAATTTACAGGTAGTAAGAGGAATAAAGTTGTAGAGGTTTTTTTAATGTGACTAAAGTTACACTGCTCTCAGTTTAAAAATAACCTGTTATGTTTTCTGTCAGACTGATGGTAAACATGAATTAAATAAAACCTATCATAGATATAAAAATGATAAAAAGTAACACTTCATCTGAGAGGAAGATAGTGAGGAAGGAATAAAAGAAAATAGGATTTATAAAACAAGCAGAATACAATTTAAAAATGACAGTAGTGAGTCTTTAAATACCAATAATTACCTTGAATATAAATAGATTAAATTTTTCATTAAAAATCTTACAGTGTCTTTATGTATTAAAAAAATCCAGCTGTATAATATCTACAAGATATTCACTTCATCTATAAGGGAACACATAGGTTTAAAATGAGAAGTGAGGAAATAATTAAAATCAGCAGAAGTCGAAGAAATTGAAACAAATTTCAAAAAAAGAGACAAAGATGGTTTTTTGAATAACTAAATATAATCGATAAACCAAATTTTAGTCAAATTAACAAACAGAGGGAAAATAACTCATTAAAATTTGTGATGGAAAAGGAAATATCACCATAGACACTACTGAAATAGAGGATAATCAGAAACTATTTTGAAAATTTGTACTCCAATAAATTAGAAAAATCTTTGAGACATCGACAAATTCCTAGAAACCTGACCTACCCAAATTAAACCAGGAAGACAGAAAATTTAAACAATTCAATTTCATTCCATGATTGAAGATGCCATCAAAAGCCTACCAACAAAGAAAAGCCCAGGATCACATGGTTTTTCAGCTAAGTTCTCCCAGCCCTTTAAAGAACACACAGGAGTCCTCCTCAAATTATTCCATGAACTTCAAAAGGAAGGAAACCTTCCAAACTCATTCTATGAAAGTACTATCACTCTAATACCAAAACCAAAGACATCAAGAAAGGAAAACTGCATTCCAATATACCTGATGTTTTAGTCAGTTCTTTCACTGCTGTGACTAAATGATCTGACCAGCACAATTACAGATGAGGAAAGGATTATTTGAGGGCTCATGGTTTCAGAGGTCTTAGACCATAGAAGTTTGGCTCCATTCCTTGGGGGTCCAAATGAGGCAGAACATCAAGGCTGAAGAGCATGGCAGAGGGAATCAGCTCACATAATCAGAAAGCAGAGAGAGAGAGAGACTCCACTCTCCAGATACAAAATATATACCCCATAGCCACACCCTAATTCCCACCTCCTCCAGCCACACCCTACCACTTCAACTAATCCTACCTGGGATTAATTTACTGATTGGTTTAAGACTCTTATCACCCAATCATTTCTCTTCTGAACCTTCCTACATTGTCTCACATGTGAGCTTTTGGGTGACATGTCACATCCAAACCATGACATTCTGCTCCTGACCCCCAAAAGCTCACAACCATCTCACAATGTAAAACACATTTTGTCCATTTCCACAAATCTGTAGTCTCAACAGTTCCGAAAGTGCTCAAAGTGTAACTCCAGAGTCTTCTCTGAGGCTCAAGGCAATCTCGTATTGTGAGCTTCTGTGAAAGTAAAAGCAATTTACAAATATCCGACATATAAAGGAACTGAGTAAATATTTTCACTTACAAAAATAGGGGCATAGAAAGAAGTGATAGGATCAAAGCAAGACTTAAATCCAGCTGGGAAAACAACTCCTGTAGCTCCATGTCCAGCACCTGGGGCACATGGCATCTTGATATTCTCTCCAAGTGGCATGTGTAGTTCCACCCCTGTGGCCTTGTTTATTGCAGCCCAAGTGGCCTTTCTATTGGCTTGTCTCTGCTGGTTTCCTGCCGCTTTCCTAGGTTGATGTCCCACATTACAGGCATTTCTTAATCTTGGGCATTTCAACTGACCTTCTGATTACTCCTCACATCTCCACACTTTGATTTCTTATGGGGTGTCCACAGGGACTTTGACACTGCTGCACTTTTCCTGGCCTCCAAGGCCTTCCTTTGAAATCTTGGTGGAAGCCTCCATGATTCCCTAACTCCAGAATCTTGCATTCCTGCAAAACCAGTACCACGTGGTTGATGCCAAGGTTTGCCACCATCTCCAGCAGTAGCTAAGCCTCCAGGTACCATGGCTGCAGCAACCTCTGAGTGTCTGAGTGGCTGATCACTTTCAAAAAGCTTCCTAGGCCCTCTTGTGCAAGAAGAGTGCCCCACTGGTCTCTTCTCAAGAGAATATTCACCTTTATTCCCTGGAGCTTCAGGTGGGTGTGGTCTTGCCAGTTGCTGAGATGCCCTCAAGCCATCTTTCTTATTGTCTATAGGCAAAGTCTATAGCATTTCTTTAGTGACAGTAATGTCTCTAACAACTTCAACTTCTTTAGCCCTAGTTTTACTCTGCCCTTTCGAGTTCACTTTTTCAAATCTTTCTGCTCTGCTTTCTGCTCCTGATTTTCACAATAAATTTGGCTAAAAGCCACCAGCCATATCCATGCCACTTCCTGAATGCTATGCTGCCTAGACATTTATTCTGCCAGATAGGGAAGTCCATAACACATGATGAATGTAGATGCAAAAATACTTAATAAAATACTGGCAAATTGCATACAAAATCACATTAAAAAGCTAGTGCTCCACGATCAAGTGTGTTTGATTACAGGGATGCAATGTTGTTTCAACACATGGAAATCAGTAAATGTAAATAACCACATAAATAGACTTAAATACAAGTATTACTTGATCATCTCAATAGATGGAGAAAAAATATTTGACAAAACACAGCATCATTCTTCCTTGAAACACTAGAAAAATTAGGAATGGTAGGAACTCACCTCAACATTTTAAAAGCTATATATGACAAACCTAAACCAACATCATTCTAAGTGGAGAAAAACTGAAAACATTCTCTTTAAAAACTGGAACAAAAGGATGCCCTCTTTCACCACTTCTATTGAACATAGTTCTTGAAATTCAAGACAGAGTAATTAGGAAAAAGTAAAGAAATCACAGGAATATGAATAGGAAAAGAGGACTCAAAATATCTCTATTTGCTGATGACAGGATCCTATAGTTTAGGAACCACAAAAAAACTCCACTAGAATTAATTCATAAATGAATTCAGCAAAGTAGCAGGGTATAAAATTAACACCCATAAATCAATTGTGTTCCTGTACACCAATGATGAATGAGCTGAAAAAGAAATTAGGAAAACAATCTCATTCACAATGTCCTCAAAGATAGTAAAATACTTTGGAATCAATCTAACAAAAGTGGTGAAAAACCTCTACAATGAGAACTACAGAACACTAAAGAAAGAAATTAAAGACAAACATAAGATGATGAAAAGATGCCCTGTGTTCTTGGATAGGCAGAATTAATATTGTCAAAATGGCATACTACCAAAAGTGCTATAGAGATTTAATGCAATTTGTATTCATTTAAATATGAATTCCTATGATATTCTTCATATAAATAGAAAAACCAGTCATGAAATTTATTTAGAAAAATAAGAGGCCCAGAATAGCCAAAGCAATCCTTAGTGAGAAAGAGGAAGCAGGAGGTATCACAATACCAGACCTTAAATCATATTACAGAGTTGTAGTAACAAATACAGAATGGTATTAGCATCAAAACAGACATGAAGATCAGTGGAACGGAATAAAAGACAGAGAGAAATCCACAAAACTACAGTTACCACATTCTAGAAAATGGCACTGAAAACATATACTGGAGAAAAGATGCATCTTCAACAAATGGTGCTGGTCAAACTGGAAATCCATATGTATCAGAATTAAATTTTACCTCTATCTCTTACTCTGCACAATACTCAAATAAAAGTAGATTAAAACTGTAGATTAAAATATGTCAAAAGTGACTCTGCTGTCATGTGTAAAAAGAACTAATAAAAAGACAAAAAAAAAAGGAAAAATGCATTTCACACAAATGGAAATCAAAAGGGAGAAGCAGTATCTACATTTATATAAGGTAAAAATAGATCTTAATTTAAAAAGAACCTATAAAATTAGGCAAAGATGGTCATAGTGAAGTGATAAAGGGATCAAGACTATAGGACAATTGTAAATATATATCTATCCAACATTGGAGCACTTAAATAAGAAAAAAAATCAGTGGTTTGAAGGGACATGTTAATTAAAATACAGTAGTATTAGTGAATTTCAAAACTGTACTTTAAGCAACATACAGATCATTCAGAGGAAAAATCAGTGAGTACACCTTTAGCTTGTCCTATAGTTTGGACCCAATGAATCCAACAAACGTATGAAGAACATTCCATGAAACAGCAGCAGGAAACATATTTTTCTTAAGTTCCCACAGAACTTTATCCAATATAGATTATATACTATACCAAAAAATACTTTTAACAAAATTTAAAAGATTCAAATCATATTGACCCTTCTGACCAAAAGGTATGACACTAGGAATCAATAACAGTAAAAACTGGAGAAAATTCACAAACATATGGATATTAAACAATATGTTCTGAATAATCAATAGGTTAGTAAGGAAGTTTTTTAAAAAAATTTTGATACAAGCAGAGATGGAAATGCCATATATCAATATATAAAGGATATAGCAGTTCTAACACACAAGTTTATAGTCATAAATGCCTTCATCCAATAACAACAAAAAGAAAATTATCTCAAATAATGAACAAAACATTATACCTCAAGGACTTGCAAAAGAATGAACTAGGAAACAATTAGCAGAGTGAAGGAAATAAAAAGGTCAGAGCAGAAATAAATGAAATGGGGAACAGAAAAATAAAAAATATAAAACACATAGTTTATTTTGAAATAATAAACAAAATTAACTAATTTTAGCTAGATTAATTTAAAGCCTGAAAGAAGAGTCAAATTAATGAATCAAGAAATCGAAATGAAGTATTATAGGAATCCAAAGGATCATAAGAAATCACTCTGAAAAATTACACACCAACAAATTGGATAGTACAGAAGATACAAATCACTAGACATAAGCAATGTCACAAGACTGAATCATGAAGAAACAACCCATGAGCAGACGAATAATGAATGTAAGAAGATTGAATTAGTGATCAAAATTCTCCCAGACGATTTCACTGCTGAACTCTATAAGACATTAGAGAACGTGAGACCAATTCTCAAACTCATCAAAAATTGAAGAAAAAATATTTAAAAACTCATTTTAGGTGAACATTACTTTGATACCAAAGTCAGATAAGGACAATAAAAAGTATAGAATGACAAATTAATATCCCTGATGAACATAGATGCAGTAGTACTCAACAAAATACTAGCAAATTCAATTCAAGAATACACACACTCATATATCAAAATTCATATATATGTATGTATATTACGATTCTATAAATTTAACACCACATTAACACAATAAAATATAAAAGAGCATATAATCATTTTAACAAATGCAGAAAAATCATTTGACAATAAACAACTTTTATGTTAAAAACAACTCTCAATAAATCAGGTATTAAATAAATGTATTTCAACATAATAAAGGCCATACATGACAAACCCACAAAGAATATCTCATTCAATTTGTTTTCTAAGATCAGGAACAAGAAAAGGATGTCAACCCTCACCATTTCTATTTAACATAGTACTGAAAGTTCTAACCATAGAAATTCGGTGAGAGAAAGAAATAAAAGATGTCCAAATAGGAACAGAAGAAATAAAATTGTCCCTGCTTTCAGACAACATGATCTTATACAAATGATCCTCAATTTTTGATGGGTTATTACCCAAAAAGAAACCCATTTTAAGGTGAAATATTTTAAGTAGACAATGCAGATAATACATCTAACCTGCCTAATATCATAGCTTAACAATGCAGTACATTATGGAGTATCCATTGTTTACCTTCATGATTGAATGACTGATTAGGAACTGTGGCTCAAGGCTGCTGCCAAACATCACCAGAAAGTTACTACTAGCCAGCAAAATATCAAAATTCTAAATTCAAAGCTTGGTTTCTACTGAATGTGTATTTCTTTTGACTATTATAAAGTTAAAATCTAATTAGTTGAACCATTGCAATGCAGGGGTCATTTACATATTTATTACCCTAAGGACACCACTAAAAAACTATAAAAACTAATGAACAAATTCACTAAATTTTCCAGATGTAAAATCATGTACCAAAATCATTACTGTTGGACTATGGATGTAATTCAGTTGTAGATTGCTTGCTACCATGCACAAGGCCCTACATTCAATTCCTATCATTGAAGACAAAATAAAATAAAACATATCTTAGTGATGTTTCTAGACCTTTATAACACAATATCTGAAAACAAAATTAAAAAACACAAACACATGATAGTAGAATCCATTTTGATATAATTATACAAGCACAAAATATAATTATGTTTTAAATGTATATTAAGAAAAATAAAAATAAATTCAACCAAGGAGATGAAAGAACCTGTGCAGGGTTGGGGATATGACGTAGGGGCAGAGGACTTGCCTAGCATGGCCAGTACTCTGTGTTCCATCCCCAGCACTGCAAAACAAAAATCAAACAAACAAAATAAAAAACACCAAAGAACCTGTGCATGAAAAGCTCTAAAATATTGATTAAAGAAATCAAGGAGCCCATTGTGGGGGCACATGCTGGTAATCTCAGTGGCTTGGGAGGTAGAGGCAGGAGGATCACGAGTTCAAAGCCAGACTCAGCAACTTAGCAAGGTGCTAAGCAACTCAGCGAGACCCTGTCTCTACATAAAATACAAAAATGGGCTGGGGATGTGGCTCAGTGGTTAAGTACCCCTGTGTTTGGTCCCTGGTACCAAAAAAAAAAAAAAAAAAGAAAGAAAGAAAAGAAATCAAGGAATTGAGGTTTGAGGTGACAATTAATACAAATATAACACTTGTTCATGGGTTGAACTATTTAATGAATTAATATCATTAAAATGCCTATCCTACACAAAGCAATCTACAGGTTCAATGCAGATTCAATATCCCAATTGTATTTTTCACACGAATTGAAAATCATAAATATTTATGCCCCAAACAAAGGTGCTTCCACATACAGCAAACAAATCCTTCTCAATTCCAGGAACCAAATTAGACCACAACATAATAATACTAGGTGACTTTAAAATATCTCTCTCACCACTGGAAAGGTCTTCCAAACAAAATTTTAACAAAGAAATCATAGATCTCAATAACACAATCGATAATTTAGATTTAACAGATGTATACAGAATATTCCATCAGTGAGTGAATACACTTTCTTCTCAGCAACACATGGATCTTGCTTAAAATAGACCATATGTTATGCCACAAAGCTACTCTTAGCAAATACAAAAGATAGAGATACTACCTTGTGTTCTATCAGATCATAATAGAATGAAATTAGAAATCAATGACAAAATTAAAAAAAAAAAACAGGAACTACTCCAACACCTGGAAATTAAATAATATGCTATTCATGATGCATGGATAATAGAAGACATCAGAGGGAAAATAAAAAATTATTAGAGCTAAATGAGAACAAAGACACAACATATCAAAATCTCTGGGATACTATGAAAGCAGTGCTAAGAGTAAAATTCATTGACTGGAGTGGATTCAATAAAAGAAGAAAAAGTCAACAAATGACCTAACATTATAGTCCAAAGTCCTAGAAAAAGAAGAACAGATCAACACCAAAAGTAGTAGAAGAAAGGAAATAGTTAAAATGAGAGCTGAAATCAAAGAAATTGAAGCAAAAGAAACAATAGAAAAAATTGACAAAAAGTTGGTTCTTTTGAAAAAACTAAACAAAATTGATAAACCCTTAGACACACTAACAAAGAGAAGGAGAGAGAAAACTCAAATTACTAAAATACAGGATGAAAAAGGAAATATCACAACAGACACTATTGAAATACAAAACATAATTAGATGCTACTTTGAAAATCTATACTCCAATAAAAAAGAAAATATTGAAGACTAGAGACATATGATCCACCCAAACTGAATCAGGAGGACACACACAATTTAAATAGATCAATTTCAAGCAATGAAATAGAAGTCATCAAAAGCCTACCAACAAAGAAAAGTGGTGGACCAGATGGATTCTCAGCCAAGTTCCACAAGACCTTCAAAGAAGAGCTCATTCTAATACTTCTCAAAGTATTTCATGAAATAGAAGAGGAGGGGACCTTTCCAAACTCATTCTATGAAGCTAATATCACCCTGATATCAAAACTGGACAAAGACATATCAAGGAAAGAAAATTTCAGACTAATATCCCTAATGAACACAGATGCAAAAATTGTTAACAAAATTTTAGCATATTGCATACAAAAACATATTAAAAAGATAGTGCACCATGATCAAGTGAGTTTCATCCCAGAGATGCAAGGTTGGTTAACAATCTGAAAATTAATAAATGTAATTCACCATATCAACAGACTTAAAGATAAGAATCATAGGATCATATCAATAGATACAGAAAAAACATTTGAAAAAACTCAGCATCCCTTTATGCTCAAAACACTAGAAAAAATAGGGATAATAAGAACATTCCTCAGCATTGTAAAGGCTATCTATGCTAATCCCATGGTCAATATCATTCTAAATAGAGAAAAACTGAAATCATTCCCCCTAAAAATTGGAACAAGGCAGGGATGCCTCTTTCACCACTTCTATTCAATATCATCCTTGAAACTCTACCCAGGCAATTAGACAGACCAAGGAAATTAAAGGGATATGAATAGGAAAAGAAGAACTCAAACTATCCCTTTTTGCTGATGACATGATTATATATTTAAATGAACCTGGAAATTCTTCCAGAAAACTTTTAGATCTCATAAGTGAATTCATTAAAGTAGTAGGATATAAGATCAATGCTCATAAATCTATTGCATTTTTATACATAAGTGATGAATCCTCAGAAAGAGAAGTTAGAAAAACTACCCCATTCATAACAGCCTCGAAAAAAATAAAATACTTGGGAATCAATCTAACAAAAGAGATGAAAGACCTCTCCAATGAGAACTACAGAACACTAAAGAAAGAAATTAAAGCATTTGCAGGTAAATGAATGCAGTTGGAGAATATCTTGCTAAGTGAGATAAGCCAAGCCCAAAAAGCCAAAGGCTGATTGATCTCTCTGATTAGCAAATGATGATACATAATGGGGGGATGGGAGGGAGGCAAGAATGGAGGAAGGTTGGAGTGTACAGAGGAAAAAGAGGGGTGGGAGGTGTGGGGGAAAGGAAAAATAACAGAATGAGACAAACATAATTACCCTATGTATGTGTATGATTACACAAATGCTGCAACTCTACTTCATGTACAACTAGAGAAACAGTTGTACTCCATTTGTGTAAAATGAATCTAAATGAATAAATTTAAAAAATTATAAAAAAAGAAAATACTATCCCCATAATACATAAGGAATCAAAAATTTTTTTAAAAATAACTGAATGTGTAAAACATCTAGAGTAAACATAGCAAAACTAGAGTCAATACACTACCTTATTTTAAAACATATTAAAAAGCAATAGTAATCAAAGTACATGATGCTGGCATAAAAATAAAGACATATAGGATAAGGGAAGATAGTAGAATGAAATTGACATAATTTTCCCATATGCATATATGAATACAACCACAGTGAATCTCACCATTGTGTACATCCACAAGACTGGATATTAGAATAAGATATATTCCATGTTTTTATAATTATATCAAAATAGACTATACTGTCATGTATAAATAAAAAGAACTACTAAAATTAAAGCTAGAAACCAGATTCATAAATCGATGGAACAAATAGATAGCCCAGATATAAATTCATAAAATTATTATCTATTTATTTTTGACAATTGTGCCAAGAACACACAAATGTGGAAAGCACAACCCCTTCAGTAATCGGTGTGATATCACTAGATAGCCACACAAAGAAAAGGTATTTTAGGCCCTTTCCTCACACCACATACAAAAATAAACTAAAACTAGATCAAATATTTAAATAAAAGAGCTGGAATTTTAAGAAAAAGAAAAGGTAGGGGAAAACTCAGTGGTGTCTGTTTTACTCCATTTTGCATTACTGTATCAAAATAACCAAAGTGGGCTAACTGTATAAAGAACAGGAGTTTATTTAGTTCACAGTTCTGGAGACTAAAGGTACAAATGGGAGAGCAGCTACTCTGCAGAGTGCCCATGGCAGAAAGCAGAACTGTTCACATGAGGTAGAGAGAACACATTTTGAAGCAGGCAGCCAGAGTGCTGGGTGAGGCCAAGCTTGGTCTTCATATCAACAACTCACTGAAGAACTAACACAGAGGTCTCAAAAGGATTGCCCTTCTAAGAGCAGCTTCCCTAATGACTTAATAATCCTCAGTAGACCTAGTGTAGAAAGATTCCATGCTTCCCTGATCACCACACTGGGACCATGAACCTTAGAGGACAAACCACATCTAATTCTTAGCAACATTGGTCTTAGCAATAACTATTTTGGATATGATCCCAAAAGCACAGACAAAAAAAGTAAAAATAAACAAATGGTGTTGCATTGAACTAAAAACATTTCTGCATGATCATGGAAGAAATACAGACTAAAGAAAGAACCTTTGTAATAGGAGAAAATATATTCAACCCATTCATCTGATATGGAGTTAATATACAAAATATATAAGTAAAATCAATAAGTTAATAGTAAGAAAACACCCAGTTAAAAACTGGGCAAAAGATATGAATAGACATTTCTGTAAAATGACATACAAATAGCCAACTAATATATTTTAAAATGTTCAATATTACTAATCAAATGTAAATTAAAACCACAAATAATATTGCATCATAGCCATTGCAATGGATATTATCAAAAGATGAAAGGTAAGTACCACAGAAGATATGGACTAAAGGGTATCCCTGAATGCTGATGGTGGAACTTTAATTTGATAGTCATCATAGAAACCAACATGAAAATTCCTCAAAAAATTCAAAATAGTTCAGAACTAACACTTGATCCCACAATCCCACTACTAGGCATATATTCAAAGAATGTGAATTCAAAGAATGTGCACTGCAACATTATTCACAATAGTCAAAATAGGGAATCAACCTACATGTACATCAATGAATAAAAGTATAAAGAAAATGTAATGTATATATATACACTGTCACTTGAGATAATATGGGTTTCCTTGGGGATTGTTAAGCTAAGTGAAATAAGCCTGGCACAGAGAGACAAATTCTACATGATATCTCTTGAGTGGGGAATCTAAAAACACCTTTGTTTACATGCAATATAGACTATATCTGTATTTTATTTTACAGATATGGCTTTTACCTTAATTCTCAGTCTGTGATTCTCTAGTTTGAATGTGAATCTGAATCACTAAAGAAGTTTTTTAAAATCCTTGTGCCCAGAGCCCATTTCTAGAGATTTAGATTCAGTATGTATGGGAGGCAGATTTAATCTGCATCTTAACACTCTTGGGAATTCTTATGTCCATTCACATTTCATAACCACAGTTGTAAAGGAGAAAAGTCACCATGTAAAATAATAGCTTTTCCCATACTATTAAAATGCTTTTACCTTTGCCATAGAGCATAGTTGTCCACTTCTGAGCTGTTCCAAGATATTTCTAGGTCTAGTCAGTGTTACTTGGTTTTTCTCTATCAAGCCCCTATTGTGACTGGTACTCAGCCCTGAAAGCTTTCTGAAGAGGGACAAGGCAGAATTTCTTTGAATTGAGCCATAGAAGAAAACTCCATAAAATCCCATTGTTCAGGTTGCCTCACTATTATAGCTAAACTTTGCCAAATGTCTGGAACCCACAGTTTCTCACTAAAAACGTAGCATAATTGGAACTTAAGGAAGAACATAAAGTACTTCTTTGAGATTAGATGCTCAATTTGTTTACACTCAGGTAATTCAGATAATAATTCATTCACCTGCTACTTCACCTAAGTCAGGCCTTCTTGACCAAGGCTCCACGTGGAGAAATTAGGAAAGAGAGGGGATACAAAAGAGATGAAGTGATTTTCCTACACCCAGGGAAACTGTATGCTAAAAATAGTTCATAAAGTATTAATTAAAAAATAAATAGAAAGGAGGCCAGTAGAGGAGAGAAAGGGAATTGAGGGAATTGTAGGGAAGGAAAAGGAGAAGTACTGGGGGATGAAGTGGAGCAAATTATGTTGGATTGCATGTATGAATATATCACAATGAACCCCACTATTATGTATAATTATAATGCACTAAAAAAACAGCAAAATGTTGTGTCAGGATTTGTAGGCATTCTCATAATTGTTTTTTTTTTCCAGAATTTTAGGAGCAGCAGGTAATACCTTATTTTATTTTAATTTTATTGATACAGTATAATGATATAAAATAGTGGGATTCATTCTAACATATTCACACAGGCACACAATATAATTTGTTCAATTTCATTCACCAGTATATTTAGAGTAAGAAAGTAATCAAGATTAAATGAAACCATAAGGATAGGACCCTGACCTGATGCAATCATAATCCTTACAAGGAGGGGTTGGGGAGATAGCTCAGTCGGTAGAGTGCTTGCCTTGCAAGCACAAGGCCCTGGGTTTGATCCCCAGCACCCCCAAAAAAAATATCCTTGCAAGGAAAGACACCAGATAGCTCAATTTCCCAAACACCCTGTCTTAGTTGTTTCTGCTACTATAACAGAATACCACAAGCCAGGTAATTTATTAAAAAAGAAATTTATTTCTCACAGCAGCAATGTCCAAGAACATGATGCTGGCATATGCTGAGGACCTTCTTGCTGTGTCATGCCAAGTCAGAAACATGAAGGGAAAGAGATCATGCACAAAAGAGGAATAGGATAGGACCAGAACTCATCCTTTTATTGGGAACTAACTTCTTTGATAACTATCATGCTTCTGCAATAATGGCATTGATTATTGCATCAGGATGGTGCCCTCCTGACATAGTCACCTTTTAAATAACCCACTTCTTAATACTGTTACAATGGCAATTAAATTTCAACATGAGATTTGCTGAGAACATTTAGGTCCTAGCACCTCCACATTTCCCCATGTGTGCATACATTGAGGAAAGACTATGAGAGGACTTTTTGACAAGAAAGCAATCTGCATGCCAGAAAAAAGAGCGCTTGCCAAAAATCAAAGCCTCTGGTACCTATATCATGAACTTAGAGCCTCCAAAACCAAGAGAAAATTAACTTACATTGTTTAAATCACTTGTTCTGTGGAATTTTGTTAGTGGTTTCATGAATAGACTAATACACCAGACTACTCAGTTTCCTCTTGACAGGCCTTAGTTTATCTTTTAATGTGTGGGGTCTAGAGCTATTCATATAATGAGGGCCTGGCCAGGAGGAAAGAGAGCCAGATTTTCAATTCAGTAATTAAATCGTTTTGGAATTTGGTGCTTACTTCACAGTCAGTTCTGACTCAACCCAGCATGTCTGCCCTGAATGGCAATCACACTCCCCCACTCCATTTCCCAAAGCACTCATTCCTGAGGAAGCTAAACCACCCACTTCTCTGATCTACATTTACTCTATTAATTGATTTAGAAATATTTACTATAATATTTTTGCAACAAACATTACTACTTTGCACCAGGCAGTGACTTGACACTAGAAATAGAGCCTCAAATAATGTAGATACTTTTCTGCTCTGCTGGGCTTATAGTCTAGTAGGAGGAAACAGATAATTAAAATTTGTTTTCTTGCCTCCTGGCAAGGAACAAGACAATACTTGGCTGGACACAGTCTTAAACAGAGGGTTGCGATACTCCTGCCTCAGAACCTACTCTTCACAGAGTTCTTCCCACACTTGAGGGAGCCAAGGCTTTCAGTACCCTCAAAAGAAGTCTGGAGTTTCAACAGGGCTGAAAACTAAGGGATAACAGCCAGAGTCTTGCAACAGTCATATAAATGGTCTGGAGTGAAAGGTTTGAAGGAACCAACGCTAATAAAGCAAGCATGAATCTCAGTAGGCGTTTATCATAAAAAGACTCCAAGTCTTCTGGGATGGAAGTTCCAAAGCAGAATGTTGCTATTGTTATTATTATAAAAATTAAAATAAATTAATTAGAGAGAGACATCCCAGGCCATCTCTGGTGTTTATGGAACATCTTGACCTGTTTTGCAAATGTTTGGGGTTCAATGTAAGCCAACCTCTGTTTTACCCTAAGTTCTCTGTATTTGAGGGAAGAAAGCATTGTATGTATATTTTAAGAAAAAATGTATCCCATATGTTGTTCAATACATCTTCATTTAAATAATTGAGATTTTATAAGAATGTTTTAGGTTCCAGTCAGACTTTGAAGCTTTAAATAAGCTTTCTTCATAAATAGTAAATTATCTTCAACTGGGGCTCAGTACTGGGTTTGGGTGAGTGAGAGTGGAAAAACTTAGCAAACCAGGATCTTTACTTCCCATTAACCTTCAAAGGTCCTAATTGTTTTTATTGTGGTCTTATTTTATATTTTCAATGAAGTTGAATCTGTAATAAACTCAGTATGAGATTGTCAGGTAATACCATGATATCATGATGGCAGTGGATAGAAATCACCTGGTAACTAGTAGGGAAAACAGCTGAATCTCCTCTAGAAATTGGAAAGAATACAGTAGGAAGTAGCTGCTAACTCAGGCTTCAGGACAATACTCAGTTTCCAAATTAGCCTATACTATTCAGCCACAATGTGATCGATAGGATCTTCCTTCAGTATTCCTCAGTTTGTTGTGGTCCTTGTGCAGCAGGACCTTCAATCTGAGGATCCCTAAGCATTCCATGAGCTCTGTTCCCAGATGGGCTCTAGTGTTGAGCATTCTCATGATGCTTCCTTTAAACTGTTGCCTTTAAGAATGCCTCTATGCCACCACACCTTCACTGCAAGCAAGGTTCATTGTGCCAAGTAAAGTGTCTTATGATCAGATCATGTATATTCTTTAGCAAGGACAAAAGGAATATGTTCATCTAGTCTTTGGCCTTATATTCAATGGTACTGACACAACATATATTTTTTTACCCCTACGGTAAGATCACTTACCATAGTGATCTTTAACATATACATTTTTTGGGGTGGTTGGTATACAACATCCTGATGCACCCACTTTTTTGTCTTAATTTTTGATGGTACATTACAAGTATGCATATTAATGGAATTAATTGTAACTTATTCATATATAAACATACTATAAGTTGGTTAATTTCATTCCAAGGGGTATATTCCTTTTACCCCTCCTCCTCTCTGGTCCACTTTCTCTAACATATGGTCTCCCTTCTATTTTCATAATATCCCCTCCCCACTTTTTCCTTTCTCTAACTTTTACATGTGAGAGAAAACATATGACCTTTCTCTTTCTGAATCTGGCTAATCAAATGTAGCATAACATTCTCCAATTCCATCCATTTTCCTGCAAATGAAATAAATCGACTCCTTATGGCAAGATACAACTTGTGTGTGTGTGTGTGTGTGTGTGTGTGTGCGCGCGCGTGTGTGTGTGCTACATTTTCTTTAGCCATCCATCTGTCAAAAGACTCCTAGGTTTGTTCCATAACTTAGTTATTGTTAATTGTGCTGCTATAAACATTGGTCTCTATATATCCCTATAGTCTGCTGATTTTAATTCTTCTGGATAAATTTCAAGGAGTTGTATAGCTGGGTCATATGGTGGTTCCATTCCTACGCTTGTGAGGAGCCTTCATACCAATTTACATATTGATTGTACTAATTTACAATCCCACAAATAGTTTGTCAACCTCTGTAGTACATTTGAAATCCAGTATAACGATATCTTAAGCCTTGTTCTTTTTTCTTTTTTTTCAGGATTTATTTAGTTATTTGAGGGTTTGTGTGTGTGTGTGTATGTTTTCATATGAAGTTTCGGACCATTTCTCTAGTTCTTTGAAAAATGTGAATGACATTTTGATGAGAATTGTGTCAAATCTGTGGATCATTTTGTATAGTATGGCCATATTTACAAAATTAATTCTTCTAATTCATAAACCTGTGAAGTCTTTCCATTTTTTATAGTCCTTTTCAACTTCCTCTATCAGTGCCTTTTGATTTTCATAGAGGTATTTCATTGATTTGGATAGGCATATTCCTAGATATTTTTAAGCTATTGTGAATGAGATTGTTTTCCTGACTTATTTCTCAGTGGTCATTACTGATGTATTAAAAAACCTGGAGGGAAAGGAAAGATACTGGGGAATATGATTGATCAAATTTCATTATATACATGTACAAATATGTCATCCCACAAATGTGAATCCCTCTATTATGTATAATTATAACACAGCAATAAAAATAAAATTTAAAAATGTATTGATTTTCATGTGATTTTTTTAATTAGTGCATTATACTTATACATAATATTGGATTTAGTTTTGACATAATAATACAGCTTGGAATGTGCACAAATTCCATCCTCTTTTTTTCCTTTTGGTACCAAAAATTGAACACAGGGGTGCTTAATCACGGAGCCACATCCCAGCCCTTTTTATTTATTTTTTAAATTTTGAGCCAGCACTCAGTAACTAGTTGCTTAGGGCCTTACTAAGTTTATATACCACATTTTCTTAACCTGTTCATCTGTTTATGGACATCTGACCTGGTTCAGTGTCTTGACAATTGTGGATTTTGCAATTATATATATCAATGTGGCTATATCTCTATAATATGCTGATTTTAGCTCTTTTGAATAAATACCAGAATGGAATATCTCAATCATATTGTAGTTGTAGTCTGAGATTTTTGCAGAATCTCCATACTGCTTTCCACAGTGGTTATACTATTTGCAATCCCACCAATAATGTATGAGTGTACCTTCTCACTCACATACTTGTCAATACTTATTAGTACTTGTATTCTTAATAATTCTCATTCTGACTGGAGTGAAGTGAAATTTCAATGCAGTTGTGATTGGCATTTCCCCAATTGCTCGACATACTAAGCATTTTTTCATGTATCTGTTGACCATTTATTCTTTTGAAAAGTGATTCTTTGGCCTATTTTTTAATTGTTCATTTTTTGGTGTTAAGTTTTTTTAGTTTTTCCTTTATTATTAGATATTAATCCCCTGAGGATCAGGTGGCAAAGATTTTCTTCCATTCTCTTCTTTTCCTTCACACTTTTAGTTGTTTCCTGTGAAGAAACTTTTTTAATTTGGTGCTTCCCTCCTTCTTGATTCTTGGTTTTATTTCTTGTGCTTTTGTAAGCTGTTATTCTGCTGTTTTAAGAGTCTTTTGATGTAGGTTTAAGGTTTCTCTCAGTGTAGAATTATATCATCATAAAGCAGGGAATAATTTAACTTCCTGTTTTCTGATTTGCATCCCTTTTATTTATTTCTCTTGCTTGTTTGCTCTGGCTAAAATTTCAACTACTATATGAAATAGGATTATTGGGTGTGGGCACCATTGTCTTGTTTGTGGTTCAAGATGAAATGCTTTCAGTTTTTCCCCATTCAGTGGGATACTTTCTATGTTTGTCATATCCTTTATTATGTTGAAGTACGATCCTTCTACGCCAAATTTATTCAGTGCTTTTACAATAAAGGTATGAAAGGCATGCTAAATTTTAGCAATGGTTTTATCAATGACATATATTGAAACGATCATATAATTTTCATCCTTAATTCTACTTATATTCTGTATTACATTTTTTGACTTGCATATGTTGAAACATCTTTACATTCCCGGTATGAAACCAATTCAATTATGGTATATGATCTTCTTGAGGTATTGTTCAATTCAGTTTGTAAATATTTTACTGATGAATTTTTATTCTATGGTCATCAAGATTATTGGCTTAGTTTTCTTTCTCCTGTCCTTAACTTTCTGTAGCAGGAAAATACTAGCTTTATAGGATGAGTTTGAAAGGTCTCCTTTTCTTTCTGTTTCATGCGATCATTGAAGAGCATTGGTATTAGTTCTTTAAAAGTCTGGTAGCATTCAGTTAGTGAATCAGTGCAATCTTGCACTTGTCTGTGTTGTGGGACTTTTACTATTACTTTTGTTTCTTATTGCTCAGTTTAGGTTTTTATATTCTTTTTGTTCCATTTTAGTTGTTCATATGTGTCCAGAAATTTGTCTACTTCTCAATTTTTATTTAATTGGAGTTCTTTTTTTTATTGTAAACAAATGGGATACATGTTGTTTCTCTGTTTGTACATGGAGTAAAGGCATACCATTTGTGTAATCATAAATATACATAAGGTATTGTTTGATTCATTCTGTTATTTTTTCCCTTCCCCCCACCCCTCCCACCCCTCTTTTCCCTCTACACAGACCTTCCTTTCTCCATTCTTGCCCCCCTCCCTAACCCTAACTCTAACCCTAACACTAACCCCTCCCTCCCCCCATTATGTGTCCTCATCCACTTATTAGCAATATCATTCGACCTTTGGTTTTTTGAGATTGGCTTATCTCACTTAGCATGATATTCTCCAATTTCATCCATTTGCCTGCAAATGCCATAATTCTATCATTCTTTATGGCTGAGTAATATTCCATTGTGTGTGTATATATGTATATATATATATATATATATATATATATATATATATATATATATATACCACAGTTTCTTTATCCCTTCATCAATTGAAGGGCATCTAGGTTGATTCCACAATCTGGCTATGGTGAATTGAGCAGCTATGAACATTGATGTGGCTGTATCTCTGTAGTATGCTGATTTTAAGTCCTTTGGGTATAGGCCAAGGAGTGGGATAGCTGGGTCAAATGGTGGTTCTCCGAGTCCAAGCACTGTGCTGAGCGGCCTCCACTACGATGCTCCCAGCTGTCCGTTCACAGTCCCAAGTCTCTCAATATCTCCTCTTTTGAATCCTGAGTCCTGGAGCAACATGAAATGCAGCCACCCTCTAGTCTGCCATCTTGAAAAACCCTGGAGTTTGTTTTTAAAATACATCCTAATGCTCATTTATATTTCAGTCATATTTGTTATGATATCCTCTTTATATCTCAATTTTTATCTCTTTGTGTCTTATCTCTTTTACTTTTGGCTAGGCTGAAAGTTCGACAATCTTCTTTATACCTTCAAAAAAAAATTCTGTGTCATACATCATTTGTATTTTTCTTTTTGTCTCTGTTTCATTAAGTTCCACTTTGATATTTATTATTTCTTTTTTCCTGTTGATTTAGGGTTTGCTTTGTTCTTGTTTATCTAAGACATTGAGATGAATTATTAAGTTATTTATTTGTGATTTCTTGGTGTCCATAATGTAGACAATAGTTATAAACTTTGTTCTTAAAACTACTTTAACTGTATCCCACAAATTTTAGTATGTTGCATTTCAATTTTCATTAATTCTAGGAATTTTAAAATTTCCCCCTTGATTTATCTGATGACCCCATTCTTCATTCTAAAGTGTATATGTCAATCTCCATGTATGTGCCTAATTTTTATAGTAACTCATGCTGTTGATTTCTAGTTCCATTCCATTATGATCTTATACGATGCAATAAATTATTGTAGTTTTTGAATTTGATAAAACTTGCTTGAGGGCCTAACACATGATCTAGTTTGGATGAACTTCTCTGAAGATGTCCAGTTGATCTATGATGTAATTTAACTCTGATGTTTCTTTGTTGGCATTTTTTGTCTTAATGATCTATGGGCAAGAATGAAGTATTGAATTCACCCACTGTTATTATATTGGAGCCTATCCTTCCCTTTACGTCAGTTAGTGTTTTCTTTAAATAAAATTGGGTGCTCCAATGTTAGATGCATACATATTTACAATCATTATATCTTCTTCATGGATCGTTACTATTGTCAATATATAATGACTTTCTTTGTATTTTCTGACCAATTTTTCCTTGAAATATAAGGCTAAGGGTGTGGCTACTCATTCTTGATTTTAGATTCCACTTTCTTAAATTAGTATTTTCTAACCTTTTCATTTTCAGTCTGTGCCTTTGCTGGTGAGGTGAGTTTTTGCAGGCAGCAGATTATTGTATTGTTTTTGATCAGCCAATTTGCGTCTTTTAATTGGAGAATTTAGACTGCTTACATTCAGGCATATTATTGAAAGGTAAGTAATATTCCTGTAATTTTTTTGTTAAAATTCTGGTTGTTTTGTAGTTTCTATATTCATTTATTTGTCCTTTAATGATCTTATATTTTCAGTGGTTTACAAAATTAATAACATTTTATTATTTCATATTTCTCAGTTATTTATCTGCCTTTCTGGTGAGATTTATACTTCACCATGTTCACAGGATTGTTTTTATCGTGGTTCCTTTTGCAGGATTCCTTTTAATATTTCCTGTCATGAAAAACTTTAGTTTATGTTTATCTTAGAAATTCTTTATTTCTTCAATGCTTAGGATAATTATGCTGAATATAGTTAGTTAATTTGGCAGTTCTTTTCTTGCTGAACTTTCAATACACCATTCCATGCCTTCCTGGCCTTTAGAGTTTCTGTTAAGAAATCTGCTATTATTCTGAAGACTTTGCATTTATAACTGAGTTGGCACTTCACTTTTGCTACATTCAATAGTCTTTTTTTTTTTGTCCTGTTCTTTGTCAGTTTAAATAAAACATGATGTGGAGGGGTTATTTTCTGGTTATGTCTACTTGGTGTTCGAAATGCATCATGTACCTGGATATATATATATCTTTCACAAGATTTGGGAAATTTTCACTATTATTTCACTAAATAGAGTTTTATGGTTATATTCTGTATCTCTTTTTCTATTACCTATTCTGATTACACATAAATTAATCTTTTAGTGGTTTCTCATCTATCTTCTCTTTTCTATTACTTCTTTTTTTCTTTATTACTTTCTTAGTGTGATGATTCATTGATCTTATCTTCAGACCCTGATATTCTTTATTCTGCTTGATATTTTCTATTGGTAAAGGTTTCAACTGAGTTTTTTTAAATCTTTTTTATTCATTCTTTTATATATACATGACGTTTGCATTATTGTGCCTTTTTTGTAAGGTTTGTCTTTAGTTACTTTTCATATTATTTCTTTAGTGAATTGCTCTTTCCTTCTAGTGTTTTCTTCCTCAGTTTTTCAATTGTCTATTTTTTTCCTCTTTGAATTCATTGATCATTTTAAAAAAATCATTCCTTTGAATTGTTTTCTCCAGCATTCATCTACTTTTATATTTTTGGAATCAGTTACTAGAGATTTATGTACTTTTGGAGAAATTGTGTTGTCTTTTCTGATGGGATGGATATGTCTCCCACTTTTATATAAGGATCTTCTTAATGAGAAACCTAATCTTGATGATGGTTGTGATTTAGCAGTTTGTGGTATAGTGTTTATTTTCAATTGGACTATCTCTACGTATGTGTGTTTGTCACATACAGGCATACATATATATAAACAGCATGGACATAACATGGAAATAATATTAAATATATTTTACTAAAAATAATTTCCTGTCTACCGAGATGGTTGATTGTGCAGGCACGAGGGAGTGTTGGCAAACTATGCTAATTAAAACTTCCTTCCAAGTTTTATTAGGCTTCCCACCCTTTTGAGAGTGCAAAGACTGGGGAGTTATTTATCCATTTATTCTTTAGTTTCTGTGGCTCATCAGACAAACTATGGAAGTGACTTGTGACTGGAGCCACTTGAAATATCTCTGTGATGCCCTGCATCCTAGCATGACCTAAGGAGGAATGCAAGCATTTCCTTGACAAAAATTTACTCTAGATCTTCTTGCTCTGCATGCTCCAATAACAGGACTGATGCTGAATTCTGCAGTGTGTCAGGGTCCCTGGCACCTTTTATGCTGCCCACTTGGAGGATAGGCATCATAACTATCCACATTGAGGGACAGGCTTCACACAATCTACCATCCAGGATTCTAGTATTCCTACAGCTAACTTCCTTAGCTGACAGTCTTGAAGGGGGAATGACCTCTGTTCCTTTAGGCATCATATACTGGTTTCCAACCACATAGAGTTCTCACAGGGTTTGTTTCTTCTGGAAATAAACAGGATCTCAAGGCAGATGTCAACTGAGTCAGTGAAGTAATATTGCTGTGGGATCCCAGAGACAGGAAAATGCAAGAAATTTTGATTTTTCAGAAAAATAAGCTATTCAAATGGAAATGGTGAAGCAATTTTTTGCATATACTGACATTAGAAGAACTTTAACATAAATGGTTAAGTCACCATGTGTCATAGAATGATGCATATGACTCCTATAATATACCACATTTATATTGCAGTATTATATAGAAATATATGTATAAAAAATGCAAAAAGTTCTCTATAAAGATACCTGGCAGACATAATGCTGTTCCATCCGAGAGCAAAACAATGTAGATTGAGATGAGGTTGAGAGGAGAGAAGTGGTCTGGAAATTAGAATACCTTAATCTTAATCTCAAATCCTCTATTAACTCAGTGTGACCACAGGCAATTCCTGCCTTCCCTCATGAATTTAGTTTCCTTCCCTGTAAAGGAAAGGTTAAACATGTTTTTTTATATAAAGCTCTTTCCAACTCCATTTTCTTAGTTATCTTTTCATTTCTATGACCAGAATACCTGACATCATGAACAACTTTGGAGGAGGAAAGATTTTATTTTGGCTCCCAGTTTCAGAGACTTTAGTCCACAGTCAATTGATTTCATTGTTGTGGATCTAATTGTGAGGCACAACAACATGGTAAAAGGGCATGTTGGAGGAAAATTGTTCAGTTCATGACAGCCAAGAAGTGTGTCAGTGGTGGTGGGATGGAACCAGGGTCCAGAAAGGGTTTCCAAGAATAAGACCTCAGTGACCTCTCTATAACCATGACCCACTCTCCTACAATTTCCACCACTTACCAATAGTTCCTTTGGTATTAAGTGGATCAATCCACTGATGAGGTTAGAGTCCTCATGATCCAATCACTTCCAAAAAATTCCACCTCTGGAAATTATTGAATAGGGGATCAGTCCTTTAACATATGACCTTTTGTAGGGCATTCCAGATCCAAACCATAATATCCACTACTATTTGGTTCTGGAATTTTCTCCTTTCTTATCTTGAACAACTGAGTAGTAAACCTAAATTCAGGAGTTAACATTTATATATCTTAAATTTCTAAATTTATTGATTTCATACTCAACTTGGATAACATTCCATATGTCCAAGGTCACTTTAATATCATAATCCTTTTTTATGGTATTAACTTTGGATTATTTGCAAAACTGATATGCATTGCTTCTTTGATTTCTGTCATCTTTGATTTAAAAAATATTAAATGACATAGTGTAATGCATCAAGTTTCCTCATTCCCTGTGTCCAGGATCTGACCTTTAAACTTTTATTTCCTTTAAAAAAAATAGGTCACTTTCTAATCACTAGTCTTTAAAGACTAACAGAAATGTTTTTGGACTAAGCTATTCTGAAGTACCCTGGCCAAATTCTAATTTCAGGAAATTTGAAAATTGAGACCTCTAGCCTGAGACAGAATGCTCCATGGGCATGCCCTTCCTAACTTAAACACCTTCCAAGATTAATAAACAATTTGAGGAAAGAATCTTTAAGAGAATAGTGAGCATAGGAAGAACATGGCTTTGGTACTATATTTTAGGAATTATTAGTTAATAGTTACAGAAAATGTCTTAGATTATGGAAATTAGGAATTATCAAATACTTACAGAAAATGTAGACTATGGAAAATATGGAAAGCAAATTAATATAATTTGGTTAGTTGAACATTCATTTAACAAAAAAATTAATTCCTTCTGGGAGTACAAAAGTGAGTCAGATATGGGAACCTCTCCTTTCGAAATCAAGAGAGGAGGTAAGAAAGGTAAATGATGGAAGAGTAAATTTGAATTTAAGCACTGGCCCAAGAACAACTTGATTCTTGAAACATATTACTCATGGTTCTAACAGACCCTCTGTAACCTACTTTTTGAGGTATCTATATTTTCAGAAGACACAGTCCTTAATGTCAGTTCTTTCATTTGCATGTTGATATGACCTCTGAGACGTCACAGTCTCCTCTGTGCCTTATATTCCCCAACTGTAATCTGAAGAAGTGAGATAATATGGGAACAATTGAATTAATTTCAGGATTACATATTCCAACCTGGGTTGTATCATATACCCTCTAGAGGACTTCCCTCATAGTGAATGTAATTTTCAGAAATGGAATAGGTAATGGTCAGAGGTTAAGCTCTAACAGGAGATGGAACATTACCCTCTAGCTCTATATGATCTCAGGTCTATGTGAACTCTGTATAGTATGAAGTAGTTTTCCTCTCTTGCCTGGAATGCTACAATTCCCATCACCCATTAATTATCAGGAGACAAACCTTGAGAGTTTACAGCAAATCAATGAAAGTCTGAGGTTGGAGATGCAGAGAGTTCTTATTAAAGACTGAATTCCAGAACGTGTGGTGCAAGGTGAAAGATCTATACAGATATACTTGCCCCAACTGAAAGACATTAAATATACAAATATGTAAAAATAAGACAGCCAATCAAAGAAAATGGTGGGCAAATCAGAGGAAAAAACCTCACTTGATAAGTATCTACTGTGTGCCTACCTCTGTAGTAAGCTTTGAGAGAAGAAAGAGAAGATCGAGGCTAATTCTGCCACCAAAGAGCTAAATTAATTTATCAAGATTGGATAATGTGAAAAGAGAGCCTATACAATGAGAGAAGATATTTTTCATCTGCTTCTCAGGGCATTAATATCCAGAATTCATAAAGAACTCAAAGAACTGAACTGTAAAATAATACATTTACTAAATGGGAAAAAGAACTAAACAGATGCTTCTCAAAAGAAGAAATACATATGACCAACCAATAGGTAAATACAAATCAAAATTAAATTGAGATTTCTTTTCCTTTTTTTTTTTAGGTTAACTGTTCCCTAGCAATTTATTCACCTTATAGAATCAAAAGTGAACACATCATATAAGGGAAGCTATGATAAGCAAATCATTATGTGAAATAATTCCAAGTATGGGGGTTCAATTTCATTCTATTACCTATAGATTTCCAGTTTTCCCAGCACCATTTGTTGAAGAGGCTATCTTTTCTCCAATGCACATTTATGGTGTTTTTGTCTAGGATGAAATAACTATATTTAAGTGGATGTGTCTCTGTGTGTTATGTTTTGTTCTATTGTTCCTCATATCTGTTTTGGTGTCAATACTATGCTGTTTTTGTTACTATAGCTCTCTAGTATAATTTAAGTTCTGGTATTGTGTTGCTTCCTGCATCAATTTTCATGCTAAGGATTGCTTTGGCTATTATGGTCCTCTTATTTTTCAAAATGGATTTCATGATTGCCTTTTCTATTTCTGTGAAGAATGTCATTGGGATGTTGATAGAATTGCATTTAATCTGTATAGTGCTTTTGGTAGTACAGTCATTTTGATAATATTGATTCTACCTTTCCAGGAACATGGGAGATATTTCCATTTTCTTAGGTCTTCTTCACTAAATTGAGATTTCATCTCTATTACTTCAGTCAGAATGGCAATTATCAAGAATACAAATAATATTATGTTGCCAAGGGTGTGAGGGCAAAGGTATACTCATACATTGTTAGTGGGATCGTAAATTACTGCAACCACCCTGGAAAGCATTATGGAGATTCCCCAGAAAACTAGGAATGGAACAACCATATGACCCAGCTCTTGCATGCCTCAGTATGTATCCAAAAGATCTCAGATAAGCATACTATAGGGATATAGTCATATTAACATTTATAGCAGTACAATAAAAAATACCCAACCTATGGAACTAACGTGGGTGCCCTTCAACAGATGAAATGATAGAGAAAATGTAATATATATATATACACAATGGAATATTATCCATAAAAAAGAATTAAATTATGGAATTTATTGGTAAATGAATGGAACTGGGAACTATCATGTTGAATGAAATAAGCCAGACCCCAAAAGTCAATGGTTGAATGTTTTTACAGATAATATGGAAGCTAATACAAAAAAAAATGGAAACAAGAGAGCAGGGAAAGGGCATTCTATCAAAATAGAAGAAATACTGGTGAAATAGATGAAGAGGATTGAGGGGTAGGGAGGAGGGATGGGATAAGGGATGAACAGTGAATTGAATCTGACATAACTTTTTCATGTACATGTATGAATATACCTCAGTGAATCTCACCATCATGTACATCCATATGACACTAACTAAAAAAAAGTAAGTACATAGTAGAAAGATCAGTAGGTCAGATGGGTAGAAGTATAGGTAGAAGGGAATGAGGCTGCTTTTATAACTATGTCCAAAATGAAACATATTGTTATGTGTAAGGAAAAAGAATAATAAAAAAAGAATATGTTCTACACATAGTATGTTGCAGGCTCTATTCTAGGTGCAGACATTACACCAATGAACAAATATGATAAGCCCCCATGCATCTGGACAGCACACTGTGTTGAGAAACTTAAAATGCTTGGCATTATGGAGAAAATTTAAATCCACCATCTTCTCATGAGTTTGTTAAAAACTAATTGAGAAAATAACATTGATACTCATGCAACAACAACAAAACCAATGAAAGTATGATATAATCAAAAATCACATTATATGTCATGAATAATTTTCCTCTCTTTCCTGAGAACTACAACTTCCATTAAAATTTTTTCAAGATGGAGTTTGAGTAAATCATATTTTTAAATTTATTGCACCCATTATCATTGGTCTATGCAAGGCTCCTTTTTTGCTTTTGTTTATTTATTCACCCATTTATTCATGAATTTTTCCCTTTTATTCTCATTTACAACACCCATTTCACAATTTAACCATTCCATTTCACAGGCACTTATTGGCTTCATAAAACTTTGATGGTTCCCTCCTCAAATATCAACTCCTTAGAGGAGTCTTCTCAGACTCTTTTGCCTAGTTACTATATTCTTATTCTGCTGTAGTTTTATGGAATGAATATATGAATGAATGAGCAAATAAAAAAATGGAAGGACGATAAGTGATGACTACAAAAATTTAGAAGTTTCCATAGATGGCTTGCAAATTCTTGAAATGTTGTACATGTTCATTTTTAATGCTTTTTGTTGCCTGTACTTTTATTGACACATTATTTCAACAAAGTCACTGACTACTGTGTAACTTGCACTATGCTAGACACTGTAGAGTCCAAAGCAAAAAAGACATTCTTTTCTTCAAGGGAATTGCAATTCAATGTACAAAATGGGTATATAAATTGATAACGACACATTATGAGATATATAAATGGACATGTAAATGGACACTTATATAGTGTGAGAAAAACTTTAGTAAACACATGGACAAAGTGCTGTGGGACTTCAGAGTAACAAGGAATGAATTTCAGAAAGGCAAAAGATGTCTTAACTTGCAAGAAGATATTTCATTCACTATTCAACAAAGATTAGGATCACTTGAAATGTCTACCCTGTGCTAGGTAACAGTGACTGAATTGCCACAGTGGCTCAGGACCAACATGAGGGATAGCTAAGCACAAAACAAGAAACATTCACTGGTAAGAATAACTGAACGTGATCCAAGAGGGCGGATAGAGGGTGACTGCATCTCCCCTCGCTCCAGAACTCAGGATTCAAGAAGGGGAGGTATTGAGAGACTCAGACAATAGAGCCATGGGGTGAGTCCCTCAAACTGGGTGAAGCTTGGCCAGGGTGGCAGGCCTGGACAGGGGCAGCTTCTCAGAACAGGGCAGGGCAGTGAGAGATTTCCCCAAAAACCCCTGCTCCCTCCAGCTGCAGGCTCAATCCACAGCCAGCTTCTTGGAGCAGGCCCGCCCAGTGAGAGCTTTTCTGAACAGAGCCAACCCCAAGTCCAGGACCCAGCAACTGGCCCTGGCCCGTAGGCGGCTTCTGGGAACAGACCAGGGCAGCAAGGAACTTCCCCAAGAAGCCCTGCTCTCTCTGGCAGCAGGCACTTTTCAAAGCCAGCTTCTTGGAGCAGGCCCACCCAGTGAGAGCTTTTCCACACAGAGCCAACCCCAACCCCTGAACCTAGTGACATGACTCGGCCCACAGGCAGATTCTGGGACGAAGGCAGGACAGGGAGAGGATCTCCCCTAGGACCCTGGGTCCCACAGGCAGGGACAGGCCCTGTCTACAGCCAGCTTCTACGAGCGGGACCACCCAGGGAGAGGATTTCTACACAGAACAAGCCCCCAGCCCTGGACCCAGTAGCGGGCTAGGGGCAGCTTTCTTTGGAAGAACTGCATTATAAGTTCCTCCAAGATTCAGGCTACTGAAGGCTGGGAGGTGACATACTGAAAATCTACAGGGACACTATAAGCCAATAGAGGAAATCAGCAATATCTCAGAGTACAATGATATCTGACCAATATGAGAAAACAAGGGAAGAAAATGTCCCAAACAAACCTAGTTACTGTATCAATAAAATACAATGACAGCACAGGAGAAGAAATGTCAGAAAGGGAGTTCAGAATGTACATAAATAAAACAATCAGGGAAGCAAACGAGGAGATGAAAGAGCAAATGCAGGCATTGAAAGAAGAGATGAAAGAGCAAATGCAGGCATTAAATGATTGCACCAATCAACAGTTAAAGGAGCAAATACAGGAAGCAAAAGATCATTTCAATAAAGAGTTAGAGAAACTGAAAAAAAAACCAAACAAACAGAAATCCTTCAAATGAAGGAAACAATAAACCAAGTTAAAAACTCCATAGAAAGCATAACCAATAAAATAAAAGACCTGGAAGACAGAACCTCAGACTTTCAAGACAAAATATTTACTCTTGAAAAGAAAATTGACCAAACAGAGAAGATGGTAAGAAATCATGAACAGAAACTACAAGAATTATGGGATATCATGAAAAGGCCAAATTTAAGAATTATTGGGATTGAGGAAGGCTTGGAGAAACAAACCAAAGGAATAAACAATCTATTCAATGAAATAATATCAGAAAAATTCCCAAATCTGAAGAATGAAATGGAAAACCAGGTACAATAGGCTTATAGGAATCCAAATATACAAAATTACAACAGACACACACCAAGGCACATTACTATGAAAATGACTAACATACAAAAAAAGACAGAATTTTAAAGGCTGCAAGAGAAAAGAATCAAATTACATTCAGGGGGAAACCAATAAGAATATCAGCAGATTTTTCAATCCAGACCCTAAAAGCTAGAAGGGCCTGGAACAACATTTACCAAGCCCTGAAAGAAAACGGATGCCAACCAAGAATCTTATACCCAGCAAAACTTACTTTCAGATTTGACAACCAAATAAGATCCTTCCATGATAAACAAAAGCTAAAAGAATTTACAAAAAGAAAGCCAGCATTACAGAACATTCTCAGCAAAATATTCCATGAGGAAGAGATGAAAAACAACGATGCAAATCAGCAACGGGAGGAACTAGCCTAAAGAAATAGACAAATAAAGGAGAAATCAAATCATGTCAAAAAACAAAAATGAGTCAAATGACTGGGAATACAAATCATATCACAATAATAACCCTGAATGTTAATGGCCTGAACTCATCAATCAAATGATAGACTAGCAGATTGGATTAAAAAGAAAAATCCAACAATATGCTGCCTGCCAAAGACTCATCTCATAGAAAGAGATACCCACAGACTAAAGGTGAAAGGATGGGAAAAAACATACCATGCACACAGACACACCAAAAATGCTGGAGTATCCATCCTCATTTCAGATAATGTGGACTTCAAGCCAAAACTTCTCAAAAAGGATGAAGAAGGACTTTCGATACTGCTTAAGGGAAGCATAAACCAGGAAGACATAACAATCATTAATATCTATGCCCCGAATTGTGGCTCATCCATGTATGTCAAACAAATCCTTCTCAATTCCAGAAATCAAATAGACCACAACACAATAATACTAGGAGATTTTAACGCACTTCTCTCACCACTGGATAGACATTCCAAACAAAAATTGAATAAAGAAACCATAGATCTCAATAACACAATAAACAATTTAGACTTAACAGACATATATAGAATATAACATCCAACAAAGATGGAATACACTTTCTTCTCAGCAGCACATGGATCCTTCTCTAAAATAGACCATATTTTATGCCACAAAGCTACTGTTAGCAAATACAAGAACATAGAGATACTACCTTGTATTCTATCAGATCATAATGGATTGAAATTAGAAATAAATAACAGAATAAAAAGCAGTAAATTCTCCAATACCTGGAGATTGAATTATATGCTATTATATGATAAATGGATAACAGAAGACATCAGGAGGGATATAAAAAAATTCTTAGAAGTAAACGAGAACAAAGACACATCATATCAAAATCTCTGGGATACTATGAAAGCAGTACTTAGAGGAATATTTATTTCATGGAATGCATTCAACAAAAGAAGTGAAAATCAACAAATAAACAACTTAACACTACAGTTCAAAGTCCTAGAAAAAGAAAAGCAGGACCAACACCAAAAGTAGTAGAAGAAAGGAAATAGTTAAAATCAGAGCTGAAATCAATGAAATTGAAACAAAAGAAACAATTGAAAAATCTAACAAAATATAAAGTTGGTTTTTTGAAAAAATAAACAAAATTGATGAACCCTTAGGCACACTAACAAAAAGAGAGAGAAAACTCAAATTACTAAAATTCAGAATGAACAAGGAAATATCACCACAGACAAGATTGAAATACAAAACATAACAAGAAGCTATTTTGAAAATCTATACTCCAACAAAACAGAAAACCTCAAAGACATCAACAAGTTTCTAGAGACATATGAATTACCTAAACTGAACCAGGAGGACATATACAACTTAAATAAATCAATTTCAAGCAATGAAATAGAAGAGGTCATCAAATGCCTACCAACTAAGAAAAGTCCGGGACCAGATGGGTTCTCAGCTGAGTTCATTTAAAGAAGAGCTCATTCCAATACTCCTCAAAGTATTCCATGAAATAGAAGAGGAGGGAACACCCCCAAACTCATTCTATGAAGCCAATATCACCCTGATACTTAAAGCAGACACAAACACATCAAGGAAAGAACATTTCAGACCAATTTCCTTAATGAACATTGATGCAAATATTCTCAACAAAATTTTAGCAAATCGCATAAAATAATATATTGAAAAGATAGTGCACCACGATCAAGTGGGTTTTATCCCAGGGATGCAAGGTTGGTTCAACATCCGGAAATCAGTAAATGTCATTCACCATATCAACAGACTTAAAGTTAAGAATCACATGATTATTTCGATAAGTGCAGAAAAAGCATATGATAAAATATAGCATCCCTTTATGTTCAAAACACTAGAAAAAATAGGGATAGTGGGAACATTCCTTAACATTGTAAAGGACATCTACGCTAAGCCCATGGCCAATATCATTCTAAATGGTGAAAAACTGAAAGCTTTCCCCCTAAAAACTGGAACATGGCAGGGATGCCCTCTTTCACCACTTCTTTTCAATATCATGCTTGAAACCCTAGCCAGAGCAATTAGACAAAACAAAGAAATTAAAGGGATACGAATAGGAAAAGCAGAACTCATACTATCCCTCTTCGCTGATGACATAATTATATATTTAGAGGAACCTGGAAATTACACGAGAAAACTTTTAGAACTCATAAGTGAATTCAGTAAATTAGCAGGTTACAAGATCAATGCTCACGAATCCAATGCATTTTTATACATCAGTGGTGAATCTTCAGAAAGAGAAGTTAGGAAAATTACCCCATTCACATAGCCTTGAAAAAAATAAAATACTTGAGAATCAATCTCCCAAAAGAGTTAAAAGACTTCGACAATGAGAACTACAGAACACTAAAGAAAGAAATTAAAGAACATCTTAGAAGATAGAAAGATCTCCCATGTTCTTGGATAGGCAGAATTAATACTGTCAAAATGGCCATACTACCAAATGCTATACAGATTCAATGCAATTCCAACTAATATCCCAATGACGTACCTTACAGAAATAGAGCAAGCAATTATAAAATTCACCTGGAAGAATAAGAAACCCAGAATAGCTAAAGCAATCCTCAGCAGAAAGAGCGAAGTAGGGGGTATCGCAATACCAGATCTTCAACACTACTACAAAGCAATAGTAACAAAAAGGGCATGGTATTGGTACCAAAATAGACAGGTAGATCAATGGTACAGAATAGAGGACACGGACACAAACCCAAATCAATACAATTTTCTCATACTAGACAAAGGGGCCAAAAATATGCAATGGAGAAAAGAGAGCCTCTTCAACAAATGGTGCTGAGAAAACTGGAAAACCATATGCAACAGAATGAAATTAAAACCCTATCTCTCACCCTGCACAAAACTCAACTCAAAATTGATCAAGTTCCTTAGAATCAGACCAGAGAGCCTTCATCTTATAGAAGAAAAATTAGGCCCAATCTTCAATATGTCAGTTCAGGCTCAGACTTCCTGAACAGGACTCCCATAGCACAAGAAATAAAAGCAAGAATCAACAACTGAGATAGATTCAAACTAAAAAGCTTTCTCTCAGCAAAGGAAACTATGAGCAATGTTAAGAGAGAGCCTACAGAGTGGGAGCAAATCTTCGCCAATCATACTACAGATAGAGCGCCAAGTTCCAGAATATATAAAGAACTCAAAAAACTCTTCACCCAGAATACAAATAATCCAATCCACAAATGGGCTAAATAAATGAGCAGACACTTCACAGAAGAAGATGTACAAGTAATCAAAGGATATATGCAAAAATGTTCCACATCTCTAGTAATAAGAGAAATGCAAATCAAAACTACCCTAAGATTCCATCTCATCCCAATTAGAATGGTGATTATCAAGAACACAAGCAACGATAGGTTTTGGCCAGGATGGGGGAAAGAGGTACACTCATACATTGCTGGTGGGGTTGCAAATTAGTGCAGCCACTCTGGAAAGCAGTGTGGAGATTCCTTAGAAAGCTTGGAATGGAACCACCATTTGACCCAGCTATCCCACTCCTACGCCTATACCCAGAGGACTTAAAATCAGCATACTACAGAGATACAGCCACATCAATGTTCATAGCTGCTCAATTCACAATAGTCAGATTGTGGAACCAACCTAGATGTCCTTCAATTGATGAATGGATAAAGAAACTGTGGTATATACATACAATGAAATATTACTCAGCCATAAAGAATGATAGATTTATGGCATTTGCAGGCTGAATGGATGAAATTGGAGAATATCATGCTAAGTGAGATAAGCCAATCTCAAAAAACCAAAGGATGAATGATCCTGCTGATAAGCAGATGATGACTCATAATGGGGGATGGGAGAGCTTAGTGTTAGACTTAGGGTTAGGTTTAGGGTGAGGGTTAGGGAGGGTGGCAAGAATGGAGGAAGGAAGGACTGTATAGAGGGAAAAGAGTCGTGGGAGAGGTGGGGGGAAGGGAAAAAATAACAGAATGAATCAAACAACATTACCCTATGTAAATTTATGATTATACAAATGGTATACCTTACTCCATGTACAAACAGAGAAACAACATATATCCCATTTGTTTACAATAAAAAAAAAGAAAAACTGAAACTAAGTTGCACCCATTGTATGACTGCCAATGTGACTCCCAAGCAATTTAAAAGTCAAGAAAAAGGACTTTTGGAAGCCTCTTAGAAGTAGACATACTCTGGAGAAACAAAACAGAGGTTTCAAATAAGCTCAAGTTGACTCTGTTAAGTAATCTAACATTGCTTCAGCTCCCTGTAATGGAAAGGTGAGCCTAAAAGTACAGTCTGTTCCAAAGGGTAGGTGGTGTTACTTAGGTTCTGAGATCCCAAAGCACAGAAAACTGAATCAATGGAATCAATTTGGAATTCAGATAATTTGAAAGCTAGCAACACGTGTCAACGTTCACATTTCAAAATGGTGAGGTAAAGGGCATTAAGTGCAAATCTTTTAGCTCCTTTTGAATGACTTCAGATTGTTTAAAATCCATAGTTACCTGGAAGCATTTGCCTTATAACATAACTATTGTCATAAGTGACAATAGCAAATGCTCCAAATGGCAGTTACTGTTTTTCAGTGAAGCTATTTCTCACATAGGCAACTCTAATCTAGTAAGCAGTAGAGGGAGGAGCTTTTAAAGTTTATAGTAGATTGACAAATAGCCTATACAAAACTTCTTTTCAAAGTTAGAAATTATTATAATTCCTTATTAATCATTACAAATACAATCAATAATGCAAACCCAAATATATTTATTTTATTAGTTCTATTAAAATTTATTTAATAAGGTTATTGAAGTCTCTGAGAAACACCAGTTAAGAGAGTAAGAAATATAAAAGTTACACACAATGCACCTAAAATTTGGCACAATTAAACTATCCATAATATACTACTATCACAATGCAACATGTTGTACATTCTGATATTGTGCACATGACTATCATGTACAGAGAAATGAAGACAAAAACAAATGGGACTGAACTTTGGTTATCCACATGAATGCATACATACAAACTCAAATCAAGGAAAGACTATGACACCTTCCTGAACAATTACTTTAAATATAAAGTTAAGCATTTTAGGAGATTAATTTCAAAGTCTGCATGGAAACAACTTGCAGTCCAAGTCAATGCATAACAAGTTTTCAGAAATTCCAAATTTAATGCATTACACATTAACATATTTTCTTTTGAATTATATTTTATTATAATTGTTTTTAATATCCTTAAGATATTTTTTGAAAAAAATTAAAGTAAAATAAGATATCTGTGGTTGTTCTGAGCATTTCTATTAGTCCAGTTCGTAGTCACTTTTCAACTCAAAAATTAAACAGGAAAGACAGAAATTATCTAATTTTCTTTGAGCCACTGTTTCTTTTCTTCATTTGTTCTTTTTGGATATGTAGATATATGTGACAGCACAGTGTATTCTGATATACTTACATAGAGTATAACTTATTCTAATTAGGATTCCATTCTTGTGGTTGTACATGATGTGACATTTCACTGGTCATATATTCATATATGAACATAAGAAAGTTATGTCTGATTAATTCTACTGTTTTTTCTATTCCCATCTGCCCTCCCTTCCCTTCATTCCCCTTTGTCTAATCCAATGAACTTCTATGCTTCTTCTCCCCCTTATTGTGTGTTCACATTCACATATCAGAGAGAACATTTGGCCTTTGGTTATCTAGGATTGGATTATTTCACTTAGCATAGTGTTCTCCAGTTCCATCAATTTAATGGCAAATGCCATTAGTTTATTCTTCTATATGACTAATATTTTGTTGTTTATATATACTACCTTTTCTTTATCCATTCATCTGTTAAAGGGCATCTAGGTTGGTTCCCTAATTTGGCTATTTTGAATTGAGTTGCTATAAACATCCATGTAGCCACATCACTGTAGCATGATGATTTTAAATCCTTTGGGTATATACCAAGGAGTGGGATAACTGGGTCAAATGATGATTCCATTGCAAGTTTTCTGAGGAATTTCTATACTGCTTTCCAGAGTGTTTGAACCACTTTGCAGTCCCACCAGCAATGTATGAGTGTACCTTTTTCCCCACATCTGTACCAACATTTATTGTTATTTGTATTCCTGATAATTGCCATTCTGACTAGAGATGAATGAGATGAGGTGAATGTGAGAAAATCTTTGCCATCTGCAGTTCAGATAGAGCATTAATCTCCAGGATATACAAAGAACTTAAAAAACTTAACAGCAAAATAAATAAATAAATAACCAAATCAATAAATAGGCAAAGGAATTAAACAGGCACTTCACAGAAGAAATATGAATGGTCAACAAATACATAAAAATGTTCAATACCTCTAAAAATGAGAGAAATGTTAATTAAAATTACATTCAATCTCAAAAGTGGCATTCAATCTCACTCCACTCAAAATGAACTGCTGTTTCTTAAACTGATTAATAACTCACTAAGAAGGCATAAAATTAATTTAGTAGGTAGATTGGAACCAGTAGTGTACATGTTCAACTGGCATCCACACTTGCACACACACATATATGCACACTCAGTATCAGTAATTATGTGTATATATATATGTGCATACATGTATGTACATATATACATGCATATGTATAGATATATTCAACTTATTAATATGGATGTGCATATATTCCACTTATATCTATGTTTTATATGCCATATTGCCTCACATTGGTCTTTAATAAAAAATGTTTGGAACCCAAAGCTGTAGCTCAGTGGTTAAGTGCTTGTCTAGCATGAGTGAGACCCTGGGCTTGATCCCTAGTACTGCCAAAAATTATTCTAAAGGAAGTTTTGTTTCTGTTACACATACCCCCCCACACAAATAGTGATGTTCATTTTTTTTTACTGTGCATCCCAACCAAAAAGGATTTGTGAATTTTTGCCTCAGATCTCCTTTTTTTTTTCTAAGCATCAGAATTTACAACAATCCTGTTGTCATTTGGATCTGGAATGTCCCCCAAAGGTCCATGTGTTGAAGTCTTGATCCCCAATGCACCATTGTTCAGAAGAGGGGCTATAGTAAAATTAGTGGCTCCTGAGGTCTTTCAGTATATTCGTCCATTGATGGATTCATAATTTGAGGCATTATTTGGGGGTGATAGAAAATTTAGGATGTAGGACGTAATAAGCCATGGGGGAATATCATTGAAGGGTATATCATGTCCCTGGCCCCCACCCACTGCTTCTCTCTTTCATATTGGTTAACATGTAGTGAGCATCTCTCCTCTTCACAGGTTCCCCACCATAATGTTCTTCTTCACCACAAGCCCATGGTGACTACAAACTGAAACTTGAGTTTGGGGGTGGGTACTGGGGACTGAACCTAGGGACACTTTACCCCTGAAATACATCCATAGTCTTTTTTTTTTTTTTTTTTTCTATTTTGAGACAAGGTCTCACTACGTTACCCAGGCTGGTCAAAAATTAGAATTAGAAATCCTCCTGCCACAGCCTACTGATGCACTGGAATTAGAGGAATGCATCACCAACCCTAGTTTGGACTACAATTTCTGAAACCTGAGAAAATTGAATCTTTCTTCCTTTACTTTGATTTTGTTGGGTATTTTGTCATAGTAAAAGCTTGATAAACACAACCGCTATTTGACTCAATTCTGTATTCAATGGGTTGCAGCCAATGCCTATTTTATTTGATCCTTCTCTACCAAAGTTATATCCAATTGTTTACCTCAAGGAGACAGGGTTCCTTTATCTTAGCCTTCTAACTATACTCAACTGCTCAAAAACTCTAATAATTTATGTCTTTGAGACGTTACTCCTCCATGTTATCTTACTCATAGTACCATTTATCTCTTCTGTACTAAGAAACTACTGTCCCTACTTAAGTACCAGAATAAGTATGACTATTTCCATGAGAGCATCAATGACAATTCATTTATATTGACACGGAAATTCCTCTCTTCTATTTCTGCCTTGACCATGGTTCTTATATTACATGCTATATATAACAGTACTTAAAGAACAGTAAGAATCTCAAAGCTATGAGAGACTTGAAAGGCTATTTGTTTTTACTCTGCACTGAAGGCAAGGCAATCTAGAAAAATCCATACATGAATCACTTTAAGAATGTATTCCACATTCAGATTTCTGGGTTTTATGGCCAGATATTGTGGATAAGATTATTGGGTTTAGGGGTTAGGGATTTGCATGTGCCTTGTTCTCTGGGGACAATGATATTCTCAAGTTTGAGAAATGAGTGTCTAATTTGACCTATCTCCCACCTCAGGGACTAATGATTTCCCTATTTTCTTGGGAAAAGCACAGTGTGGTTACTTATATTGGTATCTGCTCCTTTCCTTTTTATGGGCACTGTCCAGTTAAGCAGTAGAGTTTCCCATCTTGCAGATTTGTAGAGATCAAAAACAGAAAGTTACCACCAGGCAGGAGAAAGACTGAGTGAAACATGTGCACAGCATCATAGGGAGAAATCTATTAGACACCCTCCCAGGCCTTTGTGTCTGTTTCGAGAAAGGCAGAGTAGCCTCTATTTATATGTATCCTAAAGTTCAAGCATACTGTTCCTATAATCACCAGAGCATGGGCCCATATTCTGAAACTCTTTATTTATAGCTCAGCAGGTTAACTGCTGTGAGCCTGAGTTTCCTCATCTGCAAAATGGAGGTACTAATAGTTCCAACTTTACAGGGTAATGTGAGAATTAAATAAAGCAATGAACAGGAAATTGGCCATCAAACAGCAGAGGCTCAATAAGTGATATTTGTTGTTATTATTCCCATGGTCTCTCTGGTTCCAAATCACCTTCAACTGTTATTTTATCACCTAGGTTCAGCAGACAATTCTAAGTCACAAAGGACTCTACTGAATTCTGTGAACTTGAATGATTTCAACCCCTGTACAGTCAGTCCTCAGACAACAATAAAATCATGCCCCAGAGAACGCTGGAGATAAGGCTAAAGAAATAAGCATGGGCTGATCCATGAGGGCTCTTGGTCTGCCTTTCTTGGAAAATCATCTGAAGCAGATCAGTGATAGGACAGACTTGAAAAACAATCGGATAAACAAGCCTGAATCAAGAGTTTGTGGAGGTTTTCTAAAGTCTTGTTCAAGGATATTTCCAGCCTTCACCTTGCCTTAGCCCCCCGTAGGATGGATAGAACAGGGATGTTATGAGGACTGAAAACTGGCTAATGGAACAAATATGGGGTATGGAAACCCTCTGGGAGTAAAGAGGGTCTGGTAACTTGACAAAAGTGAAAAGAGAGAGCTGTGTTCAGGGACCTGATGGGGATAGAGTATTCACCTGCTGGTAATGTAGGCGGATAGAGGGAGACAGCAGGGAAAACACAGGTACCAGGTTGGAGGCAGGTTTAGGGACTTGGTCATGATGATCATAAGAATCAAGTTCACTCAGTTATTAGAACTGAAGTGCCTGGTAGATCCCAGAGAAGCAACTTTCCAATCCCACAATAGAACTTCTATGGTTTGGGTTAGGGCATGGTTAGTATACAAGACATTCCCACCCATACACAAACACACACAGCCACAAACATAATGGTTCAGCATTTGATTCAAATGTCAATGTCACAGTTTTTTGTAAGATTTTTGTCTGAAGAAATGGAGAATTCCACTGATAAAAAAGGAAGTTGTAACAGCATTCATCATGAAACAAACTGGATACAGGGGAACAGTTTGGGTTCAAACAGGGTAAGGAACTTACAAAAGTTTATGGAGTCAGGGCCAGAAGTAGGATAGGAGCCCATTCCATTTAACTACCAATGCAGTGCTCCATGCCCTCTTTACCACTGGATCACCAAGTATTATTCAGTCAACACTGAACAGGCTGCTGCCCAAAATAGGATGAGAAACAGTTGAGAGCTTTGTTTGAGATATACATTCTGAGGACCTACATCTGAATTGAAGTCCAGGGTTGGAAGCCTAGGGAATTGAGTCTAATTCCCTAGGTGATACCAATGCACTGCATATTGAGTTTGAGAACCACAATTCCATTTGATGTAGAAATTTCATTTCACAGTAACATTAAAGAATACTCTTTATGCACAACTCTGCTCTCAAAATATTTACTGTGACTTGAGATATCCCATTCAATTCAGGGATATCTGTCAGTAAAACTCCTTTGTCATAAAATTGAAATTTCTTCTTGGTCTAATGTCGCTACTTAGGTCTCTCAGATCCTGTCTTTTCTGTTTGCCCTGTGAGAAACCTTTTAATGTCTGAAGACAGAGATGATGTCCTTGTGAAACTTCTCCATTCTAAAAATGATTCATGCTGCCATATGTATGAATAGTGTGGAACTTTCTATTTCTGAGTAGTGTCTCAGCCATTGGTGGACATTTGTTATTTTGTTTTTTTTTCCCCATTTGGTGATTTTTAGTAAGGCTGATGCAAATATTAGTGTAGATATTTTTGTATGAATTAAAAGTTTAACTACCTATGTTAAATACTTAGAAATGGAATTTTTGGTTTATATGATAAGTGCATTTTAACTTTTTAAAGTAACTGCTAAACTGTCTTCCAAAGTATTTGTACCACTTTACCTTCCTACTATTTCAATTTTTTTTAACTAAGGTTGGGTCCCTATCTTATCACCCCTACTGGTTAGAATCCAGGGACTTCACCTCTGTATGGCTCATAGTACCTAGCCCAGAAAAACATACAGCAAATACTTGTTTTGTGTCATTTATGGCTATGTGTTTCCATTGCACCTCTCAGACATGCCCTTTTAAAATTTGTTCTGCTTAATGGATCCCTTTTAACTCAGAATAATTCAGGGTTGGTCCTCAAATTTCTTTCCTAGTCTCATCACCATATATCATAGTTCATATTCTAGCAATATGAGAAAACTCCAGTTTATTCCTTCCACCTGGAATATCCCTTTCCTCCCACACTAATTTCACTGTGAATAAGAGTAGCCTCATTTATTATTTCAGGTCCATCTATGCACTAGGTCCTTTATGTCATATTATATCACCACTGTAGTGTATTTTATTATCTCCACTTTACATATTCAGAAACAAATGTTCAGATAGTAAGTAACTTGCCCAAGGTCATTCAGTTAGTGCATTCTAGACACTGAAATCCAACAAAGCTCTATAAGATAGACCTCTGATTTCTTGCCCTAGAATTCAAGGTCCTTCTTATAGTTTTTGTTTAAAGGTAATATACTGAAGCATTTGAGAGCATGGGTTCTGTCTGTATCCAAACTTCCTGAGTTTGAATCTTGATTATATCTCTTACTGTCTGTGGGATATTGAGTAAGATGCTTAACTATTTTAGGCCTCATTTTCTGAACTGTCAAATTGAGATGATGATGATAATATTAACCTGTCTCCTAGGGTTAGAGTGAGGGTTAAATAAGTTAATACATGTTAAAATAAACACTATTCCTGACATATAATAAGTGATCTGCAAATACTCTTAATATCACTTTCTATCCTCATTCCCACCACTACTGTATTCTGCATTTTTCTGTCTCCTCAATATATCCATGCTTTTCTTTGTATGTCATACATATGTGTGTAAACCCAATTCATTCTTATGGGTCCAGGTCAAATGCCACATTCTTTATATAACCTTGGATTCCTCCAACTGTTAAGTCAGCCCTCTCAGCACTCTCAAGATAGTTTAGACCTCTCTCATTATAATGTTTAGCCATTGATACTTTTGATTAAGATTGGTAGGTGCCTGTATTTTCCATGTCTCCTTATGTTCAAGGATGTCAACTTATTCCTTTTTCTGTTGCTTATATTGTGTAGCACGATACATGGCACAGGGCTTTCAAATGCAGTAAATTGCTGTTGAATTGTATTCATCTTTTTCTTGTTACTTCCAGAAGTGCCAGCTGCAGCCTGGAACAAGCTGATGGAAGCTTCACTCTGAAGTTAAGCCAGCCAAGCCTTTCATCTCCTTTTTGCAGACAATTTTATTTTGTGTTAATATTTTCCATGTGGGTATCTTTGAACCAAAGCCCTGCAGGTGGGAGTGGGTGGCATAGACCCAGTTCAGGCAAATCACTCTATAGTTAGTAGTTGTTGTCTACTTTTGTGTTTGCTCTTTCAGTACAGATTAGGGTAATGTGCCCCTCTAATTTCTTAACACTGATATAGATATTGACACTGTTGACACAGGATACCCTCAATCAATTACACAGAGCTGGGACTTTCCAGATTTCTGACATCCAGGGTAGCTTCCAAGTTAGCAATGTTTGGTTTCTTTCAAACCCATACGCATACATTTCCAAATTTAATTACAAGTAGTGCTCAGTCTTCTTCCTCTGCAAGGAATCATATTTGAGTCCCTAGAATGCTCAGTCTTCTAATGTCTATTGGGGTAAGCATGAGGAGTCAGTGGGGAACATGAGTAGGCAAGGTTGGAAATAAGAAGAAATCTGGAATGGTAATGAAGACAGTTCTAATCCCCCAAACACTGGAGAATAGCTTGTTGGGGAGCCACGTTTATTAAAACGGTTGCATTCATTTGCTCTTCAATCCTCATAGTGGAAGGAAAAACTCACTCTTAACGTTAAGATGTCATCAGAGTATATTGCCCTATGATTTTTTTCTTTGCTATCACTTTCTAATTTCCTGGCCAATATCCATCATGTGGATGATTTTGGCACTATAAAAGATAACCCAATTAACATTCTTCACTCTTGGTCCTTTGATTACCTCATTGACATTGATTTTGTCCTCCATTTTTTCTCACTCTGCCTATTGTCATCCTCCAGAACTGCTCCATTCTTCAAATATTAAATTCAAACCTAGAGTTATTATCACACATCCTTCCAGCTTTTCCTTCATTTACTCTCACGAAGTCTCTCTGTATTCTTCCTGTTTTAAGCAAATCTTTACTAGCACACAAGCTTCTTAATTATGTCTCCAATAGGCAGCAGCCAGGTCAGTAATTGCTCATTGTAGGGTTGATCAGCTCAAAATTAACCAATGGTTAAGATCAACAGCTCCAGTATCTCAGCACTGGAGATGAGTTATGTGGGTATAACAGGTATTACAGTGCTCTTTCTAGATTACTGTGTGGAGGGGGCATATGACTATAGTTGATTGGGGGCAAGTCTTCTTTGTGGGATTTAGAAATCCAAGCAAATAGCATTTTTAAATAAGACTCTCCCGTTGGTCATCAGTGTGTTTCTTTAAAGATCTGAATCCTTAAATGAAAAGCAGACCAAAACAACTTGACTATAGTGCAGCGGTTTGGGGCCCAAATATTATATTTCAAATGTAAAAGTGGCTTTTAGCAATGTAATTGAAAAGGGCTGGTGAATTACAAATGTCTGGGAAAGCTAGGTATTGAATATTTGGAGCTCTTGATAAGAGCTATGACTATGCTCAGGGCCTTATGTCTATGGAATCCTGAAGTAACAGGATATATTTCAAGCATCAGACATTGCTATTCCTGCTAGAAACTTCCATTGTGATTTTTTTTTTTCCTATAATCAAAGAGGGCAGATTCAACTCTTTGGATATAGTTAGAAGGCTGGAAATGATGTTCACCAATCTTTTCTATATTCTGCCTAAATGGAAGAAGCTTTTATTCTTTTTTCCTTTCTGGTCTAAACAAGATGACACTCTAAAACTTGACTTTGTTTTATTCACTTCTGGCCAACCTGTGCTTTCTGTATAAAAGCCCACTTGTTTAGAAGGGAGAAAGTGCTACTCTTAGTTTTATTCTTGGAACTAGAAATTTGGTCATAACCAGATAAGGATAGATGTGAGTCAGGCAGGGTTGGGTGCAAATACAGAACTGGCTCAAACCAGGAATTACCCGGAATACCAGTAGAGTTCATGGGAAGGGGTCTGGGAGCTGAAAACACTGTTACAGTAAAAATTTTTCTCCAAAATGTCATAATGTAGTAGAGAAAAAAAAAATTGTTGTAATGTCAAAATGCCTAGGTTTCAATTCCTAACTCTTGTGTAGACTTGGACAAGGAATGTTACCTCACTGATTCTCAGATTCTTCCCAATAGGGGTATAGTGAACTATGAGTGAAATGATGGATATGGAAGTATTTGACTTTTCATTGGTCCACAGTATCTATAAGGACTGAAACAGGGAAATTCCTCCAAGTAGCAAAGTATGCAGAAGCCAAAGGGCAACAGGAGAAACAGATGCCAATGTTGAGTCCTGGGGGGTTCACTGCTCTGTGGCCTGATCCCTTAGAGCCAACATTCCATATCCTCAGTCGATTAAGTTTTTCATTTTCAAAACCTAACAACAAACAATGTGGATTTGGAGTTAGACTGAGTTCAAAATTCTATCAATTTCTAGTTATGTGATCATATGCAAATGATTTGATGTTTTAGGACTCAGTGTGTAAAAGGGGGATGATAATGGAATAGATATATTTAAATCACTTAGAACTGTGCCTCATGCATTGTAAGTGCCACAAAAGCCATTCCCTTTTATTTCCTTCATTACAATGCTAGTCATAATGCATTGCATTTATCTGTTATTAGTTTGTGACACATGCACCCACCTCTGTGGGAACTCCTCCAAAATAAATAATACATACTCATTGTATAAATTTCAAATAATATTACATGAGTAAAATAAAGAATGTATATTATCTTTATCTTGCCCCTGGAGATAACCATTGTTCTTGCATATGTTTATAACTCTGAAAAAATTATATATGTGATTACACTACATATACTGTTCAATCATTGCATTTTTCACTTAAGAAAGAACCATGATAGTATTTTCATGCAAAATCTCCTTTTTTAAAGAAAAATTGAGGTCGCTCATAAAAGTATTGCTAATATTTTATTATGGAGTGATTGAGAATATACTTAAATATAAAAAGTCACTACATATCAAAATCATACTTACAATTATATTTAAATTGAAAAATTATACCTCCTCCAAGTGTGAGATAATTTCTTATTTTTTTCTAGAGAGGTATCTAAGGATTAAAAGAGCCTTCCCATATTTCTAGGGTGCATAGTGTAGGGTCCATAATCTCCAGGAGAGAAACTTGTGATATTATCAAGGGGTCTTTGCAAGTGTGACAGTCTATGGCTTTACATATGATGGTAGACTGAACTTCTCTTTTTGCTAATAAACCGTATGAATTGGCCTTGGTTACATGTGAAAGTGACCTGTTTTTTTTAAAACAAGCTTTTCATGTGGGCTGGAAAGTTAGGAAGGAGAATAGGAGTAAGCAGGAACAGGGTGGATTAAAAGATTCAATTAGCCCAGAGTTCACCACGAGACCCATCACACCTATTTTAAAGGATATGATGGGGGATTCTGTCATATCAAAGATACATGGACCCTAAAATTTTGTAGTTTCCTGCTGAGGCTTGGAAAGAACATTGAAAAAAGACTGAAACTGCTATCTTTTTTTTTTTTTTTACTTTCACATTTCAAATGAAGAAATGATGAAAATAAAAATAGAGGTCTCCCTCTGCTTCTATAACTTGGAAATAAAGATATACATAGAAATCACAGACACTTGTTAACAAGGCAGAAGAACCTGTGATTCATACTTCTTGTGTTTTCAATACCAAATGACTCAGAGAAAGAAGTTAAAAATCCTGGATGTTAAACTATACTCTCCAGTTCTTTGCCTCAGAAAAAATGGAACACTGAAATTCCTGGAAAGATGGTAGCATTCTCCAGTGCTTTTCAGACTTATGGAATTCAAAGACAAAAACATTTTTCAAAGAGGACAATAATAAGGTTACTAGTTCTTTGTTTTGTCAAGTAAGAAAATTAAAACGACAATGAAACTACTCTTACTAGTTTATCCATTTCTTAAAAATTAAATATGTTTCAATATAAAAAATTAGGTATGGTTAATCACCACATAGCCAGTTTTATGAACTGGCTTTAACTTTATGAAAACTTGCTGCATAGCTCTTTTTATTCCATTTAACTATGGGGCCAGTGCAAATATAGCCACATGTCCCTTGGGGTCCAGTGTTTGTAAATATCAGCCTAAATTACTTTCTTAATAATCTTATCAATAGATTAAAATAATTTAGTCAGATAGATCATTTTTCTCTCTAATTTAATCTTCTTCAATTGCAGTCTTTGACCTTTCTCCCTTCTTCTGTCTTCAAAGGAGACAAAACACTAGACCAGCACCATTCTTAAAGTAAATATTCAGATCCAGAGAGAGCATCAATCAAGTCACACTTTTACCAGTTAGGGTCCTTGCAGGAAACAGATGGCACACTCAAACTGGGGATTTGAGGTGAATTTAATAGGAAAAAAATTCTCTTTTACAAAAGACAAAGGGAAGTTTAGTACCTTGGATCTATTACAATAGGGTATATACACATTCCCCTAGGCCTGAAAAAGTAGACAGGGACACAGCGAGGTTGCTGGCAACTATGGCAAAACCCCTATCCTCAAAGGACTAAGTTGGGGAGACAAATACATTAACTTCAGTATTCCATTTCTTACTTCCTGCAGGACAACCCATTGACCAAAATCAACCAGAAACTCTAGAAAGTGTTCTCATACACATATGAGAGTGAAACATGGGTCTAGAGGGAGAAATAGAAGGTATTTATTTCACCTAATACCAAATTTCTTTTTAATTCCTAGAAAATCAGATGAGGCTTTAGCACAGCCTGTTATTTGTAAGAAACTACGTTCCATGTAAGGAAAGTAACCTTTCAGTGTTCCAGACAAACCAGTAGCAGATTTATGGAATTCTTTCATTTCATTTTATGGATTCATTTCAAATTTTGGGGGTCGTTTTATGATTGATAGATTTTTTCAAAACTATATGTTCCTTTCTTTTTATTTGTTTATTTATTTTTATTTTTTACAGACTGCATTTTGGTTCATTGAATATAAATGGGGTACATCATTTCATTTCTATGGTTGTACACAATGTAGATTCATACCATTTGTGTAATCATACATGTATATAGGGTAATGATGTCTGTTTCATTCCACCATTTTTCATACCACCTTCCCTCTCATTTCCTTCTAAAATAAATACACCAAAATAAGATAGAGAAAAAAAAACAGACATTAAAGGTAGATTTCAGTGTATGAAATAGATTATTTTCTGAGGACGGAAAAAGGTTCATAAATCAAATTTTGCATCAAATTTAATTCTACCAAATTATTGAAGATATGTTTGTAATATAAATTACTTTTTTGATATCAACTTTGTAACAAAAATACCACATTGGTGGTATACAAAAATGTGATTTTAAAAGTCTCAATAATAAGCATAAATGTACCAACAATTAAAATACAAAATTCATTAATATATAACTCAGATCATAATGACCATAAACATGACATTTAAAAGAATCTAATAAACTCATATTTCCAAAAATAAAATTATTGTTTTTCTAATGACATATTTAGTGGCTAAGGATGTAGCTAAGTGGAACAACACTTGCCTGACATGTGCAAGATAATGGTTTTATCCCCAGCACCACACACACACACACACACACACACACACCAGATCACACATTGAAAGGAAAATTAAATTGCACTTAAACATTAGTATTAAAAATGTTACACAGAACAGAAGTCAAAAGAAACCTTAAAATATACTAGAAACTGAATTTATTGAGAAAGAGATCTATGTATTAGAAAATGTATTGTGCATGCTGACCAAAGCTTTAAAGTTTTTCAATCATTCACTCTCTATCCATTGGTAAATATACCCTATTAAATTAAAAGTTCAGACATTTGCTTGTCCCTTTTGAAAGGGGTTATAGTCTAGGAAATGCTTTAATTCCTGCTATTTATCATTGTAGGCAAGAACAGTCAATTATTCTCCATGTGTTTGAATAGTATTCTTTGCAGAACTCCATGATGATGCTATCATAGTTCACTGCATTTACCATTAAATGCATAATTTCCAGGTTAATTTGTGTTTCTCTAGGTCACACTGCACTAGAATTTTAAATAATAGCCCATTTCTCTAGTCTTTCCTCTTGCCTACTGTATAAGGACATCAAGCTCCCTTCATCTTTGTTATTGATTTTTAAAACTTTTTTCATGATTTTATGCAGCACAGTGTTATCAAATGAGGACTATGCAGTTGAGAGGGACATGAGTTAAATCTTGACTTTTAACTTGCTAGTTTTTGACCTTGGCCAAATTACTTTTAATTTCACTGAATCTCAGCTTCTTAACAGCTAACAAATGAACTGGTTCTGTGGATCAAATTAAATCATGCACAGTTTGGATCAGTGCTTAGAAAACTGCATATATATATGTATATATACATTTTCTATAAATGCACATTTTATATAAAACTAAAATTATATATATTATATATAAAATACATATTAAATTATAATATATTCCATATACTAATACTATATATAATTATATATTATATATATAATCTGGGTAATAAAGTTTCTATTCCTTATGATAGGATATGTAAGCAGACAATAGAAGCATGCATCTTTAACTTGTGGTGTTATTCTTGGTCTTATGCAGTATTCTCAATTCTTCAGAGGAATTATGATTTGTATTTGGATTGTCCCCTAAAGGCTTAACGTGTTGATGACTTCATCTCCATTGCACTGGTGTTCAGAAGTGGGGCTTCTGGGAAATGATTGGATCATGAGGTTTCTAATCTCATCAGTGGATTAATCCACTGATAGCTGAATGGAATAGTGGAATGTTGATGAAACTTTATCTTGTCCCTGGTCCCTTTCTCTGCTTCCTGGCTGCCATGAGGTAAACAACTTTCCTCTCTCTTGCCTTCCTACCATGTTGTTCTTCCTCCTTATGGGCCTGGAAACAATGGAGGCAGCTGACTATTGACTGAAAAACCTCTGAAGCCATGAGACAAATTAAATGTTTCCTTCTTTATGTTGTTTTCCTCAACTATTGTTGTTACAGTGACAAAAAACTGACAAACACAAGATATTTCCATGAAAATATCTATTTGTGTTTTTCATAATTTCTTTACAAAGGATTTAGAAATGAGTGCATGAAAATTGGGAGTATGGGACAAATACTAATGATATTTGCCATGCTGTATATAGTATCATTTCTTCTCTCCAACTGAGATATTGTTACTGAGATAAAATTGTCTTGCCCACCCTCTCTCCTCTTAGTGTGATTTTTTTCTTCTGAAGATTCGTTTGTCCTTTATATGCAAAATAAAATGTCCCTGGTGGGCTTATCACATCTTTAGTAATTACTGAGCCTCAACGATAAACCCAAATTCAATTGAAACTGGGATCTGAACTGTTGTTAAAGATTGCTAACTATCCCTCAGTATCTATCTCCACTGCTTCCTTTTAGTAATAAAACCATCCTTGCTTTGCTGAGTACATGAGCTAGAAGCTATATTTTCTACCCTTTCTTTCAGGTAAGTATGGTAATGAAACTAAGGTCTAACCAATAAGCTGCAAGTGCTTCCTGATTATCATCTTACTGTTGAACCTGTTTTCCACAAAATTTATCTCATTCTCTAATCCTGATCAATTTGAAAACAGGAATGATGGTGAACTACTTAAAGTCATTTTGATGGAAGCAGCATTCTAGGAGATGGGGGAACTATAGGGACGTTCCCAATTGTTCTACCCCTAGAAATTGACTCACAGTACGTGTTCATCCCACTCCCTTGAACACTTGAGAAAAAAAATCTAGATATTTTTTTGACCACATCCTTGGAAGCATTTATTTGTTTTCTTGATAATTACCATTCTGACTGGAGTGAGATGAAATCTTTGTTTTGATTAGTATTTCCCTGATTGCTAGAGGTGATGAACATATTTTCATATATTTTTTGGTCATTTGTGATTCTCCTTATGAGAAGTACCTATTTAGTTCTTTTGCCCACTTATTGATTCGGTTATTTGTTTTGTTGTTGTTGTTGAGATTGTGAGCTTTCTGTATATTCTGGAAATAAATCCCCTGTCAGAGGAGCAGCTGGCAAAGATTTTTCTCCCCTTCTGTAGGATCTCTCCTCATGCAGAAGGTTTTTAATTTGATGGCATCCAAATTATTGATTCTTAGTTTTATTTTTTGAGCTTTAGAAGTCTTATTGAGGAAATAAGTGCCTGCACATATATTTGATGGTATGGTGATCCTATCTTTTCTGCTAGCAGTTACTAGATTTCTGGTCTAATTTCTACATCTTTGATCCATTCTCATTTGACCTTTGTGCAGGGAGAGACATGAATATCTAATCACATTTTTCTACATGTGGATATCCAGTTTTTCTAGCATAATTTGTTAACATGACTCTTTTCTCTCACATATATTTTTATCACTTTGAAAAGTATCAGGTGGCTGTTAGTATGTGGATTTATCTCTGTGTTTTCTATTCTATTTCATTGGACTTGGTGTTTCATTTGATGCCAATATCATACATTTTTATTATTATAACTCTAGTACATTTTGAGATCAGGTATTGTGATGCCTCCTGATTCACTATTCTTGCTCAGTATTGTTTTGGATATTCTGGGTCTCTTACTCTTCTATATGAATTTAGGACAGTTTTTATATTTCTGTGAAGAATGTCATTGGTATTTTGATGAGGATTGCATTTAATCTGTGTCTTGGTTTTGGTAGTGTGTCCATTTTGACAATATTAATATCACCTATCCAAGAACATGTGAGGCTTTTCCATCCTTACAGATCTTCAATTTCTTTCTTCTGTGTTCTATAGTTTTCATTGTAGAGATCTTAGACCTCATTGGTTAGATTATTCCAAGTTATTATTTTGAGGTTATTATTAAAGGAGTGGTTTGCCTGATTGATTTTTCACCTCACTCACTGTATAGGAAGTGATAGGATTATAGAAGAGCTGTTGATATATGAATGTTGATCTTGTATCCTGATATTTTGCTGAATTCACTCATCAACTCTGGAATTCTGGTGGAATATTTTGGGTCTTCCCGATATAGGATCATGTTATCAGCAGAGATAGTTTGACCTTTTCTTTTCCTATTTGTATCCTTTTAATTTCCTTTTCTTGTCTGATTCCTCTAGTTACAGTTTTTGGAACTATATTGAACAGGAAAAAAATTAAAAATGCATTTTACTGTCATGTACAACAAATTAGAATAAATTTTTAAAAATTTAAATATATATATATATCACTAGAGTAGATATATATATATCAATATATATATATCGATATATATATATATATCACTAGAGTAGAGGGAAGGGAACGAGATAGGCAGAAGGGAGGAAAAGGGAAAATACTAGGGGCCGAATTAAAACAAATTATAGTCAATGCTTTTATAATTATGTCATCATATATTCTATAGTCATGTATAATTAAAGAACCAATAAAATTATATTTCAAGAAAAAGAAACAGCAGAAAAAGCATTTGATAAAATACAGCACCCCTTCATGCTCAAAACACTAGAAAAAATAGGGATAGTGGGAACATTCCTTAACATTGTAAAGGCCATTTATGCTAAGCCCATGGCTAATATCATTCTAAATGGTGAAAAACTGAAAGCATTCCCCCTAAAAACTGGAACAAGGCAGGGATACCCTCTTTCACCACTTCTATTTAACATCGTTCTTTTTTTTTTTTATTGTAAACAAATGGGATACATGTTGTTTCTCTGCTTGTACATGGCATAAAGGTATACCATTTGTGCAATCATAAATTTACATAGAGTAATGTTGTTTGATTCATTCTGTTATTTTTTCCCTTCCCCCACCCCTCCCACCCCTCTTTACCCTCTATACAGTACTTCCTTCCTCCATACTTGCCCCCCTCCCTAACCCTAACTCTAACCCTAACACTAACCCTTCCCTCCCCCCCATTATGTGTCATCCTCCACTTATTAGCGATATCATTCGTCCTTTGGCTTTTTGAGATTGGCTTATCTCACTTAGCATGATATTCTCCAATTTCATCCATTTGCCTGCAAATGCCATAGTTTTATCATTCTTTATGGCTGAGTAATATTCCATTGTATATATATACCACAGTTTCTTTATCCACTCATCAATTGAAGGGCATCTAGGTTGGTTCCACAGTCTGGCTAGCCTCTTCAACAAATGGTGCTGGGAGAATTGGAAATCCATATGCAACAGAATGAAACTAAACCCATATCTCTCACCATGCACGAAACTAAACTCAAAATGGATTAAGGACCTCGGAATCAGACTAGAGACCCTGCAGATTATAGAAGAAAAAGTAGGTCCTAATCTTCACCTTGTTGGTCTAGGATCAGACTTTCTTAACAGGACTCCCATAGCACAAGAAATAAAAGCTAGAATCAACCACTGGGATAGATTCAAACTAAAAAGCTTTCTCTCAGCAAAGGAAACTATCAGCAATGCGAAGAAAGAGCCTACAGAGTAGGAGAATATCTTTGCCAATCATACTTCAGATAGAGCACTAATCTCCAGAATCTATAAAGAACTCAAAAAACTTTACTCCAAGAATTCAAATAATCCAGTCGATAAATGGGCTAAGGAAATGAATAGACACTTCACAGAAGAAGATCTACAAGCAATCAACAAACATATGGAAAAATGTTCAACATCTCTAGTAACATTGTTCTTGAGACTCTAGCCAGAGCAATTAGACAAACCAAAGAATTTAAAGGGATATGAATTGGAAAAGAAGAACTCAAACTATCCCTGTTCGCTGATGACATGATTACATATTTAGAGAAACCTGAAAATTCCACCAGAAAACTCTTAGAACTCATAAGTGAATTTAGTAAAGTAGCAGGTTACAAGATCAATGCTCATAAATCCAATGCATTTTTATACATAAGTGATGAATCTTCAGAAAGAGAAATTAGGAAAACTACCCCGTTCACAATAGCCTCGAAAAAAATAAAATACTTGGGAATCAATCTCACAAAAGAGGTGAAAGACCTCTACAATGAGAACTATACAACACTACAGAAAGAAATTAAAGAACACCTTAGAAGATGGAAAGATCTTCCATGTTCTTGGATAGGAAGAATTAATATTGTCAAAATGGCCATACTACCTAAAGTGCTATACAAATTCAATGCAATTAGAATTAAAATCCCAATGACGTACCTTACAGAAATAGAGCAAGCAATTATGAAATTCATCTGGAAGAATAAGAAACCCAGAATAGCTAAAGCAATCCTTAGCAGGAAGAGTGAAACAGGGGATATTTCAATACCAGATCTTCAACTCTACTACAAAGCAATAGTAACCAAAACGGCTTGGTATTGGTACCAAAATAGAAAGGTAAATCAATGGTACAGAATAGAGGACACGGACACAAACCCAAATAAATACAATTTTCTCATACTAGACAAAGGTGCCAAAAATATGCAATGGAGAAAAGATAGCCTCTTCAACAAATGGTGCTGGGAGAATTGGATATCCATATGCAACAGAATGAAACTAAACCCATATCTCTCACCATGCACGAAACTAAACTCAAAATGGATTAAGGACCTCGGAATCAGACCAGAGACCCTGCATCTTATAGAAGAAAAAGTAGGTCCAAATCTTCACCTTGTTGGTCTAGGATCAGACTTCCTTAACAGGATTCCCATAGCACAAGAAATAAAAGCTAGAATCAACCACTGGGATAGATTCAAACTAAAAAGCTTTCTCTCAGCAAAGGAAACTATCAGCAATGCGAAGAAAGTGCCTACAGAGTGGGAGAATATCTTTTCCACTCATACTTCAGATACAGCACTAATTTCCAGAATATATAAAGAACTCAAAAAACTCTACACCAAGAATACAAATAACCCAATCAACACATGGGGTAAGGAAATGAACAAATACTTCAGAGAAAAAGATGTACAAGCCATCAACAGATATATGAAAAAATGTTCAACATCTCTAGTAATAAGAGAAATGCAAATCAAAACTACCCTAAGATTCCATCTCACCCCAATTAGAATGGCGATTATCAAGAATACGAGCAACAACAGGTGTTGGCGAGGATGTGGGGAGAAAGGTACACTCATACATTGCTGGTGGGGCTGCAAATTAGTGCAGCCCCTCTGGAAAGCAGTGTGGAGATTCCTTAGAAAACTTGGAATGGACCCTCCATTTGACCCAGCTATCCCACTCCTTGGCCTATACCCAAAGGACTGAAAATCAGCATACTACAGAGATACAACCACATCAATGTTCATAGCTGCTCATTTCACAATAGCTAGACTGTGGAACCAACCTAGATGTCCTTCAATTGATGAGTGGATAAAGAAACTGTGGTATATATATACAATGGAATATTACTCAGCCATAAAGAATGATAAAATTATGGCATTTGCAGGCAAATGGATGAAATTGGAGAATATCATGCTAAGTGCGATAAGCCAATCTCAAAAAGCCAAAGGACAAATGATATCGCTAATAAGTGGATGATGACACATAATGGGGGGAGGGAAGGGTTAGTGTTAGGGTTAGAGTTAGGGTTAGGGAGGGGGGCAAGTATGGAGGAAGGAAGCACTGTATAGAGGGAAAAGAGGGGTGGGAGGGGAGGGGGGAAGGGAAAAAATAACAGAATGAATCAAACAACATTACCCTATGTAAATGCATGATTCCACAAATGGTATGCCTTACACCATGTACAAACAGAGAAGCAGCATGCATCCCATTTGTTTACAATAAAAAAAATAATAATAATAAAAATAAAATAAAAAAAATAAAAAAATAAAGAAAAAGAAACAAAAAAGAAATTATGGAAGTGGATAGCCTTGTCTTATTCCTAATTTGGGGGAAATACTTTCAGTGTTTTCTCTATCTAGTATGATGTAGGCTTTGGGGTTTTCATATATAGCCTCTATAATGTTGAAGTAAGTTCTTTCTATCCCTAGTTTTTCCAGCATTTTTAACATGAATGGGTGTTATATTTTATTAAAGGCCTTTTATGCATCAATTTGATGATCATAAGATTCTTTGACTTAATTATTTTTATGTGGTGAATTACATTTATTGATTTGCATATGTGGATACAACCTTGCACACCTGGGATGAAACACAATAGATCGTATGTATTATCTTCTTGATTTTTTTTGAATGCAATTTGCTAATATTTTATTAAGGAGTTTTGCATCTATGTTCATCAGTGATATTGGTCTTTAGATTTCGTTGCTTGATTTGTCTGTCTGGTTTTGGTATCTGTAATATACTGACTTTATATAACGTATTTGGATGTGTTCCCTTCCTTTCAATTTGATGGCATAATTTGAGAAAGACTGATGTTAGTTCTTCTTTAAATGTCTGGTGTAATTAAGCTAAGAATCCATCTGTTCCTGGGATTTTCTTTGTTGATAGGTTTTTTATTGATATTTCAACTTCATTACATGGTCTTGGTCTGTTTATGTTTACTTTGTCTCCCTGCTTCAATTTGGGTAGGTTTTAAGTGTCTATAAATTTGTCAATGTCATTTAGATTTTCCAGTTTCTGGTAGCATAAATATTCAAAAGAATTTCTAATTTTTCTCTTGATTTCAGAAGTGTCTGTTGTGATATCTTCTTTTACATCTAAGATTTTGTTTACTTGGTTCTTCTCTCAGTTTTTTCCCCTTGGTTTGGCTAAGGGTTTATAAATCTTTTTATCTTTTCAAATACATCAACAGTTGTATTGATTTTGTTATATTCTTTATTCTCAATTTCATTAATTTCAGCACCAATCTTCATTATATACTATCTTCCACTGAATTTGGAATTGTTTTATTCTGTATTTTCTAAGGTCTTAAGGTGGAGCATAAGCTCCTTTATTTGTGAGTTTTCTTGAAATGTAGGCATTCAATGGCATAAATTTTTTCTCTTAGTACTGCTTTGATACTCTGCTGAAGTTTTAATATGCTGTATGTATGTTCTCTTTTGTTACTAAACACTTGTTCATTTTTGTCTCTCAGTTTCTTCTTTGATTCATTCCTCATTTAAAAGAGTATTATTCAATGTCCATGTGATTAAGTGGATTTTTTTTCATTGATGTTAATTTCTAGTGTCAATCCATTAGGATCTGATAGGTTACATGGTATTACATTGTTTTTGTATTTGCTAAAAATTACGTTATAATCTAAACTATGATCCATTTTGGAAAAGGTTCCATGTACTGCTGAGAAGTTAAATCTAGCTCTTTTAGGGATTATATTCTGTATTTGTCAACCAGGTCAGTTTTATTTAGAGTATTTTTAAGTTTGGAAATGTATTTATTGATTTTATGCTTTGAGGGCCTATTTTTGATAAGGATGTGTTGAAATAACCCAGTATTCTTGGAAAGGAGTCTCCCTGAAATTCAATATTAAGAATTTTTTTATGTAATTGGATGTGATGACATTTGGGGCACATATATTTATTGCCTTCTTTGTCTCTTCCAATTAATGTTTGTTTGAAATCTGTTCTGTCACATATGAAAATAGCTACTTTTGCTTGGTTTTTGACATTTATTGCATTGAATTTATTTTTCATTCTTTTACCTTCAGCGTATGAGTGTCTTTGCCCATGAGATGATTCTCTTGCAAACAGCATAGCGTTTTAACATGTTTTTTGATTCATTCTGCTAATCTATGCCTTTTTTTTTGGCAAGTTTAGGCTATTTGTATTGAGTATTATTATGGATGTGTATTTGTGGTTTCCTGCCATATTTTTTTATATTTAATTGTTTTTATTCTCATTTTAGTTGATTGGTCTTCTATTGATCTTTACTGATTTGGGAGTTTTGGGGTTTGTTTTTGGGTTCCTCTGTGTGAAGTTGACCTGAATATTCTTTGTAATACTAGATGCATGAATTTTGTTGTTTATTCTTTTCATGAAAAGTTTTTATTTCTACATCAAATATGAAAGAGAACTTTACTGGGTATAGTAATCTTGGCTACCAATTGCTTTTCTTTAGAGCTTGGAATATTTCATTCCAGACCCTCATTGATTTTCAGGTCTGAAGTGAGAAGTCAGAAGATGTCAGAAGTGATCTTCATTTGTTTGCTTCTAAATGTGACCTGATATTCCCTCTTGGGTCTTTTAATATTTTTTCCTATTATTATTATTATTATTAAGTACTGGATATTGAATCCAGGGGTGAATAACTACTAAACCACATCCCAATCCCATTTTACGTTGTCTTATTTTCTTATTCATTTTGGATCGGTCCATGCTCAGTTGCTTAGGGATTTGCTAAGTTGCTGAGACTGGATTTGAACTGATATGCTGAAATTCCAGGCTTGCATCACCATTGCTAACTTTTCCCTTATTTTCTATGTTAAGCATTTTGATTATTATGTGTCTTAGAGAACTTATTTTATGATCTGGTCTATTTGGGTTCCTATATGGTTCCTGTATGTGGATGGCTATCTCATTTCTGCAATAAGAAAAGAATTTGTTATTATCTCATTCAAAATGATCTTAATGCCTTAACCTGTATCGCCATGTTCTCTTATATCCCAATGATGCTTAGGCATGGCCTTTTGATGGTGTCCTGGAGTTTTTGAATATTCTAATCATGTTCTATCATTTTTCCTTTGTTGTATACTGTGTACTAAACTTCATGCACCCTGTCTTCAAAGTCTGACGATAAATTTCTGGTGTCTACTTCAAAACATAAAAATAATTGTCACCTATGTTGAAACAGTGGGGTCAGCATAGGTCACATATTTGACAGCAGGTATTTACTATGAAATTCACTTTATTAGTAATCTCAACAAAATGAATGTGGTAGTAAATACATAAACTGTATCATTGTATTATATGGTGGGATTACAATTTCTTAAGTAAAGAGAAATTATGGTGTGAAGATGAGAAAAAAATGCAATATTTAAAAAAGTGATCAAAGGAGAGGTGGGAAGTAGGTAGAAGGTGTCTGTAAAACAGAAGGAATAATAACCTAATTGAAAGTAGTAAAAGAAGAAAAGAGTAAAAGGAAACAGGTAAATTTGGTAGTGGAGAAAGGGAGTGAAAAGGGGAAGATCAGAGGTAAAATAAAAAAGATATGAACAAACCAACAAATATAAAATCAAAACAGCTCAAACATCTGTATAATTTGTACCCCACTTCAGCCATATCAAGGCTCAATATTTAAAAAATGCAGAGGAAAGCAATTCATATGAAAGTACAATTATATATACATAACTTGAAATATATAAATATAAATACATAGAAATATATACATATGAAACTACATACATAGCGAGAACACACACAATCACATATACATACCCATATGATCACTCGAAATCATGCATAATGGAAAAAGCAAAAAACAATACAATACAATAAATTAGGTTTGAAAAAATAAAGTTACAATTCCATAAAAGAAAAGTAAAGTAGATAAAAATGGCAATACACCGGGAAAAATAAATAATGAAAAAAGAAAAAAATGGTTAAAAAAATCTTACTGAGAAATAAAGGCCTTATGTTCACTGAGGTGGTCATAATTATTGGCAGAGGTGGAATTTTATTCTTTGTATCTATTTTTGACTTTGTAATGCTTGGGTTACAGACTGGAGTTTGTTAAGTCCAATGTCTCTGTGTTCCTTATTTAGTTGCCAGACATTTTGGCTAAGAGGCAAAACTCATTGTAGTAGTTCTCAGCATTCAGTTTCCCAGTATAGGGTATGATAGAATGGGGTGCTGACAAATTGTGTATTCGTGAAGTGACAATGGTGCAGAGTTGTAAATTGAATGTTCTGGTAGTCAGGGTTTAGTCTTGACCAAACCATGAAATTCTGTAGGTATTTGAGATTTAATCCATGTCCCTTATTGCTGGGGAGATGCCAGTCTATGCTGAATAACTGGATCACTAGGACCTCATATAAAATCCACTTTTAGTTCATAGGGACTAAACCTCTACAGATTTCACCTTCACTGCTATGAATATGAAGGACTATCTGCCCTACAGTGCAGATGCTTTTGTGTGGCTACTAAAGGAAACTCCCCAATAACTCTTATGTGGTACCAACAACAAAGAAAAGATTCTGCACGGGGCGATCCAAGATGGTGGACTAGAGGGTGACTGCATCTCCAGTTGCTCCAGAACCCAGGATTCAAGAAGGGGAGGCATTGAGAGACTCTGACTAAAATAGAACCACGGGGTGAGTCTCCCCCACCCAGTGAAGCTCAGCTGGGCAGCATGCCCGGATTCGAGTGGCTTATTAGAGTAGGACAGGGCAGATAGAGTCTTCCCCAGGCAGCTCTGTGCACTCAGGCGGTGGGCTCCTCCCACAGGGGAAGATTCTCCAGCCTCCCGGAGCAGACCCCCGCAGTGAGAGCCTTTCTGCACAGAAGCAGCGCGACCAGCTCCAGCCCGCCCCACTGCCAGCTCTGGACTGCCCGCAGGTTGCTTCAGTGACCAGCACAGGGCGCCAGGGACTTCCCCAAGCAGCACAGCCCCCTCCGGCGGGAAGCGCCTTTCTAGGCTAGCTTCTCGGGGCAGACCGCCCAGTGAGAGCCTGTCTACACAGAGCCAGCTACAAGTTCCCAACCAGTGGAGACCTCCAACCTGCAAGAAGCCTCTGGGACCAGGGCTGGGCAGCAAGAGACCTCTCCAGGTTTCTCTCCTGGAACCAGTAGCGGGCTAGGGGCAGCGTTCTTCGGAAGCACTACATTATCAAGTTAATTTAAGACTTCAGGCTACTGAAGGCTGGTGGGTGATACACTGGAAACCTACAGGGACACTATAAGCCAATAGAGGAAATCTACAGTATCACAGAGTCCCACTGACATCTGACCAATATGAGAAAACAAGGAAAGAAAATGTCCGAAACAAACCTAGATACTATATCAATAAAAACCAATGAGAGAACAGCAGAAGAAATGTCAGAAAGGGAGTTCAGAATGTACATAATTAAAATAATCAGGGAAGCAAACGAGGAGATGAAAGAACAAATGCAGGCATTAAATGAACGCACCAATCAACAGTTAAAACAGCAAATACGGGAAGCAAAAGAGCATTTCAATAAAGAGTTAGAGATACTGAAAAAAAAACCAAACACAAATCCTTGAAATGAAGGAAACAATAAACCAAGTTAAAAACTCCATAGAAAGCATAACCAATAGGATAGATCACCTGGAAGACAGAACCTCAGATATTGAAGACAAAATATTTAATCTTGAAAACAAGGTTGACCAAACAGAAAAGATGGTAAGAAATCATGAACAGAATCTACAAGAATTATGGGATATCATGAAAAGGCCAAATTTAAGAATTATTAGGATTGAGGAAGGTTTAGAGAAACAAACCAAAGGAATGAACAATCTATTCAATGAAATAATATCAGAAAATTTCCCAAATCTGAAGGATGAAATGGAAATCCACGTACAAGAGGCTTATAGGACTCCAAATATAAAAAAATTACAACAGACCCACACCAAGGCACATTAATATGAAAATAACTAACATACAAAACAAAGACAGAATTTTAAAGCCCGTGAGAGAAAAGAATCAGATTACATTCAGGGGGAAACCAATAAGACTATCAGCAGATTTTTCAATCCAGACCCTAAAAGCTAGAAGGGCCTGGAACAACATTTATCAAGCCCTGAAAGAAAATGGATGCCAAACAAGAATCTTATACCCAGCAAAACTTACTTTCAGATTTGACAACCAAATAAGATCCTTCCATGATAAACAAAAGCTAAACGAATTTACAAAAAGAAAGCTGGCATTACAGAACATTCTCAGCAAAATATTCCATGAGGAAGAGATGAAAAACAATGATGCAAATCAGCAATGGGAGGAACTAGCCTAAAGAAATAGCCAAATAAAGGAGAAATCAAATCATGTCAAAAAACAAAAATGAGTCAAATGACTGGGAATACAAATCATATCACAATAATAACCCTGAATGTTAATGGCCTGAACTCATCAATCAAAAGATAGACTAGCAGATTGGATTAAAAAGAAAAATCCAACAATATGCTGCCTGCCAAAGACAAATCTCAAAGAAAGAGATACCCACAGACTAAAGGTGAAACGATGGGAAAAAACATACCATGCACACGGACACAGCAAAAAAGCTGGAGTAACCATCCTCATTTCAGATAATGCGGACGTCAAGCCAAAACGAGTCAGAAGGGATAAAGAAGGATATTACATACTGCTTAAGGGAAGCATAAATCAGCAAGACATAACAATCATAAATATCTATGCCCCAAACACTGGCTCATCCATGTACGTCAAACAAATCCTTGACAATTCCAGAAATCCAATAGACCACAACACAATAATACTAGGTGATTTTAACACACCTCTCTCACCACTGGATAGATCATCTAAACAAAAATTGAATAAAGAAACCATAGATCTCAATAACAAAATCAACAATTTAGACTTAAACGACTTATATAGAATATACCATCCAACAAAGAAAGAATACACTTAATTCTCAGCAGCACATGGATCCTTCTCTAAAATAGACCATGTCTTATGCCACAAAGCTACTGTTAGAAAATACAAGAAGATAAAGATACTACCTTGTACTATCAGATAATAATGCATTGAAATTAGAAATAAACGACAGAATAAAAAACAGAAACTTCTCCAATACTTGAAGATTAAATAATACACTATTATACGAAGAATGGATAACAGAAGACATCAGGAAGGAAATTAAAAAATTCTTAGAAGTAAATGAGAACAAAGAAACATCATATCAAAATCTCTGGGACACTATGAAAGCAGTACTTAGAGGAAGATTTATTTCATGGAGCGCATTCAACAAAAGAAGTAGAAATCAACAAATAAACGACGTCACACTACAGCTCCAAGCCCTAGCTAAAGAAGAGCAGATCAACACCAAAAGTAGAAGTAGAAGACAGGAAATAGTTAAAATCAGAGCCGAAATCAACGAAATTGAAACAAAAGAAACAATCGGAAAAATTAACAAAACAAATAGTTGGTTCTTTGAAAACATAAACAAAATTGATAAACCCTTAGCCACAATAACAAAGAGAAAGAGGGAGAAAACTCAAATTACTAAAATTCGGAATGAACAAGGAAATATCACAACAGACACGAGTGAAATACAAAACATAATTAGAAGCTATTTTGAAAATCCATACTCCAACAAAACAGAAAACCTCGAAGACATCAACAAGTTTATAGAGAAATATGAATTACCTAAACTGAACGAGGAGGACATACACAACTTAGATAAATCAATTTCAAGCAATGAAATAGAAGAGGTCATCAGAAGACTACCAACAAAGAAAAGTCCGGGACCAGATGGGTTCTCAGCCGAGTTCTACAAAACCTTTAAAGAAGAGCTCATTCCAATACTCCTCAAAGTATTCCATAAAATAGAAGAGGAGGGAACCCGCCCAAACTCATTCTATGAAGCCAATATCACCCTGATAGCTAAACCAGACAGAGACACATCAAGGAAAGAAAATTTCAGACCAATATCCTTAATGAACATCGATGCAAATATTCTCAACAAAATTTTAGCAAACCGCATAAAAAATATATTAAAAAGATAGTGCACCATGATCAAGTGGGTTTTATCCCAAGGATGCAAGGTTGGTTCAACATCCAGAAATCAATAAATGTCATTCACCATATCAACAGACTAAAAGTTAAGAATCACATGACTATTTCAATAGATGCAGAAAAAGCATTTGATAAAATACAGCATCCCTTCATGCTCAAAACACTAGAAAATATTGGGGTAGTGGTATCATTCCTTAACATTGTGAAGGCCATCTACGCTAAGCCCATGGCCAATATCATTCTAAATGGTGAAAAACTGAAAGCATTCCCCCTGAAAACTGAAACAAGTCAGGATGCCTTCTTTCACCACTTCTATTCAACATTGTTCTTGAGACTCTAGCCAGAGCAATTAGACAAACCAGAGAAATTAAAGGGATACGAATTGGAAAAGAGGAACTCAAACGATCCCTGTTCGCTGATGACATGATTATATATTTAGAGGAACCTGGAAATTCCACCAGAAAACTCTTAGAACTCATAAGTGAATTCAGTAAAGTAGCAGGTTACAAGATCAATGCTCATAAACCCAACACATTTTTATACATAAGTGATGAATCTTCAGAAAGAGAAATTAGGAAAACTACCCCATTCACAATAGCATCAAAAAAATATAATACTTGGGAATAAATCTCACAAAAGAGGTGAAAGACCTCTACAATGAGAACTACAGAACACTAAGAAAGAAATTAAAGAAAACTTTAGAAGATGGAAAGATCTCCCATGTTCATGGATAATATTGTCAAAATGTCCATACTACCAAAACTGCTATACAGATTCAATGCAATTCCAATTAAAATCCCAATGATGTACCTTACAGAAATAGAGCAAGCAATTATGAAATTCATCTGGAAGAATAAGAAACCCAGAAGAGCTAAAACAATCCTCAGTAGAAAGAGCAAAGTTAGGGGTATCGTAATATCAGATCTTCAACTCTATTACAAAGCAATAGTAACAAAAACGGCATGGTACTGGTGCCAATACAGACAGGTAGATCAATGGTACAGAATAGAGGACACGGACACAAACCCAAATAAATACAATTTTCTCATACTAGACAAAGGTTCCAAAAAACATGCAATGGAGAAAAGATAGCCTCTTCAACAAATGGTGCTGGGAAAACTGGAAAACCATATGCAACAGAATGAAATTAAACCCCTATCTCTCACCTTGCACAAAACTCAACTGAAAATGGATCAAGGACCTCGGAATCAGACCAGAGACCCTGCATCTTATAGAAGAAAAAGTAGGTCCAACCCTTCAACTTGTTGGCTTAGGAGCAGACTTCCTTAACAAGACTCCCATAGCACAAGAAATAAAAGCAAGAATCAACAACTGGGATAGATTCAAACTAAAATGCATTCTCAGCAAAGGAAACTATCAGTAATGAAGGGAGAGCCTACAGAGTGGGAGAATATCTTTGCCACTCATACTTCATATAGAGGGCTAATTTCCAGAATATATGAAGAACTCAAAAAACTCTACACCAAGAATACAAATAATCCAATCAACAAATGGGCTAAGGCAATGAGCAGACACTTCACAGAAGACGTACAAGCAATCAACAGATATATGAAAAAATGTTCAACATCTCTAGTAATAAGAGAAATGCAAATCAAAACTACCCTAAGATTCCATCTCACCCCAATTAGAATGGCGATTATCAAGAACATAAGCAACAATAGGTGTTGGCCGGGATGTGGGGAAAAAGGTACACTCATACATTGCTGGTGGGGTTGCAAATTAGCGCAGCCACTCTGGAAAGCAGTATGGAGATTCCTCAGAAACCTTGGAATGGAACCACCATTTGACCCAGCTATCCCACTCCTTGGCCTATACCCAAATTACTTAAAATCAGCATACTACAGAGATACAGCCACATCAATGTTCATAGCTGCTCAATTCACCATAGCCAGAGTGTGGAACCAACCTAGATGCCTTTCAGTTGATGAATGGATAAAGAAACTGTGGCATATATATACAATGGAATATTACTCTGCCATCAAGAATGATAAAATTATGGCATTTGCAGGCCAATGGATGAATTTGGAGGGTATCATGCTAAGTGACATAAGCCAATCTCAAAAAACTAAAGGACAAATGATCTCGCTAATAAGCGGATGAGGACATATAATGGGGGGTAGGAGGGGTTAGTGTTAGGGTTAGGGATAAGGAGGTGGTAAGAATGGAGGAAGGAAGGACTGTATAGTGGGAAAAGAGGGGTGGGAAGGGCGGAGGGGAGGGAAAAAATAACAGAATGAATCAAACAACATTGCCCTATGTAAATTTATGATTTTTATTAAAAAATGGAAAAAAAACTAAGCTTATAGGGAAAGCTTATTATTAAAAATAATAAGCTTATTATTATTTAAAAGCTTATTATTATTATTATTTAAAAGCTTATTTTAAAAATAAAATACAAATAACAAAAAAGAAAAGATTCTTTTCTAGGATTGTGTTCCTGTATGGTCGAGCTCTAATTTTCTTTGTGCCCATTTCTGTCTCTCTGGCTTAGACGCACTCTGGGAATTCTTTATTTGGCTACTGGTGATTTCCTTTATAAATTCTGATCATCTCTCTTTGCCCATAGCTGTATAGTACTTACACATTTCCTTCAATGCTTGGAGGACACTTTACATGACTGGGAGAATTTTCTAATCCTATAGAATGATTTCTGCCCCTGGGTGAGATATTTTGTGGTTTTCATTTACTAAGCCTTTTCCACTACTGACTGGGTGTTCATTAAATCAGTCATTCTCCCTATTCCCAAGACAATTTGTTTCCCAAGAATATTTTCTTTCTTCTTTATCCAACAGCCATGGTGGATCCTTTGTCTCCACTTGTATACCACTGTGCTACAGTCACTACCACTGCTGGTAACCAAGCTGGCATGTCTCTAAGATATTATTTCTTATGTTCCAGTTTCTGACTTTTCTGTATCTATATGGTTTCTTTTATAGTCTAGTATTAAGTATCAATGAGTTCCCTTAGGTACACACCTCACTGACAAGCAACCTTCCCACTTTTTAAGGTGGATGCTGACAACATACTGGGAAGCACATCCTTCCTCTAGACCAGCATCTCTCTTCTCTGAGATTAAATTGTTTAGATTGTACATACAAATGATATCATACAGAGTTTATTTTCTTTTCTTTTTTTTTCCATTTTTTATTAAAAATCATAAATTTACATAGGGCAATGTTGTTTGATTCATTCTGTAATTTTTTCCCTCCCCCACACCCCTCCCACCACTCTTTTCCCTCTATACAGTCCTTCCTTCCTCCATTCTTATCACCCTCCTTATCCCTAACCCTAAACCTAACCCTAACCCTAATGCTAAACCCTACTACCCCCCATTATATGGCATCATCTACTTATTAGCGAGATCTTTCGTCCTTTACTTTTTGGAGATTCGCTTATCTCACTTAGCATGATATTCTCTAATTTCATCCATTTGCCTGCATGTGCCAAAATTTTATCATTCTTGATGTATATATATGCCACAGTTTCTTTATCCATTCATCAACTGAAAGGCATCTAGGTTGGTTCCACACTCTGGCTATGGTGAATTGAGCAGCTATGAACATTGATGTGGCTGTATCTCTGTAGTATGCTGATTTTAAGTCCTTTGGATATAGACCAAGGAGTGGGATAGCTGGGTCAAATGGTGGTTCCATTCCAAGCTTTCTGAGGAATCTCCATACTGCTTTCTAGAGTGGCTGCACTAATTTGCAAACCCATCAGCAATGTATGAGTGTACCTTTTTCCCCACATCCTCGCCAACACCTATTGTTGCTTGTGTTCTTGATAATCGCCATTCTAATTGGGGTGAGATGGAATCTTAGGGTAGTTTTGATTTGCATTTCTCTGATTACTAGACATGTAAAACATTTTTTCATATATCTGTGATTGCCTGTAGATCTTCTTCTGTGAAGTGTCTGTTCATTTCCTTATCCCATTTGGTGATTGGATTATTTGTATTCTTGGTGTAGAGTTTTTTGAGTTCTTTATATATTCTGGAAATTAGCACTCTATATGAAGTATGAGTGGCAAAGATATTCTCCCACTCTATAGGCTCTCTCTGCACATTACTGATAGTTTCCTTTGCTGAGAATGCATTTTAGTTTGAATCTATCTAAGTTGTTGATTCTTGCTTTTATTTCTTGTGCTATGGGAGACCTGTTAAAGAAGTCTGATCCTAAGCCAACAAGTTGAAGGTTTTGACCTACTTTTTCTTCTATAAGATGCAGGGTCTCTGGTCTGATTCTGAGGTCCTTGATCCATTTTCAGTTGAGCTTTGTGCAGGGTAGAGATAGGGGATTAATTTCTTTCTGTTGCATATGGTTTTCCAGTTTTCCCAGCACCATTTGTTGAAGAGGCTCTCTATTCTCCATTGCATATTTTTGGCCCTTTGGTCTAGTATGAGAAAATTGTATTTATTTGTCTTTGTGTCCATGTCCTCTATTCTGTACCATTGATCTACCTGTCTATTTTGGCACCAGTACCATGCCGTTTTTGTTACTACTGCTTTGTAATAGAGTTGAAGATCTGGTATTGCGATACCCCTGCTTCGCTCTTTCTACTGAGGATTGCTTTAGCTATTCTGGGTTTCTTATTCTTCCAGATGAATTTCATAATTGCTTTCTCTGTTTCTCTAAGTTACAGCACTGGGATTTTAATTGGAATTGCATTGAATCCGTATAGCACTTTTGGTAGTATGGCCATTTTGACAATATTAATTCTGCTTATGCAGAACATGGGAGATGTTTCCATCTACTAAGGTTTTCTTTAATTTCTTTCTTTAGTGTTCTGTAGTTCTCATTGTAGAGGTCCTCCACCTCTTTTGTGAGACTGATTCCCAAGTATTTTATTTTTTACGATGCTATTGTGAATGGGGTAGTTTTCCTAATTTCTCTTTCTGAAGATTCATCACTTATGTATAAAAATGATCTTGTAACCTGCTATTTTACTGAATTCACTTATAAGTTCTAAAAGTTTTCTGGTGGAATTTTGAGGTTCCTCTAAATATATAATCATGTCATCAGTGCATAGGGATAATTTGAGTTCTTCTTTTCCATTTTGTATCCCTTTAATTTCTTTGGTTGTCTAATTGCTCTGGCTAGAGTCTCAAGAACGATGTTGAATAGAAGTGGTGAAAGAGGGCATCCCTGCCTTGTTCCAATTTGTAGAGGGAATGCTTTCAGTTTTTCTCCATTTAAAATGATATTGGCCATGGGCTTAGTGTAGATGGTCTTTACATGTTAAGGAATGTTCCCAATACCCCAATTTTTTTCTAGTGCTTTGAGCATGAGGGGATGCTGTATTTTATCGAATGCTTTTTCTGCATCTATTGAAATAATCATGTGATTCTTAACTTTTAGTCTTTTGATATGGTGAATGACATTTATTGATTTCTGGATGTTGAACCAACCTTGCATCCCTTGGATAAAACCTACTTGATTGTGGTGCACTATCTTTTAAATATATTTTTGTATGCGATTTGCTAAAATTTTGTTGAGAATTTTTGCTTCAATATTCATTAAGGATATTGGTCTGAAATTTTCATTCCTTGTTGTGTCTCTTTCTGGTTTAGGTATCAGTATGATATTGGCTTCATAGAATGAGTTTGGAAGGGTTCCCTCCTCTTCTATTTTATGGAATACTTTGAGGAGTATTGGAATGAGCTCTTCTTTAAAGGTTTTGTAGAACTCGGCTGAGAACCCATCTGGTCCCGGACTTTTCTTTGTTGGTAGGCTTTTGATGACCTCTTCTATTTCATTGCTTGACATTCATTTGTTTAAGTTGTGTTCAGTTTAGGTAATTCATATGTCTCTAGAAACTTGTTCATGTCTTCGAGGTTTTCTGTTTTGTTGGAGTATAGATTTTCAAAATAGCTTCTAATTATGTTTTGTATTTCACTCGTGTCTGTTGTGATATTTCCTTGTTCATTCCGAATTTTAGTAATTTGAGTTTTCTCCCTCTTTCTCTTTGTTAGTGTGGCTAAGGGTTTATCAATTTTGTTTATGTTTTCAAAGAACCAACTATTTGTTTTGTTAATTTTTCCGATTGTTTCTTTTGTTTCAATTTCGTTGATTTCGGCTCTGATTTTAACTATTTCCTCTTTCTACTATTACTTCTTTTTCTAGGGCTTTGAGTTGTAGTGTTAAGTCGTTTATTTGTTGATTTCTACTTCTTTTGTTGAATGCACCCCATGAAATAAATCTTCCATTAAATACTGCTTTCATAGTGTCCCAGAGATTTTGATATGATGTGTCTTTGTTCTCATTTACTTCTAAGAATTTTTTAATTTCCCTCCTGATGTCTTCTGTTATCCATTCTTCATACAATAGTTTATTATTTTATCTCCAAGTATTGGAAAAGTTTCTGATTTTTATTCCGTTATTTATTTCTAATTTCAATCCACTATGATCTGATAGAGTACAAGGTAGTATCTGTATCTTCTTGTATTTGCTAACAGTAGCTTTGTGGCATAAAACAGGGTCTATTTTAGAGAAGGATCCATGTGCTGTTGAGAAGAAAGTGTATTCATTCTTTGTTGGATGGTATATTCTATATAAGTCAGTTAATTCTAAATTGTTGATTGTGTTACTGAGATCTATGGTTTCTTTATTCAATTTTTGTTTGCACTATCTATCCAGCGGTGAGAGAGGTGTGTTAGAATCGCCTAGTAATATTGTGTTATGGTCTATTTGATTTCTGGAATTGACAAGGATTTGTTTGACGTACATGGGTGAGCCAGTGTTTGGGGTATAGATATTTATGATTGTTATGTCTTGCTGATTTATGCTTCCCTTAAGCAGTATGTAATGTCCTTCTGTATCACTTCTAACTACTTTTGGCTTGAAGTCCACATTATCTGAAATGAGGTTGGATACTCCAGCTTTTTTGCTGTGTCCGTGTGCATGGTATGTTTTTTCCCATCCTTTCACCTTTAGTCTATGGGTATCTCTTTCAGTGAGATGAGTCTCTTGCAGGCAGCATATTGTTGGATTTTTCCTTTAACCCAATCTGCCAGTCTATGTCTTTTGATTGATGAGCTCTGGCCATTAACATTCAGGGTTATTATTGTGATATGATTTGTATTCCCAGTCATTTGACTCATTTTTGTTTTTTGACATGATTTGGTTTCTCCTTTATTTGGCTATTCCTATAGGCTTGTTCCTCCAAATATATAAGATTACAACAGACCCACACCAAGGCACATTATTATGAAAGTACTTAACATACAATATAAAGACAGAATTTTAAAGGCCACGAGAAAAAAGAATCAGATTACATTCAGGGGAAAACCAATAAGAATATCAGCAGATTTTTCAATCCAGACCCTAAAAGTTAGACGGGCCTGGAACAACTTTTACCAAGCCCTGACAGAAAATTGATGCCAACCAAGAATCTTATACCCAGCTCAACTTACCCAGATTTGATGATTAGATAAGATCCTATCATGGTAAACAAAAGCTGAAGGAATTTACAAAAAGAAAGCTGGCATTACAGAAAATTCTCAGCAAAATATTCCATGAGGAAGAGATGAAAAACTACCATGCAAATCAGCAACGGGAGGAACTAGCCTAAAGGAATAGCCAAATAAAGCAGAGTTTATTTTCTGTGGCTGTTTTTTCTAACAAAATTTGATGAAAAATATTTCAGAAAATTTTGAAATTTTAATGGAAGAAAAGTTTCATTTTTAAAAGTGACCAAAATAAGTATACTACCCAGAAGATATTGAGCCAAAAGAGAATAATTTTATAAAGCCTGCCTTAAATTTACTCTGGAACATAAAAGAATATTTATGAATAAATGAAAGCAACTAATGTTTTTTTCAGATAGAAAGATAATATTGTAAAGAAGACAACATTAAGATATGTATGTATAAATTCATTGCACTCCTAATCTAAATGTCAGCAGAATTTTATTTAAGACATGGCACAATTTTAGTATTTCTCTGGAAAAAAAATGAGAACAGCAAAAAAATTGAAAATGAATATAATATGGGGAGATTACCCTAGGCAGATATGCAAATATATTAGACTAATGAAATAATTGAACTGCTTTGAAACTGGAGAAGAGATACTGACAAAAAGAAACAAAACATAATAGAGTCAATTAGTAGACCTAATTACATTAAGGGATTTGGTGCATTTTAATTGTGCTAATTCAAAGTAGTCAATAAAATGGAGTATTTAACAAATGGTGTTTGTGCAAATAGTAACTTTGAAAAAATATAACTTGAAATTCTTTATTTTTTACACCTGCCTCAATAAATTACAGATGAAACACAATAAAATATTATAACATATTTTTGAAGATTAAATATTCAATAATTATCAGGATATGTCAAAATTAAACAAGTACATCCTAAATAAGTAATGACTGCAATAAGAAATAACAAGATGAAATAGAAATTATTTTGAAATAAATGAAAAAGATTAAAATTCACCAAAATTTATGGAATGTGGTTACAATAGTTCTTACATGATAAGTCATAAACCCTTATACTACAAAGCAAGAAATATTTTGATGAAACAGCCAACGTTTTCAACTTAAATAAAAACTGGAGGTTCTGCATGTGATGGAATGGAACTAGGCAGCAATTCCTAATCCCTGCAAAAGCAGAAAGGAGCCACTGAAAGAACAATTTATTTGAGAGGTAGGTGATAAAATAAATGTTCTATGTCCTGATATAACAAAGTCTGAGACCTGGAGAGACTTAAATATTGATTATCAAAGTAAAAAATAAGTGCAGACTTGCCCAATCTCAAAATTGGACCAGTGTAGGGAAAGGGGGCAGCAGAGAGAGAAGGAGAGAGAATGGGAATTAGCAAAGCATATAAGCTCACCCCCTTGACAAAATTTGGAAAGGTAGAAAAAAATTAAAATGTGATGGGAACAGTGGGGTCTTTGAGCAGATCAAGCAGTATAAAACTAAATTATCAATAGAAATCACTGCTGACTTTGCAGCCATTCTGTGGCACCCCCAGCTGATCAGTCACCTTCTATATCACCAAGGTGTGTCCCTGCCTCCACAGAGCAGCAAATTAATTCAGAGCATTTCTGCAGGGGATTCTCTTAAGAATATAGCTATAAAGAACATGTAGAGGGACCACTACTAGCCCAAGGTCATAGAAACACCTCTTCCTCACTGTGATCAAGGAGAACAAGGTGGGGTAACCCACCCAGGAAGTGTTTAGCCAACCCTGCACTCCATACAACTACTGGGGAAACCTGGGCAGAAACTGACTGGACACGTGCAATTTTGAGTGGTGAAAGTTCAAATCTGAGCAATAAGGGAGCTCTGGCCCTAAGAAGAGGAAAAAGGAAAGGAGAACCATTAAAACTGCTACTGCCATGCACGGACACTGGTCAGAGACATAGCAGTTAGTTAGTTGGCTGAGTCCCAAGAAGCCTAAAGGCACTGCCCCTGAGATCAAAGTCACAGTCTAGAAGAGACTGATTCAGAGGGAAGTTTCTTGAACATTCAGTAGTACAGAAGGGCATTCACCAGACTGTAGCATTACATGGCAGGAAGTCATGTTGAGAAGTTGCCTGAGTCTCCAGGATGCTTAAAGGGAAGGTGCTTGGAGCCTTCCCATAGCGAGCAGGAGGTCAATCAAGGCTGAAAGTTCAAGGCAATGGTGAACTGCAGCCCCCAGAATTAATTGGTTCCTGTCTAACAGTCAGTTATATATCTCAAATGACAGGGCACTATTCTAATACTGGCTGGACCTTTCCTCAGTCATAATCAGCAGAGGGAATCAGCATCTGCCTTTCAAAACTGGGGCAGTAGAAATTACAAGCTAGGTGAACTGATTGAATCCCTTTTCTCAGTAGTAAGGACAGTACCCCAGTGAGATGCATAGGCCAGGGGGAAATTTCTGTACCAAAGATCGCTCAAACAGAATCCAGAACCAAACACCAAACTGTATTCTAATAAAAAAAAGGATCTTGTAGAGGGAATGAGTACATGGTGATGCCCAGCAATGACAGTGAAGGCCCAGAGCCCTGCATTGTGAACTCTTGAACACAATAGAAACAACCAACAGACACAACATCACACACTCCATGCAGTTAGTCATAGACCTGTGAGTTAACAAACCATAACCAGCTGGTAGGAGGTCGATAGCAACTAAATGAGTGGCTCCTATTCTCCAGGAGCACTAGAACAATCTAAAACAAAAAAAATAATAATAATAAGAAGAAGAATTAATTATTATTATTATTATTATTATTATTTCTAGATGTCCCAAATTCTAATGAAATCCCAAACAATATTCAATAGAATTCCCTTCACTTTGGTATGGTTCACATGAATAACATTATTGTCAAATTTGATCATACATATAACTTTTTATCTTGACTGATAGCCAGCATTATACTTTCAACCCCTTTGAATGTACTACTTTTAGTGTTTTAAAGCATTAATTGGAACAATTCTCCTTATCTTTATTTTCCTAGCTACAGTTTATACTTTCTCTCTTACCCCATATTCTCCCTCTCACACTATCAACTACTACCTCAAATACCCCCATTTATCATTTACTCCTTTTTCTTTGGTATGTATTATTGTTTTATATCTTTTAAAGTTTTTCTTCTCTCTTTTGTCAAATCCATTTTCTTCTCCCTTCCAGCCCTCATATAGTTTTCAACTGGTTCCAGATATTTATTACAAGATTATACTTGGAAAAGAGAAACTGTGGATAATAATATCAACAAGTATTTTGCTTTCATAAGATTGTATAGTGTGTGACTGGGCTCTGTAGTGATTGTTGTAAATAGGGATCAGTGGCTTCTATCAAAGTGGTGCTGATGCTGACTTCAGAAGAAGCCATACATTGAGATAATGTTTCAGTACTTGAATATTTGTCTAACCTAGGCCTCTTAAAAGAAAGAAGCTCACAAGGCAGTTGAGAACAAAAATTATCCCCAAAGATGGTGAGATATGCAAGGAATCAAAAAAAAACAAGGGAACAATGCAGACATGGTGGTACACACCTGTGTATGGCCCTAAGTAACTTAGTGAGACCCTGTCTCATAATCAAAATATATAACAAAGTACTTGGAATGTGGCTCAGTTCTTAAGTGTCATTGGGTATAATTCCTGGTACCAAAGGATGGGAGAAATCAAGGGAAGAAACCATTTCAAACGCCTGATCAGCCCATAAAACTTCATCAATTAAATATTTTGATAGCACAGTGCAGAATATGTCTGTGAACGAATTCATAAAGATCATAGTTAAAATGTTCAGTGAGTCAGGTGCAGCAACTGTAATCCAAGCAGTTAGGGAGGCTAAAACAGGAGGATTGTGGGTTCAAAGCCAGGCTCAGTAAAAGTGAGGTGCTAAGCAACTCAGTGATACCCTGTCTCTAAGTTAAAAAAAAAAAAAAAAAGATAAAACACAAAATAGGGCTTTGAATGTGGGTCAGTGATTGAGTGCCCCTGAGTTCAATCCCTGGTAACAAAAATAGTTCAATGAGCTAAAAAAAAGACATGAGAATAGAAATTAGAATGAAAAAACAGGCTTCAGAACCTTCGCCCACATGCGTCCTGTGTGGACTCAGTGCTCATGCACCATGCTGCAGCTCCCCATCTACAAATGCATTCAGAAGCTGTTGCAGCCTTCTTGGATTACCCCTGAAGGGGAAACCACCATATTTAGGTGGGGCAACTCCCATCCTGAGATGTCTGCTAGAGACTGGAAGTTCATTGTCAGGTATCTCTCATGCATCAGATTTCTGAAGCCTGGGAGGTTTGAATAGTATATGGCCGTTATAGTGTACTTTTTTTCTTTTTAAATTTTTAAGTTTTTATTTATTTTTAATTTTTCACTCTATTGTCCTTTTGTTTACCTGTTTCCTCAAAGCCTCTTTCTCCCTTTCTCATGTCAACAACCAACTTCTTTTGATTTCACTTTCACTCTTCCTATGATCTAGTACTATATATACTCTCTTATAATCCTGTCAACAGTTACATCCCACACCTCTCCCAATCCTCTTTGTCCACCATTAAAAATTGCAGACCTCATTTCAAATCTATTGGTTATACTGGATAATAAGCAAACTCAACCTCTCTGTTTATTATGACAATACAGTTAATGACTTCATAGGGGCTATTTGGTTAATGACTGCACATTGTTTGCATTGGGTGCTGCTACTATTGATCTCCTCCTTAAAGGTGATGTATTGGAAATATGCAGGTCATTATAAGCTTATAGGGGGGAAAACTGCAATGCCTCAGGTCCACACTGCTAGAGGGGAAGATACAGGAACAACATGAAAAAACAGGGGAAGAAAGTGTCCTACACAAACTAAAATGCTATATGAATAGAACCAATGATGGCATGGTAGAAGAAATGTCAGAAAAGGAGTTCAGAATGTCCTTAATTAAAATGATCCATGAAGGAAAGGATGAGATAAGAGAGCAAATGCAGTCAATGAATGATCAGTCCAATAAACAGTTAAAAGAGAAAATGCAGGAAGAAAAAGATAATTTCAATAAAGGGGTAGAGATTCTGAAAAAAAAATTCAACCAGATGTCCTTGAAATGAAGGAAACAACAAACCAAATTACAAAATAGAAATCACCACCAACAGACTAGATCACTTGCAAGACAGAACCTCAGACAATGAATACAAAATATTTAATCTTAAAAATAAGGTATACCAAAACAGAGAAGATGGTAAGAAATCAGGAGTGGAACCTCCAAGAATCGTGGGATATCATGAAAAGACCAAATATAAGATTTATTGGAATTGAGGAAGGCACAGAAAAACAAACCAAAGGAATGAACAATCTATGCAATATGACATAATATTACAAAATTTCCCAAACCTGCAGAATGAAATGGAAAATCAAATACAAGAGACTTACAGAAAGTAGTGTACAAAATTACAACTGATTCACACCAAGGCACATTGTAGTAAAAATGCCTAACATAAAAAACAAAGATAGAATTTTAAAGGCTGTAAGACAAAAGCATCAGATTACATATAGGGAAAACAAATATGAATATCAACAGATTTCTCAGCCCAGACCCTGAAAGCTAGAAGGGCCTGGAACAACATATTTCAAACTTTGAAAGGACATGGTTGCCAACCAAGAATCTTATACCCAGCTAAACTATCCTTCAGATTTGAAGACGAAATAAAATACTTCCATGATAAACAAAAGTTGAAAGAATTTACAAATAGAAAGACTGCACTACAGAACATTCTCAGCATAATATCCCATGAAGAGAAAATGGAAAACAACAATGTAGGCCAGCAAAGGGAGGGACTACCTTAAAGGAAATACAATCAAAGGAGAAACCAAGTCAAGTTAAAAACCAAACACAAGCCAAAAATGACCAGGAATACAAATCATATCTCAATAATAACCCTGAATGTTAATGGCTCGAACTCATCAACCAAAAGACATGGACTGGCAGATTGAATTGAAGAGAAAGACCCAACAATATGCTACCTTCAAAAACTCATCTCATAAGAAAAGATACACACAGACTAAAGGTGAAAGGATGGGAAAAATCATACCATGCACATGGACTCAGTAAAAAAGCAGGAGTTTTCATCCTTACATCACATAAAGAGAACGTTAAGCCAAAGCTAGTCAGAAGGGATAAAGAAGGACATTTCATACTGCTTAAGGGAAACATATATCAGGAGGACATAACAATCATAAATATTTATGCCCCAAACAAAGGTGCATCCATGTATGTCAAATCCTTTTCAATTCCAGGAATTGAATACACCACAACACAATATTTCTGGAGCACATTAACAGACATATAAAGTCACCACTGGATAGATCTTCCAAACAAATCTAGCAAAGAAACCATAGAACTCAATAACACAATCAGTAACTTAGACTTAAGAGACATATATAGAATATTCTATCCATCAACAAGCAAATACACTTTCTTCTCAGCAGCACATGGATCCTTTTCTAAAATAGACCATATGGTATGCCACAAAGCAGACCTTAATAAATACAAAAAAAAAATAGAGATATTAAATTGTATTCTGTCAGATCATAAGGAATAAAAATAGAAATCAATGATAAATTAAAAAATATAAACTACTCCAACATCTGAAGACTAAATAATATGCTATTGAATGATACATAGGAAACAGAAGACATCAGGGAGGAGATAACAAAATTATTAGAGGTAAACAAGAACAACAGTACAACATATCAATCTCTCTGTAATACTAGGAAAGCAGTACTAACAGGAAATTTATTGCATGAAATGCATTCAATAAAAGAATAAAAAGTCAACAAATAAATGACCTAATATTACATCTCAAAGCACTAGAAAAAGAACAGATCAACACCAAAAGTTGTAGAAGATAGGAAATAAAATCAGAACTGAAATCAATGAAATTGGAACAAAATAATTCAAAAAATGACAAAAGAAAAAGTTGGTTCTTTGAAAAAGTAAACAAAATTGATAAACCCTGAGCCAAAATAACAAACAGAAGAAGAGAGAAAACTCAAATTACGAAAATTCATAATGAAAAAGGAAATATCCTGACAGGCAACACTGAAATACAAAACATAATCAAAGCTATTTTGAAAATCTATACTCCAACAAAATAGAAAATCTCAAAGACAGGGACAAATTTCTAGAGATATATGATCCTCCAAAAGTGAATCAGGAGGACACAGGCAATTTAAACAGATCACTTTCAAACAATGAAATAGAAGTAGCAATCAAGGGGAGGATCCAAGATGGCGGACTAGAGGGTGATTGCATCTCTTGTCGCTCCAGAACCCAGGATTCAAGAAGGGAAGGCAATGAGAGACTCAGACTAACATAGAGCTGTAGGGTGAGTCTCTACCACCGGGTGAAGCTCGGCCCGGGTGGCAGGCCCGGACAGGGGCAGCTTCTCGGAGCAGGGCAGGGCAGCTAGAGTCTTACCCAAGCAGCCCTGCTTCCCCAGCAGCAGGCTCCTTCCACAGACAGCTTCTTGGAGCAGGCCGCCCAGTGAGAGCCTTTCCATACAGAGTAAGCTCCAAGCTCCAGATCAGCGGTGGGCCCTGGCCAGCAGGTGGCTTCTGGGACCAGGGCAGGGCAGCCAGAGACTTCCCTAAGCAGCCCTGTAACCTCTGGCGGTAGGCTCCTTCCACAGCCAGCTTCTTGGAGCAGGCCACACAGTGAGAGATTTTCCACAGAGCCAGCTCCAAGCCCCCAACCCAGCAGTGGGCCCCGGCCCACAGGCAGTTTCTGGGACCAGGGCAGGGCAGCCAGAGACTACCACAAGCAGCGCTGCTCCCTCTGGAGGTAGGCTCCTTCCACAGCCAGCTTCTTGGAGCAGTCCACCCATTGAGAGCCTTTCCTCACATAAACAGCCCACAGCCCTGGAACCCCTAGCAGGCTAAGGAAAGCTTTCTTTGGAAACACTGCATTATCATGTTCCTCCAAGACTTCAGGCTACTGAAAGCTGGGAGGTGATATACTGGAAATCTAAAGGGACACTATAAGCCAAAGAGGAAATCTGCAATATCTCACAGTCCCACTGATATCTGAAGAATATGAGAAAACAAGGGAAGAAAATGCCTCAAACAAACCCAGTTACTAACTATATCAATAAAACCCAATGACAGCACAGCAGAAGAAATGTCAGAAAGGGAGCTCAGAATGTACATAATTAAAACAATCAGGGAAGCAAACGAGGAGATGAGAGAAAAATTCAGGCACTGAAGGAGGAGATGAAAGAGCAAAAGCAGGCATTAAATGATCACACCAATCAAAAATTAAAAGAGCAAATACGGGAAGCAAGAGATATCTTCAATAAAGACTTAGAGATACTGAAAAAAAAAAAAAACAAACAGAAATCCTTGAAATGAAGGAAACAATAAACCACGTCAAAAACTCCATAGAAAGCATCACCAATAGGATAGAACACCTGGAAGACAAAACCTCAGACACTGAAGAGAAAATATTTAACCTTGAAAACAAAGTTGACCAAACAGAGAAGATGGTAAGAAACCATGAACAGAATCTACAAGAATAGTAAGATAGCATGAAAAGGCCAAATTTATGAATTATTGTGATTGAGGAAGGCTTAGAGAAACAAACCAAAGGAATGAACAATCTATTCAATGAAATAATATCAGAAAATTTCCCAATAATGAAGAAGGAAATAGAAAACAAGATACAAGAGGCTTATAGGACTCCAAATATACAAAATTACAACAGACCCACACCAAGGCACATTATTATGAAAATACCTAACATACAAAATAAAGACAGAATTTTAAAGGCCACAAAAGAAAAGAATCAAATTACATTCAGGGGGAAACCAATAAGAATATCAGCAGATTTTTCAATCCAGACCCTAAAAGCTAGAAGGGACTGGAACAACATTTACCAAGCCCTGAAAGAAAATGGATGCCAGCCAAGAATCTTATACCCAGCAAAATTTACTTTCAGATTTGACAACCAAATAAGATCCTTCCATGATAAACAAAAGCTAAAAGAATTTACAAAAAGAAAGCTGGCATTACAGAACATTCTCAGCAAAATATTCCATGAGGAAGACATGGAAAACAATGATGCAAATCAGCAACGGGAGGAACTAGCCTAAAGGAATAGCCAGATAAAGGAGAAACCAAATCATGTCAAAAAACAAAAATGAGTCAAATGACTGGGAATACAAATCATATCACAATAATAACCCTGAATGTTAATGGCCTGAACTCATCAATCAAAAGACATAGACTGGCAGAATGTATTAAAAAGAAAGACCCAACACTATGCTGCCTGCAAGAGACTCATCTCATTGAAAGAGATACCCATAGACTAAAGGTTAAAGGATGGGAAAAAACAAACCATGCACACAGACACAACAAAAAAGCTGGAGTATCCATCCTCATATCAGATAATGTGGACTTCAAGCCAAAACTAGTCAGAAGGGATAAAGAAGGACATTCTATACTGCTTAAGGGAAGCGTAAATCAACAAGACATAACAATCATAAATATTTATGCCCCGAACATTGGCTCATCCATGTACATCAAACAAATCCTTCTCAAATCCAGAAATCAAATAGACAACAACACAAAAATTCTGGGCGATTTTAACACACCTTTATCTCCACTGGATAGATCTTTCAATCAAAAATTGAATAAAGAAACCATAGATCTCAATAACACAATCAACAATTTGGACTTAATGGACATATATAGCATACACCATCCAACAAAGAACAAATACACTTTCTTCTCAGCAACACATGGATCCTTTTCTAAAATAGACCATATTTTATGCCACAAAGCTACTGTTAGCAAATACGAGAAGATAGAGATACTACCTTGTATTCTATCAAATCATAATGGATTGAAATTAGAAATAAATGACATAATAAAAAACAGAAACTCTCTAATACTTGGAGATTAAATAATATACTATTATATGATGAATGGATAACAGAAGACATCAGGAGGGAAATTTAAAAAATTCTTAGAAGTAAATGAGAACAAAGACACATCATATCAACATATCTGGGACACTATGAAAGCAATACTTAGAGGAAGATTTATTTCATGGGGTGCATTCAAGAAAAGAAGTAAAAATCAAGAAGTAAACGACTTAACACTACAGCTCAAAGCCTAGGAAAAGAAGAGCAGAGCAACATCAAAAGTAGTAGGAGACAGGAAATAGTTAAAATCGGAGCTGAAATCAACAAAATTGAAACAAAAGAAACAATCGGAAAAATTAACAAAATAAATAGCTGGTTCTTTGAAAAAATAAACAAAATTTTTTTTTTCTTTTTTTATTGTAAACAAATGGGATACATGTTGTTTCTCTGTTTGTACATGGCGTAAAGGCATACCATTTGTGTAATCATAAATTTACATAGAGTAATGTTGTTCGATTCATTCTGTTATTTTTTCCCTTCCCCCCACCCCTCCCACCACTCTTTACCCTCTATACAGTACTTCCTTCCTCCATACTTGCCCCCCTCCCTAACCCTAACTCTAACCCTAACACTAACCCTTACCTCCCCCCCATTATGTATCATCCTCCACTTATTAGCAATATCATTCGTCCTTTGGCTTTTTGAGATTGGCTTATCTCACTTAGCAAGATATTCTCAAATAAACAAAATTGATAAACCCTTAGCCACACTAACAAAGAGAAAGAGGGAGAAAACTCAAATTACTAAAATTCAGAATGAACAAGGAAATATCACAACAGACACGAGTGAAATACAAAACATAATTAGAAGCTATTTTGAAAATCTATACTCCAACAGAACAGAAAACTTCGAAGATATCAACAAGTTTCTAGAGACATATGAATTACCTAAACTGAACGAGGAGGACATACATAACTTAAATAAACCAATTTCAAGCAATGAAATAGAAGAGGTCATCAAAAGCCTACCAACAAAGAAAAGTCCAGGACCAGGTGGGTTCTCACCCGATTTCTACAAAACCCTTAATGAAGAGCTCATTCCAATACTCCTCAAATATTCAATATTCCATGAAATAGAAGAGGAGGGAACCCTCACAAACTCATTCTATGAAGCCAATATCACCCTAATACCTTAATCAGACAGAGACACATCGAGGAAAGAAAATTTCAGACCAATATCCTTAATGAACATTGAAGCAAAAATTCTCAACAAAATTTTAGCAAATCGCATACAAAAATATATTAAAAAGATAGTGCACCACGATCAAGTGGGTTTTATCCCAGGAATGCAAGGTTGGTTGAACATCCAGGAATCAATAAATGTCATTCACTATATCAACAGACTTAAAATTAAGGATCACATGATTATTTCAAATCATGCAAAAAAAAGCATTCAATAAAATGCAGCATCCCTTCATGCTCAAAACACTAGAAAAAATAAGGATAGTGGGAGCATTCCTTAACATTGTAAAGGCCATCTATGCTAAGCCCATGGCCAATATCATTCTAACTGGTGAAAAACTGAAAGCTTTCCCCCTAACAACTGGAACAAGGCAGGGATGCCCTCTTTCACCACTTCTATTCAATATCGTCCTTGAAACTCTAGCCAGAGCGATTAGACAAACCAAAGAAATTAAAGGGATATGAATTGGAAAAGAAGAACTGAAACTATCCCTGTTCGCTGATGACATAATTATATATTTAGAGGAACCTGGACATTCCACCAGAAAACTTTTAGAACTCATAAGTGAATTCAGTAAAGTAGCAGGTTACAAGATCAATGCTCTAAATCCAATGCATTTTTATACATAAGAGATGAATCTTGAGAAACAGAAATTAGGAAAACTACCACATTCACAATAGCATCGAAAAAAATAAAATACTTGGGAATCGATCTCACAAAAGAGGTGAAAGACCTCTTCAATGAGAACTACAGAACACTAAAGAAAGAAATTAAAGAAAACTTGAGAAGATGGAAAGATATCCCATGTTCTTCGATAGGCAGAATTAATATTGTCAAAATGGCCATACTACCGAAAGAGCTATACAGATTCAATGCAATTCCAATTAAAATCCCAATGATGTACCTTACAGAAATAAGCAAGCAATTATGAAATTCATCTGGAAGAATAAGAAACCCAGAAGAGCTAAAGCAATCCTCAGTAGAAAGAGCGAAGCATGGGGTATCCCAATACCAGATCTTCAACTCTACTACAAAGCAATAGTAACAGAAAGGGCATGGTATTGGTACCAAAATAGACAGGTAGATCAATGGTACAGAATAGGGGACATGGACACAAACCCAAATAAATACAATATTCTCATACTAGACAAAGGGGCCAAAAATATGCAATGGAGAAATGATAGCCTCTTCAACAAATGGTGCTGGGAAAACTAGAAAACCATATGCAACAGAATGAAATTAAACCCCTATCTCTCACCCTGCACAAAACTCAACTCAAAGTGGATCAAAGACCTCAGAATCAGACCAGAGACCCTGCATCTTATAGAAGAAAAAGTAGGTCCAAACCTTCAACTTTTTGTCTTATGATCAGACTTCCTTAACAGGACTCCCATAGCACAAGAAATAAAAGCTAGAATCAACAACTGGGATAGATTCAAACTAAAAAGCTTTCTCTCAGCAAAGGAAACTATCAGTAATGTGAAGAGAGAGCCTACAGAGTGGGAGAATATCTTTGCCACTCATACTTCAGATAGAGCGCTAATTTCGAGAATCTATAAAGAATTCAAAAAACTCTACACCAAGAATACAAATAACCCAATCAACAAATGGGCTAAGGAAATGAACAGATACTTCACAGAAGAAGATGTGCAAACAATCAACAGATATATGAAAAAATGTTCAACATCTCTAGTAATAAGAGAAATGCAAATCAAAACTACCCTAATATTCCATCTCACCCCAAATAGAATGGCTATTATCAAGAACACAAGCAACAATAGGTGTTGGCAAGGATGTGGGGGAAAAGGTACACTCATACATTGCTGGTGGGGTTGCAAATTGGTGTAGCCACTCTGGAAAGCAGTATGGAGATTCTTCGGAAAACTTAGAATGGAACCACCATGTGACCCAGCTATCCCACTCCTTGGCCTATACCCAAAGGACTTAAAATCAGCATACTACAGAGATACAGCCACATCAATGTTCATAGCTGCTCAATTCACCGTAGCCAGATTGTGGAACCAACCTAGATGTCCTTCAATTGATGAATGGATAAAGAAACTGTGGCATATATATACAATGGAATATTACTCCGCCATGAAGAATGATAAAATTATGGCATTTGCAGGCAAATGAATGAAATTGGAGAATATCATGCTAAGGGAGATAAGCCAGTCTCAAAAAACCAAAGGACAAATGATCTCCCTGATAAGTGGAAGATGATATATAATGGGGGGTGGGAGGGGTTAGCATTAGGGTTATGGTTAGGTTTAGAGTTAAGCTTAGGGAGGGGGGCAAGAATGGAAGAAGTAAAGATTGTATAGAAAGAAAAGAGGGGTAGGCGTGGGGGCAGGGGGAAAAATTTCAGAATGAATCAAACAACATTGCCCTGTGTAAATTTATGATTCACGATTGGTATCTCTTTACTCCACGTACAGAGAATCAAAATGTATCCCATTTTTTTACAAAAAAAAAAAAAAAAAAAAAGAAGTAGACACCAAAAGGTTACCAACCAAGAAATGCCTGGGACCAGATGGATTCTCAACTGAGATCTACCAGACCTTCAAAGAAGAACTCATTCCAATATACCTCAAAGTATTCTATAAACCATAAAAGGAGTGAACCCTTCCAAACTCATTCTATGAAGCTAGTATCACTGTGATATCAAAATCAGACAAAGATTCATCAATTTAAGACCAATATCCCTGATGAATATAGATGCAAATATCCTTAACGAGATTCTGGCAAATCACATACAAAAACATATTTAAAAGATAGTTCACCATGATCAAGTGGGATTTATCCCAAGGATGCAAGGTTGGTTTGACATCCAGAAATCAATAAATATAATTTAGCACATTACTAGACTTAAAGTTAAAAATTATATGATTATTTCAGTAGATGCAGAAAAAAACATTTGATAAAACACAACACCCCTTCATGCTCAAAACACTAGAAAAAATAAGGATAGTAGAAACATACCCCAACATTGTAAAGCCTGTCTATGCTAAGCTCATGGCCAACATCATTCTAAGTGAAAAAAAAAAAAAAAATACAAAAAACTGAAAACAGTCCCTCTAAAAACTTTAAAAAGACTGGGACTCCCTCTTTCACAACTTTTAGTCAACATCTTCCTTGAAACACTATCCAGAGTAATTAGATGAAAGAAATTAAAGAATGTGAATAGGAAAAGAAGAACACAAGCCATTACTATTTGCCAATGATATGATTCTATATTTAGAAGATACAGAAAAGTCCACCAGAGAACTTGGAGAACTAATAAGTGAATTCAGCAAAGTAGCAGTATATAAAATCAACACACATAAATCTAATGCATTTCTATTCATAAGTGATGAATCCTCTGAAAGAAATATTAGGAAAACTACTCCATTCACAATAGGCTCAAAAAATAAAATACTAGGGAATCAATCTAACAAAAGAGTTGAAAGACCTCTACAATGAAAACTAAAGAACCCTAAAGAAATCAAAGAAAACCTTAGAAGATGGAAAGATACCGCATGTTCTTGGATAAGCAGAATTAATATTGTCAAAATGGCTATACTACCAAAGGCACTATACAGATTCAATGCAATTCCAATTAAAACCTCAATGACATTCCCCTTAGAAATAGAGAAAGCAGTCATGAAATTCATCCAGAAGAACAAAAGACCCAAAATAGCCAAAGAAATCCTGAGTAGAATGAGTGATGCAGAAAGTATCACAATACCAGAACTTAAACTATACTACCGAGCAATAGCAACAAAAATGGCATGGTATTTGCACCAAAGTAGAGAGGTAGACCAATGGTACATAATAGAGGACACAGAGACAAACCCACATAAATACATTATCTTACACTAGATAAAGATGCCAAAAACATACAATGGAGAAAAGATAGCCTCTTCAACAAATGGTACTGGGAAAACTGGAAATTCACATGCAGAAAAATGAAAGTAAACCCCTAAAAAACTCAATTGACAGTGGATCAAGGACCTGACCTAAGAATTAGACCAGAGAACCTACACCAAATAGAAGAAAAAGTAGGCCTTTCATCTTCATCATGTTAGCTTAGGACCAGACTTCCTTAACAAAACTCCCAGAGCACAAGAAATCAAAGCAAGAATCAATAGATGGGATGAATTCAAACTAAAAAGCATTTTGTCAGCAAAACAATCAATAATGTGAAAAGGGAGCCTACAGAGTGGGGAAAATCTTTTTCCCATGCACTTCAGATGGAGGACTAATTTCCAAAATTTATAAAGAACATAAAACACTTTACACCAAAAATGCAAAGATCCCAATCAATAAGTCACTATTGACCTGGGCAAACTCTTCACAGAAGAAGATACACAGGAGATCAAGAAATATATGAAAAAGTGTTCAACATCTTTAGTAATAAGAGAAATGCAAATCGAACTACCCTAAGATTTCATCTCACCCCAATTAGAATGGATATTATCAAGAACACAAACAATAATAGGTGTTGGTGTGGATGTATGGAAAAAGGCACATGCATACGTTGCAAATTGTGTATCCACTCTGGAAAGTTGTATGGAAATTCCTCAGAAAACTTGGAATGGAACCACCATTTGACCCAGCTATCCCACTCCTTGGCCTATACCCAAAGGACTTAAAATCAGCTTACTACAGAGATACAGCCACATCAATGTTCATAGCTGCTCAATTCACAATAGCTCGATTGTGGTACCAACCTAGATGCCCTTCAATAGATGAATGGATAAAGATAATGTGGTATATATATATACAGAATGAAATATTATTTAGTCAAAAAGAATAATAACATTATGGCATTCGCAGGTAAATGAATGGAGTTGAAGCACATCATGCTAGGTTAAATAAGCCAATCCCAAAATAAACAAAGGCCAAATATTTTCTCTGATAAGTAGATGATGAGCCATAATGGGGGAAAGGGGATAATAGAAGAATGGAGGAACTTTGGGTTGTGGAGAGGGAAAAGAGGTACGAAGGGGATAGGAGAAGGAAAGATGGTGGAATAAGACAAACATTATTATCCTATGTACACAAATGTTGTACCCTATTTGTGTACAATGAATCAAAATGCAGTCTTTAGAAATAAAATAAAATAAATAAAATACAGAAAGTGACAGAGTCCTTCAAAATAATGATAAAGATCCTGAAAAGGAGCCTGACATAAATCCTGGAAATGAAAGACTCAATAAACCAAATTAAAAATTCAAATGAGCCAAACCCCCAAAACTAAAGACCAAATGTTTTCTGTGATATGCAAATGCTAATTCAGAATGGGGGGTGTGCTAGAAAGAATGGAGTTACTTTATATTGGGTAGGGGAATTGAAGTTAGGGGAGGAGGTATGGGGTAGGAAAGATAGTACAGTGAAATAAACATTATTACCTCTTGTACATATATGACTGTATTACTGAAGTGATCTTATAATATGTACAATCAAAAAGATGAGAAATTATGCCTCATTTATGTATTATTTATCAAAATGCTAAATGCATTCTATCATGTACAACTAGTTATAAACTACTAATTATAAATTATAATGATAAATAATAATATTTTTAATAAAGATAAGACATATACACACACATTCCCTTTTTTTGCCACATGGTGTTCTGTACTGCCTCAGATCTCTGCCAGCAAGGAAGCCAATATTGAATATGGCCTGTTGGACTTCCAGAACCATGAACTAAAATAAATCTCTTTTCTTTACAAATCAAAGAATTCATAGGAAATCATCAATAATAGATTAGATGATTTTGAAGAGAGATTTTCTGGACTTGAAGACAAAGGACATAATCTTGAAAATAAAGTTGACTGTAAAGAAAAGATGTTAAGACACCATTATCAGAATATTCAAGAAATCTGGGGTAACATCAAGAGACCAAAATTTATAATCCTTGGGGTAGAAAAAGGCTCTGAAATACAAACTAAAAAAATGCACAATCTCCTCAATGAAAATTAATAGAAAAATTTTCGAATCTTAAGAACGAGAAGGAAATTCAAATACAAGATGCATAGAGTTTTAAATACACAGAATCACATTATACAAATATGCAGACACATTATAATGAAAATGCCTAATATACAGAATAAAGATATAACGTTCAAAGCTGCAAGAGGTAAAATGTTGGTCACAATTTAGAGATAGACCAAGTTGGATTTCAACTCATTTCTCAACCCACAATGTAAAAGCCAAGAGGGTTTGAAATAATATTTATCAAGCTCTGAAGACAATAGAAGTAAGACAGTATTATTATACTCAGCAAAATTATTCTTCACAATTGAAAATGAAACAAATATTTCATGATAAATAGGAAATAAAATAATTCATAACCACAATACCTGTACTACAAATCATAGTCAATTAAATATTTCATGAAGAACAGAACTAAAAATAAAACCCACCATGGTAATGCATTACTCTAGAAGGATAGTCAATTAAAGGAGAAGAAAGCCTGAATTAAACATCAGAAGTGAATCCAAATGGCCAGAAATAAAAATTATCTCTCTGAAATAACATTGAATGTAAATAACCTAACCTTTTCCATCAAAAATTGTAGATTGCCAGATTGTATTTAATAACGAGACCCAACAATATATTGCTTGCAAGAGACACACCTTACAAAGACATCCACAGACTGAAAGTGAAAAGATGGGAAAAGATATACCATGTGAATTGTATCCATAAACAACTAGGGGTAGCCATTCTCATATCAAAGTGGACTTTAAGCCAAAATTATTCAGAAGAGAAAAAAATGGTCACTTCTTACTAATTAAGGAAATCATCCAAAAACAAGGTATAATGATTGTAATTCTTTGTTCCTCAACAATGGTGCATCTACATAAAAAACAAAACTTCTCTCAATATTAAGAATCAAACAAATTACAATACAATATTACTAGGTGACTTTATCCCTCTTCTTTAACCACTACATAGATAATTCAGATATAAATTTAGTAAAGATTCTTCAGATCTAAAAACATAGTATTAACCAAATGGACCTAACAGACATCTATAGAATATTTCACCCATCAAAAAAAACTAAATTCACCTTGTTCTCAGCAATGCATTATTTTCTAAAATGATTCATATTTTATGTTACAAATCACATCTTAATACGAATAATAGTTAATTCCTTGCATCCTATCAGATCATAATGGATTGAAATTATAAATCAATGGCAAAATAAAAAAAAGAAACCCCTCTAGCACCAGGAGTATTCATAATATGCTTTCAAATGACAAATGGATAGCAAAAAATATCAGAGGATAAATAAAAAGTCTTACAAATGAGAATAAAGATATAACGTATCAAAAGCTGTGGGACACATGAAGATATTTCTGAAATAAATGTTTATATCAGTGGGTTCATACACTAAAAAACAGATATCAAATAAATAATCTAACATTACACTCTGAGACCATAGAGAAAGAAAAATAAATAACATAAAAATCGGTAAAAGAAAAGAAGTTATTATAATCAGATCCCAAACACTGACAGTGAAAATACAAAAACAATACAATGAATACACACAGACACACACACACACACACACACACACACACATATATATGTATATATAATGAAGTATTACTCAGCCATGAAGAAGAATGGCTTTATGACATTTGCCAGTAAATGGGTGGATCTGGAGACTATCAAGCTAAGTGAAATAAGCCAATCCCAGAAAACCAAAGGTTGAATGTTTTTGCTGATATATAGGAACTAATCCACAATAAGGAGGGGTGAGATTAGAAGTTCAGTGGATTAGAAAAAAGGGAATGAAGAGAAGGGAAGGAAATAGAAAAAGGAAACACAGTGGAATGAATCTTACATAATTTTCCTATATACAGTGAATCCCACAAAAATGGGGTCCTAATAAGAACAAGATATGTTCTATGCTTATATAATTATGTTGAAATAAATTCTTCTATCATGTGTGACCAAAAAATACAATAAAAATATGAAAAGATCTCCCTTGTTCTTGAATAGATAAAATTGATATGATCATAATGAACATACTATCAAATGCATTATATAGTTTCAATGCAATCTCTCATTAAAATATCAATGACTCTCTTCGAAAAAGTAGAACAAGTAATTATAAATTTCACTCAGAAAAACAAGAGATCTAGAATAGCCAAAATGATCCAGATCAAAAAGAGCAATTCTGGAAGCATCACAATATTAGACCTCAACGTATACTACAGAGATACAGCAATAAAAAACAGCATGGTACTGTCATTAGAATAGACATGAATACCAAAGAATAGGATAGAAAATACAGAGATTTTATACAGACAACATAAATACAGTTGTCTGATACTAGACAAAAGTGTCAAAAGCATATGTTGGAGAAAAGATAGGCCTTTTTACAAATGGGGGTGGGAAAACAGGAAATTCATATGTAGAAGAATGAAATTTGACCCCACTTCTCACCCTGCACAAATGTCACGTTAAAGAGGATCAAATACCTAGGAATTAGACCAGAAACTCAGCCACTACTGGAAGAAAATGTAGGCTCAACACTCCAACAGTTTAAGAAACCAACTTCCTTCCTTAACCAGACTAATAAAGCATAAGAAATAAAACAAAAAAACTAATAAGTGTGATGGAATATAATTAAAAAGCTCCTGCACAGCAATGGAAATAAGTGCATGAAGAGAGCTCACAGAATGGGAGATCTGTGCCACCTGCTCCTCAAAGAAGGCATTAATATCCAGAATATATAAATAACTCAAAAATCTTGACAAGCAAAAATTATAACCTAATTAATAAATGGAAAAAGGAACAGACACTTCTCAAAAGAAAAAATACAAATAGCCCACCTACTATTCAAAGAGGGCACTAATATCCAGAATGTATAAATAACTCAAAAGTCTTGACAAAAAAATAATAATCTAATTAATAAATGGTAAAAAGAACAGACACTTCTCTGAAGAAGAATTACAAATAGCCACCAAATATGTGAAGTGTTCAACATCTGTAGCATTAAGGAAATTAAAAGCAAAACTACATTGAGATTTCATCTCACTCCAATAAGAATGTTGATTATTAAGAACACAAATAATAATAAATGTTGGCAACAATGTTGGGGAAAACATACACTTTTGCACTGTTGTTGGGATTGCAAATTGGTGCAACCACCCTGGAAGGTGGTATGGAGTTTCCTCAAAAAACTTGAATGGATTCACCATATGACCCAAAAGATTCCAAATCACCATACCATAGGGATATGGTCATATCAATATTTATAGCAGCACAATTCACAATAGCCAAGCTGTGCAACCAAACTTGGTGACCTTCTTCAGATGAATAGATACAGAAAATGTGGTATATATACACAATGAAATGTTACTCAGCCATAAAGGGGAATGAAATTATGACATTTGTTAGGACAAATGGATATGACTAGAGACAATCATGTTAAGTGAATTAAACCATACCCCAAAAATCAAAAGTCCTGTGATTTCCTTGATATGCAAAAGTAGTCCAAAATAAGGGGGAACGTGAGAAAGAGAGATAGAGAGAAAAGGAAAGGGGACATTCCTTCAAAACAGAAGAAACATCAATAGACCAGGTGAAGGGGATTGAGGGGAAAGGAGAAGAGATGGGAATGTATGTGAAATAAATTTCCTGTGTACATATATGAACATACCATAGAAAATCTCATCAAAATGTATATGTAAAAGACACTAACAAAAAAACTCAAAAAGCAGAAAGATCAATAGAATAGAGAGAAGGAAACAGGAGTAGGGAGGAGGTGCATGTAAGTGGAAGTGCTGGGTGCTACCTTAGAGCAAATTATATTGTATCATCTTATAACTATGTCAAAATGAATCCTAATGTTATGTTTAACTAAAGAGTACCAAAAAAAGGAAAAAAAAAAAAAAAACTGGAAGAAGAATAAAATAGACCCAAAGCAAAAAGGGAGGAAATAATGAAGATGGCAGTGGAAAAAAATGTGAAAGTGAAAACAGTAGAGAAAATTAATGGAATCAAAAGCTGTTTCTTGGAGAAAATTGATAGAACTGAAAGACTTTTATTTTGAATAAACAATGAAAAGGAAGACTCAAAGCCTAAAATAAGAGATGAATAAAGTTAAATTACTTCTGACCTTACATAAATAACAGTGATTATAAGATACTACAATATATCTCTACTAGCAAATCTGATTATTTAGCTAAATGCATAAATTTCTAGATACAACTCAAATTAATGAAAAAATAGAATATTTGAATTGACTAATTAGTAAACATAATGAATTATAAATGAGAAAATGTCCTATAAAGCCCAGACTGAAGCAACTAGAGTGGTAGAGACTATTAAATATTTAAACAGAATTAATAATAATACTTCACAAATTCTTCCCCAAAATAGAATTAGGGATCAATACCCCACTCATTCTATGCATCTAGTATTACTGTTGTTCCAAATCTAGGCAAAGATATCACAAAGAAATAATAGTACAGATCACTATCTTTTTGGAATGCAGGTGCAAAAATGCTCCAAAACTACTTTGAAATCAAATCCAGCAATATTTGAAAATTATTCTAACCCATGACCAATTATGCAAGTAATTTGTTTGGATTAACAGATGAAGTTCAAATAATGTAATACATTGTAAAGGAAAAAATATGTGATTTCAATAGAGAAATGCATTTCATGAAATCCAATACTCTTTCATCATAAAATCTCAACAAAATAGTAATAAAAAGAACTTCCTCAACCCAATAAAGTGCATCTATGAAACACCCACAGCTAACATCATACTTAAAAGTAAAAGGCTGAATGCTTTCTCCTCAATATAAAAAACCAAGACAAGGATGCCCACTTTCATCATTATTATTCAACATTGTATTAGATGTTGTAGACAAAGCAATTAGGCAAAATAAAGAAATGAAAGGCATCCAGACTGGAAAGGAAGAATTTAAACTAGCTCTATTTGCAGATGACATGATATTGCGTATAGATAATACTAAGGAATACACGTTAAACTATTAGAACTAATAAACAAGAATAGATTTCAAAAAAAAACAACTGATGCTGAAATAAGAGAATATAAAAACACCAAAGAATAAAGTTAAACTCCTCGTTACCCACCCATTAAAATTAACTCAAAAAGGATTATGGAGATAAATGTAAGAACTGATATTACAAAATTCTTAGAAGAGAGTAGAGACATATATTTACGATTATGTGATGATTTCTTAGATTTGACACAAAACAGCAGCAAACTAAAAAGATGAATAAGTTTAATTTAAGCAAAATTAAAAACTTTTGTGCACAAACAATGTTATCAATAATGGAAAAGATAACAAATAGACTGCAAGAAGATACTTGTAGATCTTATATCTGTTAAGGGAATTATATCCAGTATATTAGAAAAGCCTCTAAAATAAAAATAACCAATTAAAGAAGAAAAATATTTTAATAGACATTACCCAAAGTTGATATAAATATGACTATTCAGAACATGAAAAGATGTTTAACATTGTTAGGCATCAGGGAAATGGAAATCAAAAGCATAACATGTATCACTTCATATCTGCTAAAAGACAGGCAAAAATAACTATTGGCAAAGATGTAGAGAAATTGTGCCCATCATACATTAGCATAGGGGAATGCTAAATGGCAGATCCACTTCAAATATAGGCTTACCATATGATCTATCAAATCTACTCTTAGATATAAGAGAAAAGGAATATACATATGTATAACCCCTGGTACATGAATATTCATAGCAGCTGTATTTGTAATAAATCTGAAAACAATTTAAATGTCCATTAATTGATGAAAGGATAAACATATATCCATGTAATGGAGTATTTGCCTGCTTTAGGGACTGAATACTTTTGTTCCTCAAAATTAGTATGTGAATTTCCAGTTCCAATGCTGACTGTATTAGATTTTGGGTCTATAGAAGGCAACTAGATTTATGTGAGGTCATGAGGATAGTACCCCATCATGCATTTAAGTGTTCTTATAGGATAAAGTGAAGCATGTGCAAGACTCTGGGTTCAAATCCCTGCCCAGTAGAAGTAGTAGAAGGAGGAGCAAAAGGAGGTAAAGAATCCTTGATCTTGGATTCTTATCCTCCAGAACAATGGAGAATAAATGGATATTAATTAAGTCACTCAAACTATAGTATTTTGTAATAACAACTTAAACTGATATTATTTTGTTGTTTAAGATGGTATAAAAAATACCTGGCACTAAAAAGTAATGAAATATTAATATATGTTAAAATATTTATGCACCTCAAAATAGCATGCTAAATGAAAGAGACAAGTTTAAAATGACCTCATGTATAATTTCAACTTAAATCCAAATAGTTAAACTATACATATAGAAGTAAATTAGGAGTTTCTTAGGACTAGGAGGGGGGAGGTTTGATGGAAAATGACTGCTAAAAGTATAGAGTTTCCTCTGGCATGATGAGGATGTTTAAATTTAAATAGAAGTGATGGTTCTGCAAGTTTGTGAATATATAAAATAACATTGAATCTATACATTATAGTTGCAAGGTTCATAGTATATGAAGTATCTCAATAAAACTGTTATTAAAATTAACATAGTTGTGCATATTAGCAGAGGACAAATAAAACAACTTTAGTTTCTGCACATATGTGAAAAATCATTTCACTCAAGTCATTCACAATACATGATTTGATAAGTGAAATGAGAATCCATTCATATCAACACCCATAAACTCCAATGATAAATCAGCTGAAAGATATATTAGGAAAACTATCCCATTTACAATAGGGTCAAAAAAAATAAAATACTTGGGAATCAATCTAACAAAAGAGGTAAAAACCTCTACAAGAAGACTGAAGAACACCAAAAAAAGAAAGAAATTTAAGAAGACCTTAGAAGATGGAAAAATATCTCATGTTCTTGAATAGGCAAAATTAATATTGTCAAAATGGCCATACTACAAAAGCGCTACACAGATTTAATGCTATCCCCATTAAAATGCCAATGATGTTCTCCATATAAACAGGAAAAAAAAAACAGTCATGATAACCATTTGGAAAATAAGAGGCCCAGAATTGTCAAAACAAAGCTTAGTGAGAAAAGTGAAGCAGGAAGGATCACACCAGACCTTAAATTACACTACAGAGCTATAGTAACAAAACAGCATGATATTGACACCAAAACTTACATGAAGAACAATGGAATAGAATAAAATAATCAGGGACAGCCCAAATCAATACAGTTACCTCATACTAGAAAAAGACACCAAAAACATACACTGGAGAAAACATGATCTTTTCAACCAATGGTGCTGGGAAAACTGGAAATCCATATGTATGTAGTAGAATGGAATTCAATGCCTGTCATTCATTCTTGCACTAAACTCAAGTGAAAATGAAATAAAAACCTAGAAAGAAGACCAGAAATGCTGCACCTACTAGAAGAACTTTCTTCTTTAACAAGACATTTAAATTGCAAGAAATAAAATAAAAAATCAATAAATGGGATAATATCAAACTAAAAAGCTTCTTTGCAGCAAACGAAATTATCAAGAGCTTGAATAAAGTGCCCACAAAATAGAATTTTTGCATCCTGCATCTCAGATAGGGCAGTACTTTCCAAGATATGCAAAGAACTCAAAAAACTTAACATCCAAAAATCAAATAACCAAATTGATCAATAGATAAAAGAACTAAAAAGATACTTCTCAAAAGAAGAAATGCAAATGGTCAAGCAATATATAAAAAATGTTCAATGTCTCTAGCAATAAGAGAAATGCAAATTAAAACTACACAGATTTCATCTCACTCCAGTCAGAATGGCCATTATCAAGAATACAAGTATTGATTTCCATAGGTTCAACCAGCTGTGCATCCCTGGAATGAACCCCAATTGATCGTGGTACACTATCAGATAAATATGTTTTTGTTTGTGATTCGCCACCATTTTATGGAGAAGTTTTGCATCTATATTCATCGTGGATATTGGTCTGAAGTTTTCTTCACCTGATGAGTCTTTGTCTGATTTTGTTATCAGGGTGATATAACTTCATAGAATGAGTTTGGAAGGGTCCCTTCCTTTTCTATTTCATGGAACAATTTGAGGAATATTGGTGTGTGTTCTTTGAGGGTCTTGTAGAACTCAGCTTAAAAGCCATGTGGTCCTGAGCTTTTCTTTGTTGATAGGCTTTTGATGGTGTCTTCAATTTCACGGCTTGAAAATGATCTGTTTAAATTTGCTACGTCCTCCTGATTCAATCTGGGTAGGTCATATGCCTCTAAATGTGTTGTCATCTTCATGATTTTCTTTTGTGTTGGAGTATAGAATTTCAAAGTAGATTTTGATTATCATCTGTATGTCAGTGGTGTTCATGGTGATATTTTCATTTTCATCAGGAATTTTAGTAATTTGTAATTTCTCTCTCTTTCTGTCCATTAGCCTGGCTAAGGGTTTGTTAATTTTATTTATTTATTCTAAGAACCAACTTTTTGTTTCATCAATATTTTGAATATTTTGTTTCAGATTTGTTAATTTGGGCTCTGATTTTAATTATTTCCTGTCTTGTGTTTTTGGTTTGATTTGTTCTTCTTTTTATACAATCATAATAATGTGATCCTAATTGGAACAAGTTATGCTTATTCTATGTATGTATAATATATTATAATACACTTTTGTCATGTATATCTAGAAAAAACAAATTAAAAAAGAGTACTAGTAGCAATGAATGTTGGTGAGGATGTGGGGGAAAGGGTATATTTATATATTTTTGGTGGGACTGTAAATCAGTCCAACCCTTCTGGAAAGCAGTATGGATATTTCTCAAAAAACTAAGAATGGAATCGTGATTTTATCTAGATACCCCACTCTTTGTATATATCTAAAGGAGTTAAAATAGCATACTACAGTGATACAGCCACATCAATGTTTATAGCAGCACAATTTACAATAGCTAACTAAGCTATGGAGCCAACCTAATGACCTTTGACAGATGAATGGATAAAGAAAATGTGGTATACTATACAAAATGGAATATTACTCTGTCAAAAAAGAAGAGAGACTTTATGACATTTGCCAGTAAATAGAAGGATCTGGGAGTATCTTGCTAAGCAAAACAAGCCAATCCTAAAAAAACAAAGGTTTGATATTTTCTCTGACATGTACTTGCTAACCAACAACATCAGGTGGGGGAAAATAGAAATTCAGTGGATTAGATAAAGAGGAATGACAGGAAGGGAGGAGTAATAGGAATAGGAAAGACAGTGGAATAAAACTAATATAACATTCCTATGAAAATATATGAATATGCACAGTGAATCTCAGTATTGTGTACATTGACAAAAGTGAGTTCCTAATTAGAATAAGATATAATCAATGCTTATATAATTATATCAGTATATACTCTACTGTCATGTATGACTAAAAAGAACCAGTGAAATAAAATATAGCAAAAAAAACCCCTCTCAAGATTAAATATCTAGAAATAGAAAAAAAACTTCTTTAACCTAATAGAGGACATCTACAAACACATAAATGCTATACATAATGGTGAAAAACAGAATACTTTCACCCTATAATTGACAAGAAATGAAGAATTTATTCTATTAAATATTTTTCTAGAAGTCGTAACAAGAGAAATAAAGGAAGAAAAAAATTCATTATTTATACCAATTGGAAAGGGAAAAGTCTTTGCTCAAAAGTGTCATAATAACTAAACAAATCCTAAGAGATCTATGAAAGAGCTACTAGAACTAGAGGTGAGTTTAGGTTTGCAAAATACAAACTCGATATACAAAAATAAATTGTATTGACATTGGCTAATAAAAACTGGAAAATAAAATTTAAAGCAATCATTTGCAAACCAAAATGAGACACTTAAGGATGTTTAGCAAAATATGTGAAAAATTATATACAGAAACTACAAAACATTGTTTAGTGAGGTTAAGAAAAACCATAATAAATGGTGAACTGTATCATATCCATGACTCAAAAAGACCAACACCTCCATGATATCTATCTTTCTAAAATTGAATCTCTATACCCAACACAATCTCAATCAAATCTTAGAGGCTTTGTTTTGGCAAAATATACAAGCTAATTCCACAATGTATATGAAAATGCAAGGAATCTAGAATAACAAAGAGAATTTTAAAAGAAAAATATTTGAAGGAAGAACATTATTTCAAGACATTATAAAGCTATAGTAACCATGAAAATGTGTTATTGACATACAGATAGGCATACAGATCAATGAACAAGAGTAGAGTTCAGAGATACAACTACACTTACATGGTTGAGTAATTATACCAGAGATTGAATCCCGGGGAACTTTTAACCACTGTGCTACATCCCCAGTCCCCCTTTTTTTTTTTAAATTTTGAGACAAGGTTTTGCTAAGTTGCTTAGAGCCTCACTAATTTGCTGAGGTTGGCATTGAAATTGTGAGCCTCCTGCCTCAGCCTCCTGAGCTGCTAGGATTATAGGCATGCACCACTGTGTCTAGCACATGGTCAATTAATTTGCAATGGAAATAATAACCTTTTAAACAAAAGATACAGTAAATATTGAATGTCCTTATGTAAAAAGGAATCTCAACCCATACTTTACACCATATATAAAACTTATCCTGATATGGATCATATTCCTTAATGTAAGATATATGCAAATTAAAACAACTCTAAGATTTCATTTTACTCCAATTAGAATGGCTATTATCAAGAACACAAACTAAAAGATGTTGGCATGGATGTGGGGAAAAATGCACACTTTTACATTGCTGGTGGAGTTGCAAACTGGTGCAGTCATTCTGGAAAGCAGTGTGGAGATTCCTCAGAAAATTTGGAATGGACCCACATTTTGACCCAGGTATCCTATTCCTCTGTTTATACCCAAAGGACTTAAAATCAGCTTACTACAGAGATACAGCCACATCAAAATTTATAGCAGCTTATTTCACAATAGCTGGATTGTGGTACCAACATACATGCCCTTCAATAGATGAATGGATAAAGATAATGTGGTATATATACAGAATGGAATATTATTCAGTCATAAAGAAAAATGATATTATGACTTTTGCAGATAAATGGATGGAATTAATTGGAGGATATCATGCTAAGTGAAATAAGCCAATCCCCAAAAAACAAAGGCTGAATGTTTTTCCTGATAAGTGAATGATGATATATAATGGGGGGTGGGGGTGAGGGTGAGAGAAGAATGGAGCAACTTTAGATTATATGGAGGGAATTGAGAGGGAGGAGGGGACGGGGGTGTGAAAATGGTGGAATGAGACAAACATCATTACCCTATGTACATGTATGATTACACGAATGGTATGAATCTACATTGTGTACAACCATAGAAATGAAAAGATGTACCCCATTTGTGTACAACGAATCAAAATGCAGTCTGTAAAAATAAAAAAATAATTAAAAACTAAAGAAAAATATATATAGTTTGTAGCATACAACATAGGAGACAATCTTTAGTTAACGGGTTAAGTAAAAAATTTTACATAGGGGACAATAATAATGAGGCATAAGGGAAGACTGAATAAACTGGGACTTCATCCAAATTAAGAACTTTTGTTCTTCAAATAGCACTGTTTATAAAATTAGACAACAAGCTCAGAGGCTTGGGATGCTGAGGAAGGAGAATAGCAAATTCAAAGTCAGCCTCAGCAATTTAGAGAGGCCCTAAGCAACCGAGTGAGACCCTGTCTCTAAATAAAATGCAAAGTAGGGCTGGGGATGTGGCTCATTGGCTGAGCACCTCTAGGTTCAATCCCGTGTACCCTCAAAAAATTCGAGCCCAGAGTGGGAAAATGCACTTGAAATAACTTTAATTAATAAGCTTTTTGCATACAGAAACTATGTGCACTTTCCCAACTCCAATGAAAAGAAGACAAAAACAAGAACAAAAGAGAGAAAATTTGGGGCATACATGTCATCAAAGAAGATATTACAAATGGCCAACAAGTGTACAAGAGATGTTAAAACAAAATTTTCATTAGGATAGTTAAATTAAAACCAAAATAAGACACCATTACAAATCCAATAGAAAATCAAAATTTTAAAAGACTATTAATATCGAATGATTGCAGGGATGTAATACCAGGAACTTTCATATGTTGCTGGTGAGAAAGCAAAATGGTAGAGTCATCTTAGACAATATCCTGGCAGTTTGTTAAAAACTAGGAATGAATTTACCACATGACCTAGCCATTCTTCTAAATATTTACCTAAGAGCATGAAGGTATGTCCTCACAAAGATATAAATATGCCATAAAATGATCATAGCCATTTTATTCATAGTATTCCTAAACTGGAAATAAGCCAAATATCTATAAACTGGAAAATGGACAAGCAGCAGTGCATCTATGCAATAGAATGCTGCTCAATAATAAAAAAAAAATGAACTACTAATAGTGCAACATGAACGATTCTTAAAACCATTATGCAAAATGAAAGAAACCACACTCAAAAGGATATAAATTGTGTGATTCCATTTACATTCTGGAAAATTCATACCTGTATAGAGAGAAATCTGATCAGTGGTTAGTGGGGATGAGGGGGACTGTACTGTAAATAAATGAGTAAGCTTCTAGAGTTAATGTTTATGTCATATATTTTAGCTTTGATGGCGTTGTGTGACTGCATATGTTAGTCAAAATTAATAGAACTATATTCTTAATAGAAGATTTTCCATTTGTAAATCATACATTGATAACAAAAATATGTAAAATCCAAAAGGATTTTTTTTCTATTAAAAAGGATTATTACAATAGATGTAATTTAAAAGAAATTCAAAAGTAAATACAAATGCAGATCATATGGAATTGAAAAGGACTTATGAAGTACAGAGAACTTTTGAAATTTTAATATAATATTTATGATCATCTGATGATACTTTCAAAATCTTGAATAAGTGGGCAATGTTAAACAATATAAGATCTGGTTAAATAAATTATGACAAATCTACATGTCATAATACTATGTGATCAATTAAAATAATAATGTAGAAGAAAATTTTGTGACATTAGCTCACTAATTTAAAATTCATATACATATATGTATACAGAAAATACTGGTAGTATTGCTAATAACAATGGTTACTTCAAGGTGGCAGGACTATATTTGACTCTTGATTCATCTTTGTGGTTTTGTTTGTTTCTAAGTTTTCTGAATGTTGATATTGTGTAATTTATATAAATGCTCCTGAAATAATTAGAAAATATCAGAAAATAAGGCATGCTAAACACATAACAAGATTATGTCAAAAGCACACAGGAGATAGCTTTAGAAATTTCTTATTGATCAGACATTGGACAATTTTATCATGAAAAATAACACAAATGGCAGCAGAAGAAACAATTTATTTTTCATAGAAATATACAAGTAAATATTGCTACACTTTGGAGAAAGGAAAGTTATTTTTTAAATGTGCATGTATGGTGGCAGGATATATTTCTTTACAAAAGAAAATCCATTAATAAATATTGAGGGAATAGTATTAAATCACAATTCTGCTTTAACTCTATGATTAATTCAATCATTTATCATTAACAGAAACTAAAATACTATTAATAATCGCTAATAGAAAACATCATAAATATCTAGTTATTATAATAGAAGCCATTTTTCTCTTATGTATTTATTAGTACATTATTGTTACATAATAATAGGGTTCATTTTGACATAGTCATATTTGTTTTGAATGTAATTTTTTCCACTTTAGTATTTGATACTTTCCCTTTCTCTTTCCTCTTTCCTCCCTCTGTTCCCTTCCTCTATTTTACTGGTCTTACTCCTATTTACAGTTTTTTAAATTGGTGTTTTATTGATTTACATACCAGTAAAATTCACTGTGGTATATTCATATATGTACATAGCATGATTTGGTCATTTTCTTTCCACCATTCCTCCATTTTCCGAACACTCCTCCCTCCTCTTCAAGCCCCTTCTTCTACTTCACTGATCTCCTCTTTGTTTTTTTGGAATGTGACCCCCTTTTCACCTTATTATGGTCTAACTTCAGCATATGAGAGAAAATACTTGATATTTGACTTTCTGATTGTGGCTTATTCTGCTTATCATGATGTTCTCCAGTTCCACCCATTTACCAGTAAATGTCATAATTTCATTCTTCTTTATGACTGAGTAAAACTGCATTGTGTATGTATGTCACATTTTCTTTAACCATTCATCTGCTGGCAAGCATCTGGACTATAACTGGGTTATTGTAAATTCTGCTGCTATAAACATGGATGTGGCTGTATCCCTACAGTATTTTGATCTTAAAACTCTTGGATATATACCAAAAAGTAGAATTGCTGGATCATATAGTGGTTCCATTCCTAGTTTTATTTGAGAATTTCAAAACTGCTTTCCAAAGTGGTTGCACTAATTTGCAGTGACAAAGTGATAAATTTAGTATCATTAGTAGAGGGACATCCTAATATTATGGATCTCTGAAGATAATTCAATTCTAAATACCAAACAATACTAATGAAGTATACTTGCCAAATATGATTAGCATGCATATAATCATAAAGGGATAATCGGAAAAAGTAATCAGTAGAATCAGTGATATTTTACAAGACACCTACCTGATCTGGACTTCTCAGTTAATATAAGCTAATTAAAAATAAGTGGGTGGGAGGGGGAAGAATAGAACTTCAGTAATTAGGTAAAAGAGAATGAAAGGAAGGGAAGGGAGATGGGAATTAGAAAGACGGTGGAATGAATCTGACATTACTTTTGTATGTACAAATATGAATACAACACAGTGAATTTCACCATCATGTACAACCACAAGACTGGGATCCTAATTAGAATAAAGTGTACTCCATGTTTGCATAAATATGTCAAAGTATATTCCACTATCATGCTATCATAAAACTACAAAAAAAAACACATATTTAAAAATGGTTGGGTGAAACAGAGGAAGTGCGCTAAGTTAAAAACGACTAAAGAGACATATAAGCAAATATATTTAAGAACCTCAATTATGTCAAGATTTGAAAATATCGTATTTGGGTGATAATTGTGGAAATATGAATATGGACTGTATGTTAGATGATATTAATGAATTAATTAATTTCCATAGATGTGATGGTGATCTTGTGGTTACATAGGAATGTCAAGGAAAGTCCTTATTTCTAAGTGGTCCATGTTGGATCATTTAGAGATAAAAAGTTGTGATGTCTAAAATTTATTTTTAAATGATTCAGCAAAAGAGACATTGCATATATATGTATATATATACAGAGAGAGAGAGAGAGAGAGAGAGAGAGAGAGAAGGGTATGGCAAAAGTGAGAGGACAAGTAAATGAGAAAGAGAATGAAGTTACAAAGTGACTAAAATGCTATTGATAGGTGATTCTGAGAAGTTGGGTGAAGAGATGAAAGGTTCAATATATTACTACTTTTTTGAACATTTCAAATTTTTTTCAGAATAAAAATTAGGAAAACAATCATTTGACACTTTTTTTTTCTTTTTTTAATTTTATTGTAAACAAATGGGATACATGTTGTTTCTCTGTACATGGCATAAAGGCATACCATTTGTGTAATCATAAATTTACATAGAGTAATGTTGTTTGATTCATTCTGTTATTTTTTCCCTTCCCCCCACCCCTCCCACCCCTCTTTTCCTTCTATACAGTACTTCCTTCCTCCATACTTGCCCCCCCTTCCTAACCCTAACTCTAACCCTAACACTAACCCTTCCCTCCCCCCATTATGTGTCATCATCCACTTATTAGCGATATCATTCTTCCTTTGGCTTTTTGAGATTGGCTTATCCCACTTAGCATGATATTCTCCAATTTCATCCATTTGCCTGCAAATGCCATAATTTTATCATTCTTTATGGCTGAGTAATATTCCATTGTATATATATACCACAGCTTCTTTATCCACTCATCAATTGAAGGGCGTCTAGGTTGGTTCCACAATCTGGCTATTGTGAATTGAGCAGCTATGAACATTGATGTGGCTGTATCTCTGTAGTATGCTGATTTTAAGTCCTTTGGGTATAGGCCAAGGAGTGGGATAGCTGGGTCAAATGGAGGGTCCATTCCAAGTTTTCTAAGGAATCTCCACACTGCTTTCCAGAGTGGCTGCACTAATTTGCAGGCCCACCAGCAATGTATGAGTGTACCTTTATCCCCACATCCTCGCCAACACCTGTTGTTGCTTGTATTCTTGATAATCGCCATTCTAATTGGGGTGAGATGGAATCTTAGGGTGGTTTTGATTTGCATTTCTCTTATTACTAGAGATGTTGAGCATTTTTCCATATGTTTGTTGATTGCTTGTACATCTTCTTCTGTGAAGTGTCTATTGATTTCCTTAGCCCATTTGTTGACTGGATTATTTGAATTCTTGGAGTAGAGTTTTTGAGTTCTTTATAGATTCTGGAGATTAGTGCTCTATCAGAAGTATGATTGGCAAAGATATTCTCCCATTCTGTAGGCTCTTTCTTCGCATTGCTGATAGTTTCCTTTGCTGAGAGAAAGCTTTTTAGTTTGAATCTATCCCAGACCAGCACCAAAAGTAGTAGAAGACAGGAAATAGTTAAACTCAGAGCTGAAATCAATGAAATTGAAACAAAAGAAACAATACCAAAAATTGACAAAATAAATAGCTGGTTCTTCGAAAAAATAAACAAAATTGATAAACCTTTAGCCACACTAACAAAGAGAAGACGAGAGAAAACCCAAATCACTAAAATTCGGAATGAACAAGGAAATATCACAACAGACAGGATTGAAATACAAAACATAATTAGAAGCTATTTTGAAAATCTATACTCCAACAAAACAAAAACCTCGAAGACATCAACAGGTTTCTAGAGACATATGAATTGCCTAAACTGAACGAGGAGGACAAACACAATTTAAATAGACCAATTTCAAGTACTGAAATAGAAGAAGTCATCAAAAGCCTACCAACAAAGAAAAGTCCGGGACCAGATGTGTTCTCAGCCGAGTTCTACAAAACCTTTAAATAAGAGCTCATTCCAATACTTCTCAAAGTATTCCATAAAATAGAAGAGGAGGGAACGCTCCCAAACTCATTCTATGAAGCCAATATCACACTGATACCTAAACCAGACAGAGACTCATCAAGGAAAGAAAATTTCAGACCAATATCCTTAATGAACATCGACGCAACAATTCTCAACAAAATTTTAGCAAATCGCATACAAAAAACATATTAAAAAGATAGTGCACCATGATCAAGTGGGTTTCATCCCAGGGATGCAAGGTTGGTTCAACATCAGGAAATCAATAAATGTCATTCACCATATCAATAGACTTAAAGAATCACATGATTATTTCAATAGATGCAGAAAAAGCATTTGATAAAATACAGCACCCCTTCATGCTCAAAACACTAGAAAAAATAGGGATAGTGGGAACATTCCTTAACATTGTAAAGGTCATTTATACTAAGCCCATGGCTAATATCATTCTAAATGGTGAAAAACTGAAAGCATTCCCCCTAAAAACTGGAACAAGACAGGGATGCCCTCTTTCACCACTTCTATTCAACATCGTTCTTGAGACTCTAGCCAGAGCAATTAGAAAACCAAAGAAATTAAAGGGATAGGAATTGGAAAAGAAGAACTCAAACTATCCCTGTTTGCTGATGACATGATTACATATTTAGAGGAACCTGGAAATTCCACCAGAAAACTCTTAGAACTCATAAGTGAATTCAGTAAAATAGCAGGTTACAAGATCAATGTCCATAAATCCAACGCATTTTTATACATAAGTGATGAATCTTCAGAAAGAGAAATTAGGAAAACTACCCCATTCACAATAGCCTCGAAAAAAATAAAATACTTGGGAATCAATCTCACAAAAGAGGTGAAAGACCTCTACAATGAGAACTATACAACACTACAGAAAGAAATTAAAGAACACCTTAGAAGATGGAAAGATCTTCCATGGTCTTGGATAGGAAGAATTAATATTGTCAAAATGGCCATACTACCTAAAGTGCTATACAAATTCAATGCAATTAGAATTAAAATCCCAATGACGTACCTTACAGAAATAGAGCAAGCAATTATGAAATTCATCTGGAAGAATAAGAAACCCAGAATAGCTAAAGCAATCCTTAGCAGGAAGAGTGAAACAGGGGGTATTGCAATACCAGATCTTCAAATCTACTACAAAGCAATAGTAACCAAAACGGCATGGTATTGGTACCAAAATAGAAAGGTAGATCAATGGTACAGAATAGAGGACACGGACACAATCCCAAATAAATACAATTTTCTCATACTAGACAAAGGTGCCAAAAATATGCAATGGAGAAAAGATAGCCTCTTCAACAAATGGTGCTGGGAGAATTGGAAATCCATATGCAACCGAATGAAACTAAACCCATATCTCTCACCATGCACGAAACTAAACTCAAAATGGATTAAGGACCTCAGAATCAGACCAGAGACCCTGCAGATTATAGAAGAAAAAGTAGGTCCAGATCTTCAACATGTCGGCTTAGGACCAGACTTCCTTAACAGGAATCATTTGACACTTTACATGAAAAATTTTAAAGCTATTCTGTTATACAGAGTTTATCAGTGTGCCCCTATAAATTATATGGAGTAGGGCTGACTGCTTAAATACAGCCCTTGGTGATAGTGAAGTGGCCAAATTTCAAGAAAAAAATATCTCTGAGCTCCTTAAGTTTATGTGAAAGAACATAAATATGTAGATCGGCTTTAGGAAGTACAAGTCAACACATTTAAAAGTCTATATATACCTGTGCAAAGATGAATTCTAAATCACTCTGTTAATTATTCTTCAGGATGACAAATGACAAAAGAAAACCTTAAGAAACTAAGTGTGACTTCCAGTGACAACTTATATCCTACAGTTTTGTAAAATAAAGAGGCAGTTACATTGAGAATATTATGGATTTCTTTAATTATAAAAATTAAGCCTGCCATACCTACAATCCCAGCTATTTGGGAGGCTATTGCAAGAGGACTACAAATTTGAAGCCAGCCTCTCCAACACAGCAAGATCCAGTGTAAAAATAAAAAAAAAAAATAACTAAAAAGGGCTTTGGATGTAGGTCAGTGTTAGATTGTCCCTGGGTTTAACCCTAGTACTGTAAAAAATACAAATTAGTGTGTTTCACTATGACATTTCTATATATGCTTATATATTGTACTTATTTGTACCCACCCTCCTTACTACACTCACATTAAGCATTGTGATATTTTGCTTAACATGATATCCTCCAGTTCTATCCATTTTCTTCCAGTGAAACCTCCATGATTTCATTCTTCTTTATAATATTCTATTTTTATGTCTGCCACATTTTCTTTTTCCATTAATTTGATGATGGGTTCACAGGCTGAGTCCATATCTTGGCTATTGTAAATAGTGTTGAAATAAGCATGAGGATGTAAGTATCTCTTTTGTGTTCTAACTTCACTTTCTTCAGATAACTAACTGTCCAGGAGTGGTGGAATTAGATCATATGTTAGTTCTATTTTTGCTTTTTTTTTTCAGTTTTTAAGGAACATCTATAGTTCCTCTACTAGTTTACATTCCCATCAACAGTATATAAGGAATCCTTTTTCTTTACATGTTTGTCAGCATTTGTGGGTTTTTTCATTGTTGCTTTTTGTTTTGTTATTATTGTCATGTTACCTTGTTTATTCATGTTGTATATTTCTATGTTGAGACATGTACATCTATCTGTTGGGGTATATATCTCTTCTACTTTTATGTGAGGACATTCTTAGAGAAGAGCCTTCTCTTGACTATGCACCCTGGTCTATTAATTTGTTATGTAGTGCTGAACTTATTTCCAAATACACTTAATAAGGTAGTTTCCCTGTGATTTCTCTTTGCTATCATTGGTAGGATTTGACACAGCATATACAGTGTCAGAACCTGAGAGACCTCCTTCCTCTGTAGATCTTGTAAGAGTGGGGTCTTTCTAGTAGTTCAGGCAGAAATGTTGTAGACAGCAGAGTATACGGGGTTAGCCTTCTGTCCTTAATTCTCCAGTCTTGACAGTAGTGTGCTATCAGCAAGGGTATAGGAGTGATATATGCTGAGGTCCCTAATAGGTACAGTGTCCACAACAGTTGTGTTATTACTGCCTGCTGTTGCTATGGGGAGAGTGTATAAGAGGTGAACTTCTTCTCCCTCAGACATGCGTACCTGGGGCTGGGTCTTTGGCTAGCGACTTTAATTTCCAATAGTTTTTAATATTTGCAAAGGTTTGAATGAGAATAGGTCATCCTGTAATTTCTTGCAACTGGGCTATGGGTATAGCTCAGCAGCAAAGCCCCCACCTGATATGCTTAAGGTACCAGGCTTGATCCCCAGATCCACTCAGAACGAAGAAAACAAACAGTAACACCCAGAACATAAAAACAAATCATATATAAACATATATTAGAAACTAAAAATAAAACAACAACAACACTAATAACAATAGAAAAGAGAAAAATACAGAAAAAAGTAAAAGTTAAAAAGTAATAAAACAGGAAAATGAGAGAAGAGAAAAATCCTATTAAACTGTAATTTAAAAATTAAAATAAAACAATAATGAAAATATTAAAATAAAAATTAAAATGATATAATAAATGAAGGAAAAGAAATAAAAAACAAAGCAAAGAAACAAAAAATAAATGAGTCAAAAATTCCTGAGGTTTTTGAATTGGAAGCAGTTCTTTCTAAGGTTATACACATTCACTCAAGAGGCCCTTGGTCTGTGTACCTGGTGGGGTGGGTGGTTAATGCCTGGGCTGCAGCAAAACCTTCTCCACTGGCCGAGCTGCATCATTATGTGGGCCATGCCAGGGGCCTGCATATTCAGTCCCACAGAATACCACATGTGTTCACCAGGGACGTGATAAGTGTTCAAGCTGAGGCATATACACAGGATACCTTAGGATGTGAGCGGGGAGCAGTCAAACCAACAAGTTCTGTAGTAGTATTGATGGAGCTTTCGGAACCTAACCTAATTTGCCACCATTGGTCTCAGAGTTCTAAGACATGGCTCCCTTACAACACCATATGTGACTGTGACTGAACCTCTCTGTTTCAGCCTATATTCTTCAAATGTTCAAAACACTGCATAGATGGATGTGTGTCACTCATCCAGCCAGTCAGGACTGTCTTGCTTGGTTGTATCCCTCCCAATCAATGTTGTGCCACAGGTCCACAGGGACTCTGAATTTTGGTTGCTCTATGTTTACTGTTCTACAAAGTAGTTTATTCCCTAAGAAAGGACCCCTGTTAAGATGGATTCTGTTTGTAGAACTGTGAGGTGTTGTTGATCTATGTATTGAATTTCTTCTCTAAAGCTAGCTTGCTGTGCTGCTAGTGAGGAGCTACTCTCAGGCCAAATTCCTCCAAATGGATTTAAAATTTCTACAAACCATGAATTTTTTTGCCAATTAAGTCTGCTGGTCTGCAATTATTATTAGGGTTGACTGCATTCCTCAGTTTACCATATTCTTGGGAGGTCTGTTTCTCTTCCTCTCACTAAGGATCCATGCCATTAGTTTAAGCTTTTTATCTGTGATTTCTTTCCTATTATCTGTGCTGTTTAGATTTCCTGTCACTTCTTTATTGGTTATCTGAATTTTTCCTCACTTTTTCTCCTTGGAATATAGTTTCTCCTGTGTTGCTGACTTTTCTTACTTGAAGAGCCACACAAAGGGGATCACTATGTCTCCATCTTTCTTCCTTCTCACTCTACTTAATAGCAGAGTTGAAGCTGGATCACAGTCTCCTAGCTTTCAGTTCCTTGAGCTTTTGTGTTGAAAAGACAGAGACTGAGAAGAAGTGAAAATCAAAAACCATTATCACAAAAGACATGAAGAGGAGTAAAATAGACTTGTTTAAAAAATACAGAATGGGAGAACTTGAAGATTCTTTCCTTTAAGGAAAGCTTGAAAAAGAACATTTTAAGGCTTATAATAGAAAGTGCTATTTTACACAGCAAATAGTAATTTTACACAATTATTATCCTAATAAGTAGCATAAATTACAAGTTGAAATAAAATTCAAAAAGACTTAGGTACTCATAGAAGACAGATTAATAATAGACCACTATTAAGGGAAGTTACTAAGGGAATGCAATACAGTGAAAGCAGCAGTGGACCAAAGATTCTTGTGTTCTAATCCTGAATTCTGGATCAGCCACTAAGCCAACTAGAAACCTCAAGCAAAATTATTTCTCTTCTCTGCATCTCAGTTTTCTGTGAAAAGCTAAGATTAGACTAGACCACTATTTCTCAAAGCATACAATTTAGAATATAACTTTCCATGAAATCCTCTACAAAAAGGTAATTTCATATTTTGCTCTTAGAAATTTATAATTTATAATAATATGCTATTGTACATTATACATTTTTAAGAACAAGAGAATGGAAACACCATTTATCCAGTTATTCCACTCTTCAGTTTATACCTGAAGGAATTAAAAACAGCATACTACAGCAAAGCAGCCACATCAAGGTTTATAGCAGCTCAACTCACAATAGCTAAACTATGGAACCAATATAGGTGCACTTCAACAGATGAATGAATAAAGAAAATGTGGTATATATACAGAATGGAATACTACTCAGCCATAAAGAAGAATGAAATTATAACTTTTTCTGATAAATGGATGGAACTGGAGAATATCATGCTAAGTAAAATAAGCCAATTCTGAAAAACCAAAGGGTGAATGTTTTCTCTGATATGCAGATGGTAATTCAAAATAAGGTGGAGTTAGGGAAGAATAGAAGGACTTTGGATTAGGCAAAGGAGAATGAAGGCAAGGGAGGGAGAATGGGAATAGAAAAGATAGTAAAATGAATTGGACATTACTATCCTATGTATGTATATGAATACATGGCCAATGTAATTCTACATTGTGTACAACCAGAAGAATGAGAGGCTACACCTTATATATGTATAATATGTCAAAATACATTCTACTATCTGTATAACTAATTAGAAAAAATTTTAAAAATTAAGAAAAGAAATTTATAATGCATATTATATTCTTAAGGGCTCTTGCAAGTTCTACAATATAGAACAATTTTAAGCTTTTTGTCCACAATTTTTTTCACATTTTTAAGAGTTGCTGAGGATTGAAATCAGGGCCTTATGAATGCTAATTACCTGTTTGACTACTGAGCTACACACCAATATTTTTCAAACATTTAATCATGGAATCCATGTTTCTTACAATACTTGTTGCCATCATGTAGGTTCACTGCAACCTCCTTTTGGATAACTATACTCTTCCTTTGAGGGCCTTGATAATGGTTAAGTCAGGTCTCACATGTGATTCATTGCATAATGTGTTTTTGATGATAAATGGGAAACAAAAATGTGTGTTGAAGGAGATTATGCACATCCATATACATATACATACATGTATGCATACATAAAAGTGTACATGTACATACACAAACACAGATACATGTGCATATGCATACACATAACAGTTATCTTCCATTTTCCCTTCAAAATTTACTCTCAGGCAGTTGACCTGAATGGACTTGATCTTATAGGCACTTATGCGTCTGATTTCAGCCAACGTGAGATGCCATCAAAAGATTAGATTTAAAAAAAAAAAAAAAGCAATGAAGACAGGATTCCTGTGCCCAGGGTTCCTATGTGAGAATTTCCCTTTAATTCCTGGACTGAAAAATACTGCTCCTTTCAAAGTGGGAGAACTGTCTCTTCTACCAGACTCTAACAACTCTTCCACTTCCCATATCCTACCCTAGGAGTGATAATAGCTTAAAGGATATGATCTTGGAATACTGTCTTATGCCTTGTTGTTCTTTGTATTTACCTCCTTTGAAAATAATACCTTTGCAATGAAGCTGATACAAATCATTGGTTTTTGAGTGTACCATGTGCTTTTGGTTGAGACCTTAAGTAACCCACTGTTTTCAGTAGGTCAATTTTGAGATTAATATGGTATCTCCAGTTGAAGATATACAGTAGTAGGAAATTGTATCAATGGATCTGAAGTTCAGAAGAAAGGCCTAAACTAGAGTTAGATATTTGAGATTCATTAGTTGTGAGAGGAAGTTGAAGCTGTGGCAGTTAAAATAATTGTCCAGCAAGAGAACTGAATGAAGTGAAGACTCAAAATCGAAAAGAGTTGTAAGGAGGGGATATCTCTTTCTGAAAAGTCAAATTATTAAGCAGATACATAAGGTTGTGTATATTAATGAGATTGAGGAAAAAAAGGTGGACAATGACTTTATAGACTATTTTATAATGACCATCTCTACCTATTGGAAACACGTTTTCTATGGACATAAGTTTAGAGGTCCTCTAAATTCTAGTGATATTTAGAACTTCCTGGATACGCACTACCAACTGGGATCTCTCTAACACCCTGTTTATCTCTGTGTCCATAATGATTCTGCTGTCTTTCTGATCCATACATTCTACTTCTAGAAAATCACATGGCTAATTTTGATAAAACTAAATCTATTTTTTCTGCTTCAGGTAAGAAATATATTATCTTAACATTTTGTATTTATTTTATTGACCAATTTTTGCCATCTGGATTGTTCCATTGCCTTTGGTATAGATGCAAAAAACTGTATCACTGTAGTTGTCCCTGCAAAACAAAATTACAAGAAATATCTCAGCTTTCATTGTTGCTCTAAAGGGAAAAAAAAGTATCTTAGCCCATAGGAACTAAGGATAAGTTTACAAAAAAAGATGCAGCATACAATCATAAAAGGTCCCTGAATCAGTAATCAGGAAATTTAGATTCTAGATATGGAAAGGAAGTAAATTTCACAGTGACATTTGGCCTTAGTTTTATCATCTCCAAAATTAGAGAATTGGAATAGACTGGTAGTTTTTGGAATGTATTCCTTGGGACTCTGAGAAAGTACTTTCCAAGGCACTTAAGTAGGCAAAGGAAATTGAAAGGGTGACCTCTGGGCCTATACCCTCACTCTTTCAGGGCAATTCTTTTCTCTTGTGGATCTTTGATTCTGTGTATGATTTCTGATGAAGGAAGCCCTCACTGCATACCCAACTAATCTTCAGAACAGACTTTATGATCTTTCAGATCTCTCCAAGTGTTGATAGCATAGAATATTAAATGTGAGGACACAGAAATCTAGAGTGTCATACCTAAACAAGACTGGTTTGTAAGAATATCCTTCTTGCTTCCAGGTATAGTTATCACATGGGCAGAAGGTGCTCATGACTGACCGACCCCAGCCTCCTTATCCTAGCACTGCCTTGTTCTGATTTAATCCTCAATCTTAAGTTTTGTGGTAACAAAAAGAGGGAGGCTTGTCTTTATTACAATGTGCTTTTTGTCCCCGCCCACTGTGCATTATTCAGAACTATGTGGGAGAGTTACTATTTAGGTAAGATGGGCCAAGTTCCAAAATTGGAAAGCAAACAAACTTGAAATGTTTCTCTCACCAAATCATACTCTTTAATCTCTCTTCTTCGATTTTTATTTACTCTTCTGTTAATTTTGTGGTTGGAACAAGTCTAAATATAAATGAAATCTCCCCCAGCTGGCCACCTTCTCCAGTCAGATCCCAAAGTACAGGGAACCATGTTGCAGTCACCATTTGCTTTATATCTGGAATCTCAAAAGAGGATGAAGCAAGGGCATGCCCCTGCCTTATGCCTCCTAACAGTAGTACTGATCCCAAATTGGGTAGCAACTGAACTAAATAAGGCAAGGGAACATGATTTCTCTTTATTTTAGTACAGAAAAACATAAGGTACCACAGAAGATATGAATTGGTTAGCAAGAATGTGGTTTCTAAGTCAGGCCAGAGTGAAGCAATGAATGTGAGTTCTTAGAAATTAGATTCGAAGTGAATCCATAGGAACTTAAAAAGGAAAGAAAAATGGAATTTGGGTCTCCAGCTGCTTAGAGAAGCCAGGAAAAGAGGCAGTAAATATGATAGGCAGAGGATGAAAGAGTCCTTCCTTTGTCAGAGTTGTTCCATCTTCTCACTATTGCTGCACACACCTCGTCCTTATTCATTTCTGAGGGGCTCAATACTGAAGGAATGGGACTTTGCAATGACATTCCTTTGGATTCTGTAATGTCAGTTTCAAGTTTGTGCAGAGAACAAAACTATTAAACATGGTATCAGAAAGAATTTCAATTTATTCAAAAAATAACTTACTTGAGTACCCACTGAGTGCCATAGTATGTGCCTGACCAAGAAGTTTGCAGTCTAATGGCAAAAAGAATAAACATTGAAATTCAACACGCAGCAGTAAATTGAATGATAGTGGTTGGAACAGCATGTCACAAAAGCATAACATAGGGGCACTTGACTGAAATACACATAGTTTCATAGAACCTCAGAGTTGGAAAGAAACAGAGAACATGAAGTCCAATCCTTTCTCTGTAGAGATGAAAAGTAAGATCCTGAATACTGAAGGGACTTTTCCAAGGTCATAGAGCTAGCCAATGGCAGAACTGAACTTCTAGTTTAGAGAATCAGAGTCATGTAGCTCTCTACTATTTTTGGTTTACTTCAAGATTGTCCTTCTTCTTATAAATTATCCTAGGACGGAGTCCTAGGAACACAGCTAAAAGAAACTAATGAGGGGTCGTTATAGTGTAGAGGACATGCCTCTTGATCTGGATATCAGAATAGAAATGTCTCTGTGTGTCCTTCCTCAACTTATGATAGCTTGCACATGAACAAGTCTCATACAGAAATCTACCAGTATCTCATACTGTAGTACTATAGTATAGTAGTACTATGGATCCCAGAGTTATCATTCCAGATGCAGTGGAATTCTGACTGAGGAAAAAGCTCTTGAGTGTTCTCTCACTCTCTCTCTCTCTCTCTCTCTCTCTCTCTCTCTCTCTCTCTCTCTCTCTCTCTCTCGCGCGCGCGCGCGCGCACACACACACACACACACACACACACAGAGTTGTAGTATCTAATATTCTCATGGAAGGACAAGAGTAGGCAAGTTTACCTAATCCCATAGCACTTAAAATTTTCATATCCCTGTCAGATGCTCATCTAACACCTTTCTATACACCTCCAGCAGCAGGGATCCCACTGTGCTCAAAACAAATCTGTTAGAAAGCACTATTTTAGGCCAAATGAACAGGTGTGAACTTCCCTAAAGTTTCTGCCTTTTGTGGACATTCTCCTTAGGCTGGTCTCCTCCACATTTAAGAGATTTGAAGACCATAATTATGTTATCTTGAGTTTTCACTTTTCCAGGCTCAATAGTCTCACAGTTGAATTTTTCATTAGTTCCTCTTGATACCTAGATTCTATCCCTTTCCTTGGTTGTGATTTTCTGAACTAATTTTGCTTAGGTTAAAGAACATAGTGTGAGGAAATACACTTTTCCACATATTGCTAGGATGAATATTAATTGACAGAGATTTCTCACAGAGTAATTTGAAAACATTTATAAATATTTTAAATATCTATGTACCATGACTCAGGAAGTATACTTCTAAGACTCTATTCCATGAAAACAACAGAATCAGTAGACAGATATATAGATAGATAGAAGTATATTTTGCTTTTCATATGAAGTAACTATAGAAATGTAAGTGCCTACTAGGAGTATTGATCTAAAAATTTGCTATAATCATACTGTGAAATAAAATGCTAGCAGTGATATGATAGAAGAAGATCTATGTAATAATATGGAAAGATGCCCAAGGTACATTAAGTAAAAATTGAAAATCAATATGCAGGGTATGATTTCATTTTTTGTAAAAAACATGGATATATTTATATGAAAACATAAATTTTATAGGCATGGGAAGCATCTGGAAAGATGCACATGAAATTACTTCTGAGATTTGGGCTTGAAGGGTCTTTTACTTTTTTATATATTTCTACATTTATCTCCTATAAGCATAAAGTACTTTTGCAAATTAAAACAAATTAATACTATCAAAAAAGATGACAGAAGAAACCAAATGACCCATCATCTCTACTTTCTCATTCATGATAGTCACTTCAGTGGTATCTGTCTACAGTCAAGAGAAACACAGAGTTGACTTGGAGGTTGGAGCCAGACTACCTGGGTCCAAGTCAAGATTTTCAATTTAGTAGCACATTGAATTGGTGAAGTTACTTTAGGTCTTTATACCTCAGTTCTCATTAGGTCTTTATACCTTGGATTCCTCCTGGGTGAAGTGGGGTAAACAGTACTTATTTCATAGAGTTGTTCTGAATATTAAACAACATTTAAGTGATTTTTATCACTTAAGTGATTTTATTACTAGCACATAACAAAAATTTTAATAATATATGTAGTAATAATAATTATTTTTGTGTTATAATGAATTCTATACTTTCAGTCACCCAGAGTTGAAATACCCATCATCCTTAACTCCTTCCTTCCCCTCACTCCATCCAACAGGTCAACTATAAATCCTGAATTATATGAGAACAAGTCATATGCAATATCTGTTTATGTACAACATAAAGAATTGGATATAAGGCATTTTATATGGTTCAACCTAATACCTCCGGAGGATTTCACAAATATGTTCATTATTTATATATTAAGTCATCAGTCTTGCAATTTTACAGCAGTTACTCTTCTAATTGGTCTCCCTAGCCCCTGATACTTTTGTTACACTTATATGCCTTAAAGACATACCTTTGATGTAGTCACCACTCTAAACCTATAGCAAAAGTCTTCCTCAGGATAACAAGAGCAATCCCCATCCCCATTTATGAAATGATACATGTAACAGAAAAAGTTCATATACGTGATACCTTTTAATGGACATACTCAGATTTCATTATATACTAAAATAAATTCTTCAGGGAAGTGAATCACATTCACTGCTATTTTGATGTATTATTCATAGAAGTATTTAAAAGTCAGTAAAGAAATCAAACATTTGAATTAAATTGGCTATTTTTTTATTCATTGTAACCAAATGGGCACAAATTTTTATTTCTCCGGTTGTACACGAAGTAGAGTCACACCTTTTGTGTAACGAAATATGTACTTAGGGTAATGATGTTTGTCTCATTCCATTATCTTTCCTTCCCCCGCCCCCTCCCCACCCCTCTTTTCCCTCTGCACATTCCATCCTTCCTCCATTCTTCCCTTACCCTCTCCCCCTCCCCGTTATGTATCATCATCCACTTATCAGAGAAATCATTTGGCCTTTTGGTTTTGGGGATTGTCTTATTTCACTTAGCATGATATTCTCCAACTCCATTCCTGCCCACCCAAACACTAAGGTCAGATGCCATCACTGAGCCCACCTGCCCCACACACACAGGAAGGAGGCCAGTAGCTGAGCCTGCCCGCCTGCTGCCCTACTTGCTGAGGGACAATGTGCCTGCCTCTGTGCTGACTCAGTGCACCCTTGCTGGGGCTCCCCAGCTTCTTTGGAAGCTGGAGCAGGCATTTTTAATTATTCCTGAGGGTGTGGCCATCATCATTGGAAGGGTGGCTCCCTTGCTGAGACACCTACAGGAGACTGGAGGCCCTTTGACAGGTACCCCTATTTACTCCCTTACATCCTACACCCTTTCCCATCCTCTTGGTCACAACTAGAAATATTGTAAATAGTAATTGAACTCATCCTGTTTATTTTAATAATGTTAAAGTCTCTATAGGGGCTATCTGGTTCAGGGCTACATTTTCTCTGTATTGGGTGCTACTGGTATTGATCTCCCCTTCAAAGGAGAGGTAGTGGAAAATTGCAGTGTCATAATAAGCCTGCGGGGGGGGGGGAACATCAGTATCTCTGGTCTTCACTGCTAGAGGAGAATATATAGAAACAATATGAAAAAACAGAGAAAGAAAGTGTCCCTAAGAAACCAAGATGCTATTGTGATAGACTCCAATGACAGCATGGCAGTAGAAATGATAGGAAAAGAGTTTAGAATCTGCATAATTAAAATGATTCGTGAAGCAAAAGATGAGATAAGAGAGCAAATGCAGGCAATGCATGACCATTCTAGCAAATAGTTAAAAGAGCAAATGCAGGAAGCAAAAGAACACTTCAATAAAGAGATAGAGACCTCAAATAGCCAAAACAATCCTGAGTAGAAAAAGTGAAACAGGAGGTATTACAATACCAGACATTAAACTATACTACAGTGCAATAGTAACATGGCATTGGCACCAAAATAGACAGGCATACCAATGGTACAGAATTGAAAACACAGAGAAAAAAAACCACATAAATACAGTCACCTCATACTAGAGGAAGGAGCTAAAAACATACAATGGAGAAAATATAGTCTGTTCAACAAATGGTGCTGGGAAAACTGGAAATCCACATGCAGTAAAATGAAATTAAACCTCTATCTCTCACCCCGCACAAAACTCAACTCAAAATGGATCAAGGACTTAGGAATTAGACCAGAGATCCTGCACCTAATAGAAGACAAAGTAGGCCCGGATCTTCATCATGTTGGCTTAGGATCTGACTTCCTCAACAAGACTCCCAAAGAACAAGAAATCACAGCAAGAATCAATAAATGGGATGCACTCAAACTTAAAAGCTATTTCTCAGCAAAGGATTCAATAAAGAATGTGAAGAGAGAATCTACAGTGTGGGAGAAAATCTTTTCCACATGCACTTCAGGTAGAGCACTTATCTCCAAAGTTTATAAAGAACTTACAAAATTTACACAAAAAATGCAATGAACCCAATCAATAAATGGGCCACGGAACTGGACAGACACTTTAAAGAAGAAGACATATAGGCAATTAATAAATATATGAAAAAGTGTTCAACATCTCTAGTAATTACAGAAATTCAAAAATTCAAATTAAAACCAGTCTAAGATTTCATTTTACTCCAATTAGAATGACTATTATCAAGAACACAAACAATAATAGATGTTGGCGTGGATGTGGGGGAAAAGGCACACTTTTACATTGCTGGTGGAGTTGCAAATTGGTGTACCACTCTGGAAAGCAGTATGGAGAATCCTCAGAAAACTTGGAATGGACCCAACTTTTTACCCAGTTATCCCATTCCTTGGTTTATACCCAAAGGACTTAAAATCAGCATACTACAGTAACACAGCCACATCAATGTTTGTAGCAGCTCAGTTCACAATAGCTAGATGGTGGGACCAACCTAGATGACCTTCAACAGATGAATTGATAAAGAAACTGTGATATATATATATATATATATATACACAATGGAATATTATTCAGTCATAAAGAAGAATAGTATTATGGCATTTGCAAATAAATGGATGGAATTGGAGACTATCATGATAAGTGAAATAAGTTAATCCCCAAAACACCAAAGGCCAAATGTTTTCCCTGGTAAGTGGAAAATGATATATAATGGGGATGGGGTAGTGTGGAGGGAGAGAAGAATGGAGGAACTTTAGATTATGTAGAAGGAAATGAGAGGGGGGGTATAAAAATTATGGAATGAGACAGGCATCATTGCCCTATGTACATGTATGATTACACGAATGGTATGAATCTACGTCGTGCACCACCATAGAAACAAAAAGATGTACCACATTTGTGTACAATGAATCAAAATGCAGTCTGTAAAAAATTAAAAGATAAATTAAAAAAAAGAGTAGAATAGTGGCTAGTAGTGGCCAAGGACTCTGGGATTGGGGAAGGATTAGGTACAGTTTGATAAATGAGTGAGAAGTTACAGTTAGGATTAAGAAGTTTTGGCATTCTGCTATTGTACAGTAAGGTGACTACAGATAACAATTGTGTACTGAACATTTCAAAAAGCTAAAATAAATTATTTCAAAATTTTTCAGCATAAAGAATATGATAAATATTTGAAGAAATAGATTTAATATCATTTAATGTTACACACTGTACACATGTACTAAAATATTATATGGTATACCATCCTAGTAATATGTATAATTTTTGTGCCTTTGTGTATCAGCTAAAAGTAAATTTAAAAGATGGCCAGATATATAAAATTTTAATTAACAAATAGGACTGAATAAAACAGTAGCTCACTAAAAAATAAAAAAAGAAAACAAACTGTGTCCTGTGATTCTCATATTCTACATCCCTATTAGTTGTAGGAACTCTATTGCTTCAAAAGATTATGAATGGCTTCTAGCATAGCAATTCCTTCAAGTTTAAAATTTAAAATCTCTAAAATTACAAGACAATTTATAAAGCCATGGCATTTGTATTTTAAAGTTTTATATCTAGTATGATTTCACCTCTTCTAATAGCTGCTTGACATTGAGTGAGTTAAATGTCTGAGCTTTTCTCTCCCCATCTGTAGTATGGGGGTACACCATACACATAGTGGTTGTAAAGACTAAAATATCATAATGCACATAAAACACCTAGAACAGTGCTTGACATTTATTAGGGTCAACAACTATATTAGTTTTCACCCCATTCTATCCTTTCACAAAGACAATAAATTCCTATCATGGGCTAAATAAAAGAGAGAATTTTATACTTACTGGGATATATAGTTCCTGGCCAGTGTTTTGGGGAAGACAAGATTGACACCTATAGAATATCAACCAGCAATATAACTTAATTCATTACCTGAAATCTACATTTCATCACTGAATATCCCCAGTCACTTAACCCTCACACCAATCAGATCATCAAATCTTGTATATTCTACCTCATAAATATCTCCCCTTCTTTTCTAACCTTCACTGTGTCTCACCCAGATTGTTGTAACAGCCTCCTAATTGGCCTCTGTTTGATCTTGCTTCACTTCAATCCACTCTCCTCATTTTTGCCAGAGTGAGCTTTCTGAAGTGCAGTTTGAATCATTTCACTGTCTGGCTTAAAATCCTTCAATGTTCCTCATCAGGCTTATGCTATAATAAAGGGGAAACTCCTTAAAATGGTTTATTTATCAGTTATGTCTTTTCCTTACCTTCCTTGCAGTCTTACCTCTCATTACTTTCCACATACAAATTGTGTGCTTTGGTAAAGTTGAACTGATTGAAATTCTTATCAAATTTCATTCATATTCTCTGCCTTCGTTTTTCTCCTTTCTCTCCATATATTCTCCCAAGTTCTTATAGTGCCCTGAAAAGATTTAAATTTGTGCTGCTCCAACATCTGTTTTCCTTGATATTTCTTCAATATGCCAAATACATTCTCACTTTATGGTCCTTTCACTTGCTGTTACCTCTGTTTAAATTGCTCTTCCTCCATATATATACATGGATTATTCCATTTCATTCACTACTCTATCCAAATACCATCACAATTCTATACATAATATACCCCACCCTTCACTTTTTATCCTCTATATCAGTTTTTCTTACTTTGATTCATACTACTTGAAATACATGTATGTGTGTACCTCTCCCAGAATATTTGCTTCTTGAGAAAATAAACTTCATCTACTGTTTACTTTGACAAATATTGTGGCAGCACAGTGCATGCCATAATGTATGCTTTCAAAATACATGGGTTAAATAAATGCATGAACACTATTCCTACTGTTTCAAAACTTTTCTTTCCTACATTTTCAACATTTGCCTGGGTAATGTTTATTCAATCTTTGGCTTTCACCTTCTTTGCAACAAGGAACTTGGTTATGTATCCTTCCACTGGTATTCCCCATAAAACAGACTATTCCTCTGTGGAAAGGGTGAATGGGCTTAGATCATGGCATTCATCTGGTTGTGAAGACATTTAAAAACTTAGGGGGATATTGTGCCTTAAAAGAATGCTTTTGAAGGATGTATTCTCAGAATAAAACATTTTGAGAAATTAAACTAAATCCTGAAGTGTTAAAAGTTGATATGAAATGATGTTATAATCTGTCTAAATAAAAGTTGTTTTTATTTATTAAATTGCCCCAAAACCTTAAAAAGGAAAGAGAATTCCGGCTACAATGTGGAGGATATAGTAAACAAAAAGAAATAGGGACGTGTAAAAACAGGGATATAAATACTGAGACAAAGAAAGAGATATAAAGCATGAAGAATTAGGAGGGTTCTGATGTTTTCATGAAGGAAGAATTAATAGGGTCATGTGACAGTTGGATATAACAGAAGATAAATAGCATGGTAATAACAATCTGAAGGTATTGAACCTCTATGGTTATAGAGTTGAACTTGAGTAGTTCAAGTGGAAATCTAAGTGAAATTAATGCCAAGCAGTAGGAAATTTGTTCATCAAAAAATTAAATGTATCCTGATAGTTTAGTGGTTACCCTTATTATAATTTGGACTGTGCTCCTGAGGAAGACAATGGAGAAGGAAGAGACCTCAATTTGTGTTTTTAATTCTATAATAGCATTAATAGCTAAAATTAATTTATCTTTTATAAACTCAGAAGAAAGACTTCACTGGAAAGAAAACATGGCTAGTGTTGATTAAACTTTGCACATACGCTCGTTGCTATGCAACTTATATTGAAGCTCAGATCTTTGTGACGTTCTATAGCACCACATTCCAATGAAGAATTGTCATTAACAGACCTGTTTTTTGGAGGTCAAAATATTATATCCTACTCTGTCTCCCTAGGCCTAAACTTTTAAGTTTTTAAATGATATAACTGATGGGAGAAAAGGATTAGCCTGTAATGAATGTATAGTAGGGAAAAAGTCTCTGTGTGTTTGCTTTGAAATGATAAGATTGAAGAGATATACTGACTTCTATTGTATGCTGCCCATTTCTCAAGTTCTATAACTTTTACTAGAGGTGAGAGAACATTCTGATATCTCATTCAAAAATTAACATGGATTTTTGGAAGCCTTTGTGAAAATAACAATAAAATAAAAACTAACTTCAACTCTTCTCCAGACTATTTGGACTACTGGAAACAGACTAAAATAATATTTGAGGGGTGGCCTCTTATTTGAGCAGGAAATACCTAAATGGATCTCACAGTAATGAAATTTAAAATTATAATTTTAAACTTGAATGAACAACAACACAAAAAGAACTAAAGTTTATTTCTCATTTATTTGAGGGACTTGGGGATAGATTATTGTTTGGGTGGGTTTGTGGGTATGGGTTTCCATTGATGACTGACATGGTCAATGAGAAATATCATCTGATAACCTAAATATGGGATGAGAAAATGCTGCAGAGTGTATGGACTCCAAGAGTAACCCTCTCTAGTAACCAGTTTAAAAATTTTGTTTTTCTGTGCTGTAATTCTTTTCAGGAAAGTTGGTAAGTCACCACGGTCCAGTGCTGCCTGTCATTTGTGAAATAAAAGAGGAGACTGTACCTACTGTGGGAGAAAGTGGTGCAGAGAGAAAAATAGTCACTCACTAAAGTGGTGGTTAGCAGGCAGCTTGAGAAGAAAAGCAGAGAAGTTTGGGGTTATAGGTGACGAGAGGGCAAGGAAAGTTGTGTGGTAAATATAAGCATTCACCAGGGATTCTGAAAAGAAGTAAGGAAGAGTCAATAACCATGGATTTTTTTTCTGCTGCCCTAAAGTCTCCTATTATTCCAGGCCATTCTATGGCCAAGTAATTCTTGGCTACAGTTTGGAATCCACCTCCTTTTCCTGATGCCATCCCCTCACCAAGCCTGCCAGATTCCTTTACCTGTTTCATTGAGTCTTGTTGGTTTCAGAGGAGGGGGAAGGTTCTGGAGTTATCAGCCTGTATCATCATTCCTGCCCTCCCTTCCCCCTAGGAAGCTGGGGCCTGGAAGGGGGGAGCTGCAGGTTGGAACAGCAAGCTACCCGCAGGCCATAGTGAGGGACAGGGGTCCTTTGATCAGCTCCCCGTTACTGGGCTGTTTTTCCTCATGTTCTTTTTTTCTTTCTTTTTCTCTTTTGTCTTTCAAATTTTATTTATTTATTTACCCATTTGGTATGTGCAGAGCAGACATGGTTAGCTATCTAAAGGTCACTAGGATAGAACCATTTGGCCACAGCCCAATGCTTCAGCTTTGCCAGGGACACACTGTTCTACTGTACCTCAGCACTGTCAAAAACACTCAGTTCAAGCCCATTTTATTTTTCTTTCCTTCCTTTTCTCTTTATTCTTTTCTTATTTTTTCTATCTTTACTTTCTTTCTTTCTCTTTCTTTCTTTTTTCTTTCTTTTCTTTCTTTCTTCTTTCTTTCTTTCTTTCTTTCTTTCTTTCTTTCTTTCTTTCTTTCTTTCTTTCTTTCTTTCTTTCTTTCTTTCTTTCTTTCTTTCTCTTTCTAACTACCCTAATTGTATCTGTGCATTCTTGTTCCATTCCTTGCTGCATTTGCTCTTTTCCCCATGCTTCTTTTTCCCAGGTTTGGTCATCCAATTAAGCTAACATGAAACAACACCCATGGCCAGTGAAATATCTTTTCACCTAGTGGTCTGGGCATATAGCAGGTAGAAAAGAGAGCAGAATATTATTTTCATCTGCAAAATGAATATAAGTTTAGGCTATTGCTGAGAACTTGTTAGAATGCCAAACTAATAGCTGAGACAGGAGTATGTGAGAACAGATGGGGGACCACCTGATAAAGGGATGTCTTCCTTGGGAAAAGTCCAAGAACATATGAAGTCTGACAAACAGAAAAAATATGAAATGTATTTCCTGGTGGCACGGGGGACTAAGTTAAAAGGTCTGAGAGGCTTGGACACAGTCTATTTGGCAGATTTTCAAGATGACCTTCTTTGCCTTCCTATCTTCTATTCATTTCCCTACTTTGTTCCACCTTCACCATGACCACCTGAACTACCACCATGGTTTACCTCCCATCTCTCTTTATCATAACTCTCTTTTCATGCCTCATGTATAATCCCTCTCAGCTCCCCTGGGGCTGTCTCTGAATCATTATCTTGGCACTTTAGTTTATTGATATTCTTTGGGAAATTTATGAGGTGATGTGAAAATGAGCATAGGAAATGTCTTGCTGAATTCAAACATATAATTCCATATTCCTATTACTGCAAGTAAGGGATCTTCTGTACATCTCTTCCAGTGGGCATCAAAGCCCAATTCTAGAACCCAATCTCTGTTGTTCCATGCAGGTGATGCACACAATCCTAAACCAAAACCCCATTGAAAAACAAGGAAGCCTAGTTAAAAGATTAAGAATGGTGTCCTCTGAGCCAGGTGTAGTGGCACATGCCTGTAATCACAGTGAATGGGGAGGCTGAATCCCAAGTTTGGTGCCAGCTTCAGCCACTCAGAAATACCCTGTCTCACAATTTTAAAAATGGAGTGAGGATATAGCTCAGTGATAAAGCACCCCTGTACTCAATCCCTAGTACCCAAAAATTATCTTCTGAACACAAACCATAGGTGAGGGAGAAGAAAAATTCCTGAAGAAAGGAGGCAAAGAGTTCATATGCATCTTAATGGAAATAAGAAGAGATGAAAAGGTAACATAATGGTTGTAGACAAGATAAAAAAAATTTAAAAAGTTTTCTGATAGTGTGAATTCTGACAAGTTGTTTATTTTCCCTCAACAATGGGATATCCTGTTTGCTATGGAAAGGTCAATGCTGTATTCCCTCAGAGTTCTACAATTGGTTCTGGCTTCCATAAGTATGGGATATACTGTCATATAGAATTTTCTCCTGATGAATTTGAATCACAAATTAAGCTACAGACTAGTTAGAAAAGTATCAAACATATGGGGAAAAGACTGAATATTCTCCATGGCCTTTAGCTTTATATCTGGGAGTAATGAGCCAGAATCTATGAGGAAAAGAGGAAGAATGGAGAGGCCAGACAGAAACATAGTATGACCTATCCCTGTTTAAACATCCTTGGAAGAAGGAAGAGCCTAGGAAATAGAGTCTACTAACCTGTGACCTGTGAAGGGCTTAAAGGAATAGAGAACGATTTTCATAGTGAGACCAGAAATTTGAGAATCAGGAGAAAATGTGTCCCAGCTCTCCTTAGATATAACATGGCCTTTAAAACCAGACCCCCTGATTAATCCATCCTCCAGATTCCCTTTGACCTTTTTCACCTCCCTTCTGAGTCATAGTCCAGTTCCCAAACATCAAAGAAGAATCAAGATTTTCTAAAAGCTGATGCTTGCTCACTTCTCTGAACTCTGATATTCCACTTCAGATAGATGAAGAACCTTGAGAGACCCAAACCTGAAGTTGTAGGAAATCTCAGTATTCATCTCCACAGCTTGACACATTCCTACATATACTTCTGTCTTCTTTGAATGCCTTCCTTTCCTGTCTTAAGTCCTACCATTCCCCTGGGAGGCAGTATTGTGCAACTCAAAGAGAAAGCATTTGGAGTCTATTACCAAGTAATTAAAATATCAACTCAGCTTCCCACTGCCCATGAACCTTGACTAAGTTACCTCATGTCTGGGAATCGTAAAAGTTATATTTGTAATATGGGGATGATACCACTTTTGATAGGACTGTTATGAAAACTAAACTATATAAATTATGTATAATGCTTGAGACTATGCTTATAATGTATTTTTTTTAACTAATGTAATTGTCTCTAACTCTTCCTCTAGAATTCTGACTCTAGTATCCTGACTCACTGTGGGAATTCTATTAGTATTTGTGTCTGTACAAACACATTAAAATTAATTGGGTCTTAGTATAGTTGGAAAATTGTCAAATCTGGAAATACCCCATGCCATCCCAAGGATACATCATGGTGTCAGGTTTGACTGGGTCCAAGCAAACTGTATTCCCTTTAAGCCATTCTAGATCAGTGTGAAGGTAGGTTGTGTAACAAATCTGGTTTTGCTTAATGAAATCTGTGTCTTCAAAGGGTTTTCTTTGAAGCATATGAGATAAGTATGCCATGGAAATCAAACTATATACTTTTTCCTAACTTACAGAACTCAGACAGCAGTTAGTGTGGGTGAATGACCTTGTTCTCAAGGGGTGGTGATCAGAAGATAGACAATAGTGGGACCAGAAACTGACTACAGGGCTGGGATTTTAACTCAGTCATACGGCACTTTCCTAGCACATGTGAGACACTGGGTTCAATCCTCAGCACCACTAATAAATTAATAAAATGAAATTCCATTGACAACTGAAAAAATATTTTAAAAAGAAGCTGACTACAGAGTCATTCTTCCTATTAAGATGCCCCAGAACATCTCTCCCAAAGGTACAACTGCACAGTGAGAAACTAGCATAATAAATTACCCCTGCATATTATTCACTTGATATCCATCTGGTCATGATCAAGAAAATGAACAAGTCCTTTGAGAGATGGGCACTGAAGTATCAACAGAAAGATCTATAGATCATTCCATTATTTTACATTATTGTAAGAGCTGGTCCTGCCCTTAGCTGCTTCTCCCACAAACCCACTGACCCATGTAATTCAAGAGCTCCTAAGCTATACCTGTGAAGAAAACTGAGGTTATCTCAGAACTACAGGATGAAAAGGGGGAATGATGGTGAGATGGAGAGTAGCTTATGCTCAAAATCAAATAAATAGGATCCTGCAGTATGATACCACAAAACAATAGCACACAATTGTGTACACCAGTACCTAGAACACTTAGGAGGTTGTATAGATGGAAGAAACAGAGGAATGAGTATCTTTGGGTGTGGGATATCAGACAGTCGCTAGAAAAGGAGAGACAAATAACATCAGGAGCCAATCAGATCTGTTAATAGTTTTAAGACAAGGAAGATAGAAAATTAATCAGATGTTAGGTAGGATTCAAAAAAGTACTTAACAGATTTACATAACTGATTCACAAAATGGAGTTTCACAGAGAAAAAAATGCAATCACTCCTATACCTGAATACAGCAAATATCAACTGCAGGATTATAGTATGGATGAGAATGACCAAAGGTCAGGTATTATAATATCAACAAAACTTAGGAGTTTTAGCTTAGAATGATTTAAATTGCATAATGTGGTTATTAAGAAAGTTAATTTTGTCAATGTCAGAGTGCATCAATGTAAGTATAATGCTCAAATAAGGAAGATGATAATACTCATTGAATACAATTCTATGTGTCACAATGTAAGAGACTCAAAGATAATTCAAAGGGAGAGAAGAAATTTAGTGAAGAAGATACTAAAAATCAAAATATGAGAAATGTTTTAAAAACTAGAACAATTTAGGTAGAAAAAGAAGAGTTAATAGAAAAATGCTAGCTGATTTTAAATGCCTTCTGAACAGTTGCTTCAAAGAGGGATTTCCCCTGCTATATGCAGGTTTGAAGGATAAACTGTGACTATAATGGACAAAAAGGAATTTCAGTGTCAATGTAAATAACAAACAGTTCCATTAGATGATCAGTTTCCGAACCACATTAAAAAATGTATTGATAGGATTAATGTAACAAAGAGATGGTTCTTTGAAAAACTAAATAAAATTGGGAAACCCTAGGCCAAACTACCTGAAAGAAAGAGTGAGGAGAAGCAAATCAACAATGCCAGAGATGAAAAAGGAGGTATGACCACAGACCCCTCTGACGTCAAGAGGATTAACAGAACCTATTGTGAAAACTTGTACTTCAATAATCTGGAAAACCTGGAAGATATGGAAAATTTGGTGTCACAAATGACCTGCACAACTTGAATCAGGAATATATAGAAAATTAAACAGACCAATATCAAGTAATGCAATTGAAATGGCAATTAAAAGACTTCTAATATAGAAAGGCCCAGGACCAGATGGATTCTCAGTTGAGTTCTACCAGACCTTTACTGAAATAGCACCAGACTTTCTCAAATTATTCAATGAAATTGAAAGAGAGGGAACACTCACAAACAATTTTTTTGAAGCTAGTGTACCCCTGATACCAAAAGCAGACAAAGATGCATCAAGAAGAGAAAACTAGGGCTGGGGAGATAGCTCAGTCGGTAGAGTACTTGCTTTGCAAGCACAAGGGCCTGGGTTCCATCCCCAGCATCATAAAAAAAAAAAAAAAAGAGGAGACAACTACAGACTGATATCCCTGATGAACATAGAGAAAAAATATTTAATAAAAATATTAGCAAACTGCATTCAAAAAACACATTGAAAAGAAAATATACTATGATCAGATAGGTTTCATTCCAGGGATGCAAGGTTGGTTCAACACATGCCAATCAATAAATGGGATTCATGATTTAACCAGAATCAAGGACAAAAATTATATGAGCATCTCAATTGATGTAGAAATGAACTTTGACAAAATCTAGCATCCATTCATGTTAAAATTGCTGGAAAATCTACGGATTGAAGAAACTTATCTCAACATCATTAAAGACATTTATGACAAACCCAAAGCCAAAATCATACTAAAAGGGAAAAAAAAAAACTGAAAGCATTTTCTCTAAAATCAGGAACAAGAAGGGGGATTCAAGATGGCGGACTAGAGGGTGGCTGCGTTTCGTGTTGCTCCAGGACTCAGGACTCAAGAAGAGGAGATATAGAGAGCCTTGGGACCAACTCAAAGCAGCCGGGCGAGAATCTCCCACTGGGCAGACGTCCCGAACGGGGCAGGAGCCCTGGACGGGGCGGTAGCCCCAAAAGCAGGGATCTTTGCAAAGTAGAACGGCCGCGAGGCGCCCCTCCCCCCGCCGGAGCAGTGATCGCAGACAGCTGGGAGCATTGAAGAGGGGGCTGCCCAGAGGAGAAGGAGAAATACGGGCTCGGCACGTCGCTTGGAATTGGATCAGCTGCGCCAGGGCTCCGGTCGGCTATCCGGAGGAGCAGCATGGGTTCAGGACTCAAGAAAAGGAGATATTGAGAGACTTGGGACCAACTCAAAGCAGCCGGGTGAGTGTTTCCCACTGGGCAGGCGGACGGGGCGGTAGCCCCCGGACAGGGCGGTAGCAGGGATCTTTGCAAAGTAGAACTGCCGGCGAGGCGCCCCTCCCCCCGCCGGAGCAGTGATCGCAGACAGCTGGGAGCATTGAAGAGGTGGCTGTTCACCACAGCGCTTGGACTCGGCGCAACCCACCCGCGCTCTGGGAGGCTGCCCAAAGGAGAAGGTGCTTGGTGAGCTGTTTGGACTGAACGTGACCACCCCTGAACACAGGGGGCTGCCCAGAGGAGAAGGAGAAATACGGGCTCGGCACGTCGCTTGGAATTGGAACAGCTGCGCCAGGGCTCTGGGCGGCTATCCGGTGGAACAGCGTGGTGAGTGGTTTGGTCCCAGAGCATCCGCTCCTGAACATAGGGGGGTTGTCTGGAGAAGGAGGAGGAGCGCGGCGGGGTGCTTGGGCTCGAAGTGACTGCACCAGGGCTACGGGAGGCAGTCGGGACAAGAAGGTGCACAGTGAGTTCTTGGGACTCGTGACACACCAGATCTCTGGGTAACTGCCTGGTGGAGAAAGTGGTGCGTGGTGGGTCACTTGGTCTTAGAGCGACGGCACGGAACAACAGGTGGCTGCCAGAGGAAAAGGCGTGTGGCGGGTCACTGGGACTCGGAGCGATTGTAAGGGGCTCCAGGTGGCTGCTCAGAGGAGGGGCCGCATAGCCAGGCGAAAAGTGCAGAGCAGGGTCCTAGACGGCTTCTTGGTGGAAGGGCCCCACAGACAAACTGAGGGGCGGAGTGAAGGCTTCAGGACTGCAGGAAGCTTCTCTGAGGAGAGGCAGCTGAAGGAGATTCGTTTGTGAAGGGTGAGGCTTCCAGGCCCAGGAGGTAGGTCCGGGTCCCTGGGATCATTGCAGAAGAAGGCTGCCCAGCCCAGGCGGTAGTTGTGAATTGAACGGAACCTCTGGGAGGAAAACCGACCAGCGAGACCTCCCCACCGGGTGACTCCTCCCTGTTGGGTGAGGTTCTCCCAAAAGGACCGTAAAATCAGAGACACAGGCCCAAACTGGTCTTGCATCAGCCCACAACCTACTTCCCTTCTGGATGACCATTCATCAGCAAGTGAAGGTACCTCTGCCCACTAGCAGGGAATATACCCCACCAGAAGGCCACCACCCCTAGGGAGTCAGCTCCCTTGTGGAGCACTGCATTATCAACTTCCTCCAAGATTTCAGGCTACTGAAGACTAAGAGGGGATATAATAGAAATCTTCAGGGATATTATAAGACAATAGAGGAAATCTGCAATATCACAGCGGTCAACTGATACCTGAACAATATGAGAAAACAAGGAAAGAAAATGCTGCAAACAAATCTAGATGTTACATCAATGAAACCCAACGACAGCATGGCAGAAGAAATGACAGAAAGGGAGTTCAGAATGTACATAATTAAAATGCTCAGGGAAGCAAATGACGAGATGCAAGAGCAAATGCAGGCACTGAATGATCGCACCAATCGACAGTTAAAAGAGCAAATACAGGAAGCAAAAGATCAATTCAATAAAGAGTTAGAGATATTGAAAAAAAAACCAAACAGAAATCCTTGAAATGAAGGAAACAATAAACCAAATTAAGAACTCCATAGAAAGCATAACCAATAGAATAGAACACCTGGAAGACAGAACATCAGACATTGAAGATAAAATATTTAACCTTGAAAACAAAGTTGAACAAACAGAGAAGATGGTAAGAAATCATGAACAGAATATACAAGAACTATGGGATATCATGAAGAGAACAAATTTGAGAATTATTGGAATTGAGGAAGGCTTAGAGAAACAGACCAAAGGAATGAACAATCTATTCAATGAAATACTATCAGAAAATTTCCCAAATCTGAAGAATGAAATGGAAGATCAAGTACAAGAGGCTTATAGGACTCCAAATATACAAAATTACAACAGACCCACACCAAGGCACATTATAATGAAAATGCCCAACATACAAAATAAAGACAGAATTTTAAAGGCCGCAAGAGAGAGGAATCAAATTACATTCAGGGGGAAACCAATACGGATATCAGCAGATTTTTCAATCCAGACCCTAAAAGCTAGAAGGGCCTGAAACAACATTTTTCAAGCCCTGAAAGAAAATGGATGCCAACCAAGAATCTTATACCCAGCAAAACTTACCTTCAAATTTGATGATGAAATAAAATCCTTCCATGATAAACAAAAGCTAAAAGAATTTACAAAAAGAAAGCCAGCATTACAGAACATTCTCAGCAAAATATTTCATGAGGAAGAGATGAAAAACAAAGAAACAAATCAGCAATGGGAGGAACCATCCTAAAGGAATTGTCAAATAAAGGAAGAACCAAGTCGTCTCAAAATAAATAAATAAATAAATAAATAAATAAATAAATAAATAAAATGAACCAAATGACCGGGAATACTAATCATATCTCAATAATAACCCTGAATATTAATGGCCTGAACTCATCAATCAAAAGACATAGACTGGCAGATTGGATCAAAAAGAAAGATCCAACAATATGTTGCCTGCAAGAGACTCACCTCGTAGAAAGAGATACACATAGACTAAAGGTGAAAGGATGGGGGAAAACATATCATGCACATGGACTCAGCAAAAAAGCTGGGGTATCCATCCTCATTACAGATAAGGTGGACTTCAAGTCAAAACTAGTCAAAAGGGATAAAGAAGGACATTACATACTGCTTAAGGGAACCATAAATCAGCAAGACATAACAATCATAAACATCTATGCCCCAAACAGTGGCTCATCCATGTATGTCAAACAAATCCTTCTCAATTTCAGAAACCAAACAGACCATAACACAATAATACTAGGTGATTTTAACACGCCTCTCTCACCACTGGACAGATCTTCCAAACAAAAATTGAACAAAGAAACCATAGATCTCAATAACACAATCAATAATTTAGACTTAACGGAAATTTATAGAATATACCATCCAACCAAGAGCGAATACACTTTCTTCTCAGGAGCACATGGATCCTTCTCTAAAATAGACCATATATTATGCCACAAAGCTAATGTAAGCAAATACAAGAAGATAGAGACACTACCTTGTATTCTATCAGATCATAATGGTTTGAAGTTAGAAATAAATGAAAGAGTAAAAAACAGAAGCTACTCCAACACCTGGAGATTAAACAATATGCTATTACATGATGAATGGATAACAGAAGATATTAGGAAGGAAATTAAAAAATTCCTAGAGGTAAATGAGAACAAAGAAACATCATATCGAAATCTTTGGGACACTATGAAAGCAGTACTTAGAGGAAAATTTATTTCATGGAGCACATTCAATAAAAGAAGTAAAAATCAACAAATAAACAACCTAACACTTCAGCTCAAAGCCCTAGAAAAAGAAGAACAGACCAACACCAAAAGTAGTAGAAGACAGGAAATAGTTAAACTCAGAGCTGAAATCAACGAAATTGAAACAAAAGAAACTATACAAAAAATTGACAAAATAAATAGTTGGTTCTTTGAAAAAATAAACAAAATTGATAAACCCTTAGCCACTCTAACAAAGAGAAGACGAGAGAAAACCCAAATCACCAAAATTCGGAATGAACAAGGAAATATCGCAACAGACACGATTGAAATACAAAACATAAATAGAAGCTATTTTGAAAATCTATATTCTAACCAAATAGAAAATTTTGAAGACATCAACAGGTTTCTAGAGACATATGAATTGCCTAAATTGAGCGAGGAGGACATACAAAATTTAAATAGATCAATTTCAAGTAATGAAGTAGAAGAGGTCATCAAAAGCCTACCAACAAAGAAAAGTCCAGGACCAGACGGGTTCTCAGCTGAGTTCTACAAAATCTTTAAAGAAGAGCTCATTCCAATACTTCTCAAAGTATTCCATGAAATAGAAGAGGAGGGTACCCTCCCAAACTCATTCTATGAAACCAATATTACCTTGATACCCAAGCCAGACAGAGATAAATCGAGGAAAGAAAATTTCAGACCAATATCATTAATGAACATTGACGCAAAAATTCTCAATAAAATTTTAGCAAATCGCATACAAAAATATATTAAAAAGATAGTGCACCACGATCAAGTGGGTTTTATCCCAGGGATGCAAGGTTGGTTCAACATCCGGAAATCAATAAATGTAATTCACCATATCAATAGACTTAAAGTCAAGAACCACATGATTATTTCAATAGATGCAGAAAAAGCATTTGATAAAATACAACACCCCTTCATGCTCAAAACACTAGAAAAAATAGGGATAGTGGGAACATTCCTTAACATTGTAAAGGCCATCTATGCTAAGCCCATGGCTAATATCATTCTAAATGGTGAAAAACTGAAAGCATTCCCCCTAAAAACTGGAACAAGACAGGGATGCCCTCTTTCACCACTCCTATTCAATATCGTTCTTGAGACTCTAGCCAGAGCAATTAGACAGACCAAGGAAATTAAAGGAATACGAATAGGAAAAGAAGAACTCAAACTATCCCTATTTGCGGATGATATGATTATATACTTAGAGGAACCAGGAAATACCACCAGAAAACTGTTAGAACTCATAAGTGAATTCAGTAAAGTGGCAGGTTACAAGATCAATGCTCATAAATCCAATGCATTTTTATACATAAGTGAGGAATCCTCAGAAAGAGAAATTATGAAAACCACCCCATTCACCATAGCATCGAAAAAAATAAAATACTTGGGAATCAATCTCACAAAAGAGGTAAAAGACCTCTACAATGAGAACTACAGAACACTAAAGAAAGAAATCGAAGAAAACCTTAGAAGATGGAAAGATCTCCCATGTTCTTGGATAGGCCGAATTAATATTGTCAAAGTGGCCATACTTCCAAAAGTGCTATACAGATTCAATGCAATCCCAATTAAAATCCCAATGACGTACCTTACAGAAATAGAGCAAGCAATCATGAAATTCATCTGGAAGAATAAGAAACCCAGAATAGCTAAAGCAATCCTTCGCAGGAAAAATGAAGCAGGGGGTATCGCAATACCCGAACTTCAACTTTATTACAAAGCAATAGTAACAAAGACGGCATGGTACTGGTACCAAAATAGACAGGTAGATCAATGGTACAGAATAGAGGACACCGACACAAACCCAAATAAATACAACTTTCTAATACTAGACAAAGGTGCCAAAAATATGCAATGGAGAAAAGATAGCCTCTTCAACAAATGGTGCTGGGAGAATTGGAAATCCATATGCAACAGAATGAAACTAAACCCATATCTCTCACCCTGCACAAAACTCAACTCAAAATGGATTAAGGACCTTGGAATCAGACCAGAGACTCTGCAGATTATAGAAGAAAAAGTACGTCCCGATCTTCAACATGTCGGCCTAGGACCAGACTTCCTCAACAGGACTCCCATAGCACAAGAAATAAAAGCAAGAATCAATAACTGGGATAGATTCAAACTAAAAAGCTTTCTCTCAGCAAAGGAAACTATCAGTAATGTGAAGAAAGAGCCTACAGAGTGGGAGAATATCTTTGCCAATCATACTTCAGATAGAGCACTAATCTCCAGAGTCTATAAAGAACTCAAAAAACTCTACACCAAGAATACAAATAATCCAATCGACAAATGGGCTAAGGAAATGAACAGACACTTCACAGAAGAAGATGTACAAGCAATCAATAAACATATGAAAAAATGTTCAACATCTCTAGTAATAAGAGAAATGCAAATCAAAACCACCCTAAGATTCCATCTCACCCCAATTAGAATGGCGGTTATCAAAAATACAAGCAACAGGTGTTGGCGAGGATGTGGGGAGAAAGGTACACTCATACATTGCTGGTGGGGCTGCAAATTAGTGCAGCCACTCTGGAAAGCAGTGTGGAGATTCCTTAGAAAACTTGGAATGGACCCTCCATTTGACCCAGCTATCCCACTCCTTGGCCTATACCCAAAGGATCTAAAATCAGCATACTACAGAGATACAGCCACATCAATGTTCATAGCTGCTCAATTCACAATAGCCAGACTATGGAACCAACCTAGATGCCCTTCAATTGACGAGTGGATAAAGAAACTGTGGTATATATACACAATGGAATATTACTCAGCCATAAAGAATGACAAAATTATGGCATTTGCAGGCAAATGGATGAAATTGGAGAATATCATGCTAAGTGAGATAAGCCAATCTCAAAAAGCCAAAGGACGAATGATATCGCTAATAAGTGGAGGATGACACATAATGGGGGGGAGGGAAGGGTTAGTGTTAGGGTTAGAGTTAGGGTTAGGGAGGGGGGCAAGTATGGAGGAAGAAAGTACTGTATAGAGGGTAAAGAGGGATGGGAGGGTTGGGGGGAAGGGGAAAAAATAACAGAATGAATCAAACAACATTATTGTATGTGGATTTATGATTACACAAATGGTATGCCTTTGCGCCATGTACAAAGAGAGAGGCAACATGTATCCCATTTGTTTACAATAAAATAAAATAAAAAAAAATTTAAAAAAAATAAATAAAATAAAATGTTAAAAAGGCAAAAAAAAAAAATAAAAAAATAAAAAAAAAATAAAATCAGGAACAAGACACGGCTGTCCATTCTCACCACTGCTGTTTAGTATATTCCTGGAAACATTAACCAGATGATCAGACAAGAAAAGGAAATCAAAATGATACATATAGGAAAAACTAAATCAAACTATCTGTGTTTGCTGACAATATGATACTATATCTAGAAGACCCAAAAATTCCACCAGAACACTTTTAGGGCTTAGAAATGAATTTACCAAAGTAGTAGGATACAAGGTCAATATCCATAAATTAATAGCTTTCCTAAACTCCCGACAGTGATTCAGTCAAGGAAGAAATCAGGAAAACCATCCCATTCAAAATAATCTAAAAAATCAAATACTTGTAAATTAATCTAACCAAGAATTAAATTATAGCATTTGCTGGTTAAAAAAAATGGAAATATTGAAACATAAGGCTAAGTGAAATTAGTCAAAGTGAGAAAATCAAAGTTTGAATGTTTTTGCTCATGTGTAGAAGTTAGAGTAAAATAAAGGGAAAGGTAAGGATAAAATAACATAAATAACCAATCAAATACAAATTATTAGATGAGTGAAAGGAAATCTAGTTGTGAGAATGAGAGAGGGGAGGGAGGACAGAAGGGAAAAGGTGGGGGAGGGTGATCATGAACTGAAGTCGATTTCCACGCATGAATGAGTTTGTCAGGATGAACCCAACTATTATGAATGACCATGACGCTCCAATAATTTAAAAAATGCAACAAGTGGAAACTTTATGTAATGTGAAATATATCTCCTTTTAATCATAAAAGCCATAAAATATGTTGAAATACCATTTATTATATATATATATATATCATGCTTCTAAGATTAGACAACTTTCAATTATAAGTGACTTCAAGAGCCCCCACATAAAGAGTTTATCCATAAGAGTTGAATGAGAGGCATTAGCACCTTTTCTCTTTAATAGAATATGGATGATGTCTGGATATAAAAGCATCTTGAAACCTGAGGGACCTATGCACAAAGTCATTCAATTTTGATATTATACAAATTTTTCTTTTGTATAGTATATATTCACTGATAAATCAGCAATGAAAATTGAAAGATAATTCAAATCATATGTACAATTTTAAATAATCTAGAAGGAACATTTTAAATAATGAAATAAAAGAAATAAAAATGAATTTAATAATAATAAATTTTATTTGCCAATACATCACAGTATTATTTTAACATGCAATTACAACTTTGAAAGTATTAATGATATATTTTATGATTTTCTCGTATGATGTCTTCAAAACCTAGTGTGTGTTTTATACCAATAGCACATTTCAATTAGGAACAACCATTTTTCAAGTGATCAATGGCTGTAAGTGACTCGTAGCTACTATATTAAATAGCACAGATCTTGGGGAAAAAGTCTGAATGAAATTAAAACTAATGGATTTATCTGGCAGAAATGTTAGAATTCCAAGAAATATACAAACATTATGTTAGTACATGTAAAACATAAGTTCTTGCTAGGAAATCATGTTTATCTAGTTTTTATTGGCAATCTTTCATTTCTGCTTTCAATCAATGATTTTCACATTTTATGAATACGCATACATAAAATGAAGACAATTGTTTCATGAAAGAATATTATCCTTTACTCTATGTGATACCATCTAATATTATCTTTACTTCCTTTTTGTTTTCCACTCTAATCTATTTTATTTTTTAACTGCTGGTCATTGCCCAAAACATTGATTTCACAAAGAACTAATGCATTCAATATCAATTGGAAATGCATTAGAAGTTGCATAGAGAAGGCAAGAAAGGTAGATCTTTGCTAAAAGCAGGCTTCCCCCAGGCCACAGGTGAGTATGTGTTAAAAAATGGGTTAAGTATACATTCGTACCTGAAATAATATTTGAGATGTGCTTAGAAATATTTTGGACATACAGCAGATAATACTTTCCCTGCCTCCTCAATAACCTAGTAGCTCCCATGTACATGCCTTTAGCTTGGCTGAATCCTCCTAGTCAGATAGCTATGATGAAGGACAGAGATGAGTATTTTGCTATGACTCACCTGGTGTGTTTACACAATAGGGCAGGCTATGGATATGGGCATCATCTCAGAATGCTCATGTCACAGATGTTCTATCTGTTTTCTGTTTCCAATAACACAACACCACAGACTTGTTAAGTTATAAAGAAAAAGAAATTTATTTTGGCTTACAGTTCTGGTTCATGGTCAAGGGGCCACATCTAATGATGGCTTTCTTTCTGGTGGAGTCCTGAGCTAGCACAAAATGAGAGGCTCTATTTCTTTTTGTATAAAGCTACCATTATCAGTTATGGGGGCACCCCACTAATGACCTTATCTAATCCTAGTATGTCCCAACGTTCCAACTCTACACATCAGAGACACACTGAATTTCCACCTTCTTAATACCTCACAATGGGGATTAATTGAGGACACCAGTTATGGTGTGGACAAGACATATTCAGATTTACATAATGATCACACTCACGTTTAAGGGCTTCAAGACAATGGAAGTAGTGGAAGAGTTTAGTATTGGAAATGGCTAATTCTGAAAGAATAGGCAAGTGGTATGGTTTGAAGTATATAGGGTATAACTCTCTAAAATCTTTCCCAACACAAATATCTAGGTTAGAAATTTCACTATTAGTGCTGGGGGTGTGGCTCAGTGCTAGAACTCTTGCCTAGCATGTGTGAAACACTGGGTTCAATTCTCAGCACCACATATAAATAAATGAATAAAATAAAGGTCTATCAAAATCTAAAAAAATTCTTAAAGAAATTTCACTGTTAAATATTCTATCCTTTTTACTTTATTCATCTGAATTTACTAAAATTCAAGGACAAGATCCTAAGACTTAATTTCTCAACTGATAAAGCCTTAGTTTACATCATATGGTGCACAAAATCAAGATGGGCTAGTATGATGAGGCATAGAGTGATACCTCAGGTTTGGAACCTGATAAAATTGAGGACAGGAATATCTTCAACCATTATATTCTACTTGCAATCCTACTCTCAACAGATCTTACGTTGCACATATGCCCTGATAAATCCTTCATAAATTTCTCCATGATATACCTAGAGAGTGCATTGTTCTTTCACTGAAGCATATGAGTACTTGCACACACATGCATATGCATGGATTCCTGCATATGCATACTCATGTATACACATACTCACATAACTTGTCATTCTTATCTTGCTACATATGTTTATTTAGATAACTTGTTCTGTCTTTTCCTTTTCATTCCTCCTATTCTACTGGCTGCAACAGTCCAAATAAGATCCATACCAGATAACAAGGTGCCAGGAGCTATGCTTCTCTATATAAGCTATGCTGCTTTATAAAGCAGTGGTTTTCAAATTTGTTATGAATTTCTCAAGATTCTGCATAGGTATTTCAAAGACAAAGGTGATTCATGACAGGTAAGGCTCTAGGTCTCCAATTACATCTTCATTGAGAAAAGTTCTTGGTTTCATATATTTCATATATGAGCTAGTTTAGTTTCATAGGGCAACCACCAAAGCTTTGTGTCTTAAAACAACAGAAATTTATTGTTTCACAGTTTCAAGGATAAGAAAGCCAAATTTATGGTGTCAACAAGGTCATGCTTCCTCTGAGGCCTGTAGGGGGAAGTTTTCCTTGTCTATTCCTATCTTCTGGTTGTTTGCTGGCAATCTTTGTCATTACTTGGCTTGTAGGTGCATCATTCTGATCTTTTGCCTTCACAAGACATTCTCCCTGTGTCATTTCACACAATCTTCCCTCTGCATGTGTTTGTCTGAGCCCAAATTTCTGCTTTTTATAATGATATCAGTCATATTGGATTAGGACTTGTCCTTATCACTTCCTTTTAACTCAAATAGTACTGTAAAGACCCTGTCTCCAAATGAGGTCACATTCTGAGGTATCAGGATTATCACTTGAACATATCTTTTATGAGGGGGACACAATTAAACCTATAAAACCAACCTTCCATGTAAAATTTGTTTAGGAAGTAAAAGGGGTTCTATGACTTTAAAATCTAAATGTTTCAGAAACGTGTCTCCTCTGTCTCTATTCTGTATCCTAACACATGGCTGCCATCCTTTGCAAAGGAATGTTGACCAGATTCTAGAAAAACAGCAACAATGGACTGACAGAATAGGAATATTCAGGGGTTCTCAACTTCAAAGATATTTGAAGTCTTTGGTGTGGCTTGTGTACTAACTGAGCTCTCTCCCAAGGACAATATGGTTTGTGCCTAGGGTAAATTACACTCTTTTTCTGATGAAGGAAAGAAGAATCCTCTTTCTGATGATTGACTTCCAGGTGTCTAGTCACATCTGAGGAAGATGGTCAATTCTGACTACTTTTGCAGGAATACCTTTTCTCACAACCAAGCTAATAATTAGTATCTCTAGTGTCAGGAGGACCATATAAAAAACTGCTCTTTTAAGAAAGTAGGATGGAGAACAGACCTTCCACTTGCCTAAGAATAGTTTTTTTTACCACAATTGCAGTGCCTTTTCTTTATAAGGAGTTTGTTTTCCAGAGCATCTCTGTAGTAATTTAACACACTAGTTCTGAACAAATTACTACTGTATAATAAATGATTTTAATATCAAATTTATATTTTCCATAAAGGAACAACTTATATGACTCTGAAAGGGTTATCAGGACCTATGGAGAAAAGAATCAATGAAATCTATACAGACAAGTACATGTAAAGAAAGGGTTCAATGAGAACTTCAAAAAATTAATTGAGTTCCACCACTCGGTTGGACCTACTACACATAATTTAGAGGTAAGGTTGCCCTCCTGAGAGTAGAAAGAGAAAATGCCAATGGTACAAGTCCGTTGGGGAAAGTTTTGAAAGGAAAGTGATATCGTATGTGGTATTAGTGGGAGATAGAAACAAAGTAGAGGCAGGTTAGCCACTTCTTTTCTTCACAATTTCTGAGCCTGGGAATTGAAGAAGTTTCCCTACAGTAAGTTAGGAAGTAAGGAAAGATAGCTTAACATTAACAAGGTTGTGCTTGGTTCCAGAAGGCAGACCAGCTTATGAAGCTATCAGGAACATGTCCTCATCTCATTACTTCTCTCTAAGAAATCTTAGAAAATCATGGATAGAGGACCATATGATAAAGCTCCTCATGGTGCATCTAAACTAAAAGTTGCTCACACTCACCACTTCTTGAATTCAGTTGTCATCAGAGAGAAGCAAGCCTCTCACATTTGTACATATTTTGTACTTCCCCTCAAATTTTTTGATAATAACAATTTTTCTGCATGCTATATCTCATGTAGATAATTTTTTCTCTGTGTCAGGGACAAAACATCAAGGGCATGTATTATGAGAACAAGTTTCAAAGTACTTAACAAAGTATTAGACACATGGAGTGAATATCATGGATGCTTTGTTTTCCTTTTCCATTTTCTATAGTAAGATACGATTAGGCACTGCCACCTCATATTTTATCTCTTTCAGTTATAGGCTAAATCTGCTACTTGAGTTCGTGGGATTATTAGGAACTTTCTGGATGAACTCTAGTCTCAGTCTTGCCTCTGAACATTTTCCTAGTCCTTCCTCCCTTACATTTTCCCTCTATTACCCTTCAACTAGGTCTGGTTTATGGAAGAACTTCCATAATTACATCAGTTTCCACAACAGATTATCTTCTAGACTTCTAATCTGAAGTTTACCTAACTCTGTCTTTTGTTGTTTCTATCCACTGCTGTATTCAGGGGTTTTTCAGGACAGTCACAGCTCTAACCATAATTTCTTCTTGTACTAAAGTTTTTCCTATATCCTTCTTACTTAATAATTTTTAAATAAATAAATAAAGTTTTATTATCTCCCAGAACTCATTGTTCTTTTGGAGCTATACTATTTGTGTCAACCATCTTCTTCCCTATTGTTAAGACAAATATATATACCTCAAGCCATTTAAATTAATCTAAACAATAAATTTATTGAAAAGTACAGAATATAATTTATATAAAATCTCTCTTTTCGTGTGTGTGTGTGTGTGTGTGTGTGTGTGTAGAAAGACTAGGTTACAAGAATCACAAAACACTTCCTTAATAAATCCTTACTAAATCTCTGATTTGATAATGATAGGAAAGGTTGATAAAATTAACATTTAAAAGTAAGTTAATGAATAGATTCAGATAGAAGGATCATAAGACTATTTTTCAGTATTCAATTCTGCCACTAACACACAAAAGCAGCCATAGAAAACATATAAACAATTTGAGGCGACCACATTCTCAAAAAATTTATTTGCAAAACTAGGTTGTAAACCAGATTAGACCCACAGACCAGAGTATCTAGGCCCTCCAATATATTTTCTGTATTGTTTGATGTAACAATAATGACAGTGGTGATGGTAGTGGCTATGGTTATAATAATGATAAATATCTTCTATTGAGTACTTACTGGACTTTTGCATTATTCAATCATTTATTCTTCATATCACCTCTATGAGGTAAAGCCTAATTCCAGTCATATAGTACAGATAAGGAAATTAAGGTAAGGAATAGTTAAATTCGAAAAGGAGTGATCAATGAAAACCTAATAATATATACACATTAAAGATTTAAATGTAACACTATAATCTATGAAAACATTAGAAGAAAACATAGGAGAAATACTTAGGACACTTACCTGGGCAGTTTTTCTTGGATATATTTTATGGTTTGAATGTGAAGTGTTCCCCAAAAGCTCATGTGTAAGATAATGCAAGAAGGTTTAGAGGTTGAAATGATTGGGTTATGTTAACCTTGACCCAATCAGTGAATTAATTCCCTGCTGGAAATAACTGAGTGGTGATTGAAGGCTAGTTGGAGGATGAGACTCCCTGTGGCTATGCCTCTGGGATATATATTTGGTAAGCTGAGCTTATTCTCTGTCTATCTGCTTTCTGATCATCATTTGAACCACTTCCCTCCACCACACTCTTCCTCCATGATATTCTGCCTCATCTGAAGACCTGAGGAGTGGAGCTAGCTGTCTATGGAGTGAGTCTTCTGATACTGCGAGCTCCCAAATACACTTTTCCTCCTCAAAATTATTCTTGTAAGGTCTTTTAGTCACAACAGTGAAAAAAGGTGACTAAACCAAAATATCCCATGAAGCACAAGCAACCAAAGAAAAAATTTACAAATGTGATAACACCAAACTGAAAACCTTCAGTACAGCAAAGAAAGCAATCATCAAAGCTAGAAGACAACCCACAAAATGGGAGAAAATATTTACAAATTATACATACAATAATGGGTTAATACTCAGAATATATAATAACTCAATAACTCAATAGTAAAAATATAATAAACTAATTTTTAAAATCATTGAAATAACCTAAATAGTTACTTCTCAATAAAAAGATATAAATAGTCAAAAGTTATTTGAAAAAAATACTCTATATCACTAATCATCAGGGAAATTCAAATAAAAAAATGAGATACTGCAACAATCCAGATAAAATGGCTATTATCAAAATGACAAAAATAATAAATTCTGGCAAGGAAGTAGATAAAGGGGGATTATTTTTCACCATTGGTGAGAAGATAATTTAGCATAGCCATTATAAAAAATAGTATGTGAATTTCTCAAAACACTAAACATAGTATTTTTGTATAACTGAACAATTTCAACAAGTCATATATCCAAAGGAAATTAATAAAATATGCTTGTTTAATAGAAATTTACACTCCAATTTTACTGTATGAAATTTATTCAAAATAGCCAAGATATAGAATCATCTTGTTGTGTATTAAAGGGAAAGTGGATAAAGAAAATGTAGTATATATACATAATGAAATAATATTCAACCATAAAAATAATGAAACTGTCATTTGGGACAACATAGATCTTTTTAGAGGCCATTATGTTAAATGGAATAAGTCAGAATAGAAAAATAACCACCACATGATCTCACTTATGTTTGGAAACTAAAAAAGCTGATCTCACAGAAATTGAGATTAGAGTAATGGTTACAAGAAGTTGGGAAGAATACAGAGGAAGGGGAATAGAAGTTAGCCAATGAGGCAAATGTTACAGGTAGACAAGCAGTATGCATTGTGATATTCTATGGCATATTCAGGGGAAATATAAAAAACAATAATGTATCACATATATCAAAATAGGAAAGAGGATTCAATGCATTTACTGTAAATAAATGATAATTACCCTGGTTTGATCATTACTGAATATACAAATGAATCAAAACTTGACATTTTACCTGACAAATATGCATAACTATAATGTGTCAATTGATAAAACTAATTTTTAAAAATCGGGTTAAGAATTAGAATTCAGTCTCAGCTCTGAAGTTCTAAAAGTTACTTAACCTCTCTAAATCTCAGTTTATTTCTTTTTTAAGATAGCAGTAAAAACAGTATCTGCCTTGTTTCACCTGCAACAGTGATAGACTAAATGAATATGAAAGTGTATTGCACAATGTAAAGTTATTTTAGAAGTATAAATTATCATGATTATTAAAGATATTTACATCTTGCCTCATTCTGAAAAGTATTTGAGGTGACATATTATTAGTTATTGACTCTTATTCTAATAGTACACATTCCTCACTATTATCCAAAGAGAAATGATTACTTATACTGGGCAACTGATTATTTGAAAGGCTGACTCATATCAAATATGGCAGGAATTCTTCCTTTCTTATGGACAATTTGACACAATTTGTGTCAAGTTATGTCTATGTCTCAGCCAGAGAAAAAAGTATGAATGTTTGAAAACACTTTAATGGACAAATTTAACTCAACTTACCCAAAACCAATCTCATTGTACTCAAAATTGACTCTTAGCCAGGCACAGTGGTGCATGCCTATAATCCCAGTGGCTCAGGAGGCTGAGGCAGGAGGATCACATGTTCAAGGCCAGCCTGATCAACTTAGAGAGGCCCTCTGTGACTTAGTGAGACCCTCTCTCAAACTAAAAAAAAGGGCTGTGAATGTGGATCAGTGGTTAAGTGACTCTGGGTTCAAACCCTCATACAAAAGAAAGGAAAAAAGAAAACCTGACTCTTATTCATGAGTTATCAATCTCAGCTAATTATTTATTCATGCTCCTAGTAATCCAGTAAAGAAACCCTTGCATCTTCATTTCTTATTTTTTTCAGCTTCCCCCAACCAACAATTTCCAAGTCTCACCATTTCTGTCTCAAGTCATCACTTTTACTTGGACCACTGCCATTGTCTTCTAATTCATCTCTTGGTATCCCCTCCATTATAATTTTCATCACTTTTCTAATTATCTTGCAGGAATGTGTCTTTGACTGTTTATGTCTCTCTTCTCAGAGCCTTCAGTCTCTTTGGCACATCCTCCACAATTCAGACCCAAGTGTCCTTTCTTGTTCAGTGCCAATCACTTCTACTTTTTCTCCTAGGGAAGAATACACTAGGGAAGAATACATTCCCATTTTTCATCTTCTAGAATCTTCCACATTTCTTGATTCATTATCCAGTTCATTTATCTTAAAAACCAAGAACAGTGCTACACTACCATTTCACTAGTTCTCTGTGACTAGAAATGCCCCTCTGTTTTACCAAAGTGAAAAAACTAAACCTACTTAGATGATGTAGCCTGGAGGTGCTTAATGTAATCACACCTTCAAAATTCTTTTTGACATACAATGTAACATATTCCCAGATTCCTGTGATTAAAAAATAGATATTTTGGGGAGTTAATAGCAAATACTCAACAAATGCTATTTTGGGTAACCACTTAATAATATTGTGTGATAATTAAATAATATGATCTTTATAAAATATCCATTACTGTGTTAAGAATGTAACCTACACAAAATTTTCCCCAAATAATTTGTGAAAGAAGTTACACCAATGATGAAACCAGTTATATTCTCCACTTAGCATGTAGGTAGCTGGGATTAATGAATGAAAAATTTTATGAAAATCCAGGCCAAAGTAAACTTGAACTTGCTATTCAAATGAATGTGATCAATGATTGTGAAGTTTTTTAATGGTAAAATATGACTGTCCCTTCTCCAAATAAGATGTGTTTGAGTTGCATGTATGGTTTCCCACTTCCTTCTCTGTACTTGTAAACTTTCCTTCACTGTGACAAAATGTCTGAGAAAAACAAATTAAAGGAGAGAGCATTTATATTGGTTTACAGTTTTTCAGTCCTATGACAATTGACTTGAGTTTTTTCTGCGATATGAGAGGCAGAACATCATTGTGGGGAGTGTTTGGTAGAGCAATGTTTCTCACCTCATGGTGAATGGGAAGGAGAGAAAGACAAAGAGTGAGCCAGTAGTGGAGAAAAAAATATATCTTCTAAAGGCACACCCCTGGTGGCTTACTTTCTCCCAACTAGGTCTCACATTCTAAAGTTTGCATCATCTCTTAATAGCACCACAGGTTGGCAAATAAGCTTTTATCACATGGTCTTTAAGGGGACATTTCGGATCTAAACCAATAATTCCCCTGGCCCACAAAAACTCATGCCCATCTCATAATGCAAAATTAACTTAGTCCATCTCTAAGAGTTTCCAAAGATTCAAAAGCTAAAGCATTCCTCAAAAGCCCAAGTCTAGAGTCTCCTCTGAGATTCAAGGGAAACTCTTAGTTTTGAGCCCTTATAAAATCAAAATTAAATATGCGTATTGCAAACATACAATGGTGAGACAGTGTCCACATTTCCATTCCAAAAAGAAGAGACAGGAAAATAACAAGGAAGAACAGGATGCAAGCAAGAAGGAAACCCAACAGGACAAACTATAAATCTTATAGCTCCATATAAAGCATCTGGGGCAAGTAGTAGTAGGATGTAGACTTCAAAGGTCTCAGGGAGAGCCACTCATATGGCCTTCCTGGCTATATTCTACATGATCACTCTCTTGGACTGACTCTGCTTACTGTCTGTAATTTCCTTTGGCAGTTGTTCCACATTCCTGGAAACTCTAATTTCCTGGGGGTCTCCACTACATCTTCAGATTCCCTCTCACAGCTTCATGAATCACCGCTCAGGAGCTGTCACACACTCCCTGGATTCACAAGACTTCCTTTGAAATCTCAATGCCCCATAACTCTTTCATGCTGCATGCCTACAAAATCAGTATCAGGTGGGTGATACCAAGGTCTGCAATCAACTTGAGAGGTACTGTAGTCTACCTGAACCATGGCTGAGTCAGTCTCTGAGTAGCTAGACAGCTAAAATTGGTGACGTAAATCCTAAGGGAAACAATTTCCAGATGACCTTTTGGGACCAGTTGGTCCAGAGATTTTCTTCTTAAATGAAATGTTTACAGCTTATACCTTTCAGTCTGTGAGAGGTGGATTCTTACCAATTCCTGAGATTCTCTTAAGACAACTTTGCTATTATACTGGTGCAAAGTGCTTAGTCTCAATTTAATGGTATTAATTTCCTCAGCAACCACACTTTCCTTGGCCCCAACATTACACTTGCTTCTGTTCTGGTCAAACTGCAAGATTTTCAAATCTTTCCACTCTGCTCTTTACTCATGATTCTCAGTGTAAACCTGGCTAAAAGCAGCCAGCAATATTCCATGTCATTACCTGAATGCAATTCTGCCCTGAAATTTCCTCTGCCAGATTAATTAATCCATCATCTTTAAACTTAACCTCACATAAAATCTCAGGATCTCATGAATATAGTCTTTTGTGTCCATATTCCTATTGCATTCTAGTCTTCTGAGTTCTCTCCAGAATCACCTATTGAGTTCTGCTTATAATATTCTAAGATATCTCTAGCCTGCTTCTCCAGAATTTTCAAAACTCCTTCCACAAACCAGTGCCAAAGGCTTCTGAACTACCTGGTCCAGTAGAGTCACACTGTAGTTTTCTGTATTGGTCAGCTTTGTATTTCCATGGCAAAATACATGAAAAGAAAACTTAAAAGAATAAAGATTTATTTTGGCTCCTGGTTTCAGAAGAATCAGCTCATGCTTACTTAGTTCTGTTGTTTCTGGGTTGTTTTGAGGCAGTATCTGATGGCACAGAGCATATGGTAGAGCAAAGCTGCTCACTCCTGGTGGTCAGGAAGCAGAGAGAAAGAGAACTGATGCTGAGGACAAAAAAATCACCTTCAAAGGCACATCCCCTAGTGACATACTCTACCAATTAAGCCTCACTTTCTAAAGGATGCACCATCTCCTAATAACAATACATGTTGGCAAGAAAACTTTTGTGTGTCTTGAGAGTAATATCCAAAATATTATTCTCTCCTAATCCTACTTGGGAATTTCTGAAAAATGTGGATGCATATAATCAATTGGAAATGCATTAAGATAGCAGCCAGAAAGGGAAAAAGTTCTAAATCAACAGCCTCGAAAAAAGAGATGAAAGAACTGTGGCCAAATAAACATGAGGAAACAAATAATTTATGCTGTGGAAGGGAAAGCTGACTTACTTGTGAAGATAGAGAGAACAGTAACAGTAGGAGTCTATCAGAAGATAGTTTACAACTGACTAGAAGAACTTCCTGAGTAATTTGACAATAGAATGATAGCAGACTGATTTCTTCATTACTGGAAAAAACTTAAGCGAAAATTTAGCCATGTATACCAAGGAGAACACTAACATAATTTACATATCAAATCAGAAATCTTTAACCCCATATCTCGGATAGATTTTCAGAGATCCATAAAATTTTTCACATTTTTATTCATGTATCATTATTGTACATAATGGTGGAATTCATTGTTATATATTCATGTATGAACACAATATAACAATAAATTTGGATAACATCACTTCCCTAGACTTCACTTTTTCTCCCCCTTCTCCCATTTCCTTGCCCCTTTCCTCTATTGTACTGATCTCCCTTTGATTTTTCATGAAAACCCCCCCACACCTTTCTTTTCCTTTTTTTCTCTAGCTTCCACATGTGAAAGAAAACATATGATCCTGTCTTTTGTGTTTTGACTTATTTTTCCACCCATTTTCCTGCAAATGACATAATTTCATTTTTCTCTGTGATTGAATAAAACTCCATTGTGTGTATATACCACATGTTCTTTACCTATTCATTCACTGGAGGACCCCTAGACTGGTTCCATAGTTTGGCTATTTTGATTTGGGGTGCTATAAACATGGGTATGCATGTATTACAACAGACTGATGACTTTATTTATTTAGGATGAATACTGAGGAGTTAGTTGTTGTTTAGATGTGAGATGTTCCCCAGAAGCTCTTGTGTGAGACAATGCATTGAAATGGAGGTGAAAGGATTGGCTTATGAGAGTTGTAACATAATCATTGCATCTGCTGATAGGTATTAACTGAGTGGTAACCATAGTCAGATAAGGTGTGGCTAGAAGATACAGGTCAATAGGGTGGTCTTGCCCTTGGAACATATATTTTGTTTTGGTGAGTAGAGCTCTCACTCTCTACTTCATGGGGACATGCCCTGAGCCACATTCCTTGGGGACACTCTTTCACCATGGTGTTCTGCCTCACCTCAAGCCAAAGTGGAGACCACCATCTAAGTACTGAGATGTCTGAAACATGAGGCCCCAAATAAGTTTTTTTCTACTCTAATTGTCCTTGTTAAGTTTTAGGGCACAGCACTAAGAACCTGACTAAAACAGAATTGGTACAGTTGGGTCTTATCTAGGTCCATGTCTAGTTTTTTAAGGAACATGCATACTGATTCCCATAGTGGTTGTATTAATGTACAATCCCAACAAAAGTATAAAAGTGTTACTTTTTCTCCATCCTCTCCAGCATTTATTGTTGTTTGTATTCTTAATGACTGTCTTTCTGACTGGCATGAGATAAAATCACAATGTAGAATTTATCTGCATTTCCCTAGTAGCTAAAAATGTTGAAGATTTGTTTTCATGTATTTGTTGGCGATTTGTATTTCTTCTTATGAGAAGTTTCTGTTTAATTCATTTCATCATTTATTAACTGGGTTATTTGTGGGGTTTTTTTGGTGTTGAGATATTTTAGTTCTTTAAAAATTCTGGATTTTAATCTCCTGTCAGAAGAGTAGCTAGCAAAGACTTTCTCCCATTTTCTAGGGTATTCATATTCTAGGATTTCACATTTTTAATTATTTCCTTTGCTACAAAGAAGCTTTTTAATTTGTTGTTATCCCATTTATTACCTCTTGGTATTATTTCCTGAGCTTGAGGAGTTCTTTTGAGAAAGTTGTTACTTATTTCTGTTTGTATACTGGTATGGTGACCCTATATTTTCTTCTAGGAGTTGCATATTTTCTGGTCTGATTCATAGGTCCTTGATATATTTTGAGTTGATTTTTGTTGGGGGTGAGAAATAAAGGTCAACTTTCATTCTTTACACATCAATGACCAGTATTCAGAGCACCATTTAGACTACTTTTCCTCCAATGTATGTTTTTTATACTATTGTTAAGGATCAGGTAACTGTAGATGTGTGGGTTTGTCTTTATGTATTCTATTCTGTATTGTTTGTCTGTTTTTATTCCAGTACCATGCAGTTTTTGTTACTATAGCTCTGTAGTATAATTTGAAGTCAGGTATTGTGATGCCTCTAACATTTATATTTTGGCTTAAAATTGTTTTGGCTCTTCTGGGTATTTTTTTTTCTTCCAAATAAATTTTAGGACATTTTTTACTAAAAAATTATTAGTATTTTGAATTATGTTATTAGTATTTTATGGGGATTTTATTTAATCTATATATTTCTTTTGGTAGTGTGGCTATTCAAGAATATGTGAGGTATTTCCATCTTCTTGTGTCTTCTTCAAATTCTTTCTTCAGTGTTCTATAATTTCATTATAGAGGTATTTCACTTCCTTGTTAAGATTTACATCTAGGTATTTTTGAGACTATTGTGAATGGAATTGTTTTCCTAATTTCTTCAGGAGATATAGTATTGGTATATAGAAAAGTTATTGATTTTCATATATTGATTTTGTAACTGCTGCTTTGTGAATTTGCTTATTTGCTCTAACCATCTTTTGGTGGAGTTTTCGGAAGGAGATCCATAAATTTTGATGAGAAGTACATTTTTATTTGTGCTAACTTCTGATTAAAATTTACTAGTTACTTCAATTATGAACATAGACAACAAATTGGAAGAGTAATAATATTTAAAATATGTCACTTAATAAAAACCACCAATTACTTTGTATTACATTAGTGTAATACAATAAGTTTAAATTTATTGCAGATTCTGGACATAGTGTGTATGTTCATCCTTAATTTGAAATTTTAATAGATATTGGTCCAACCAGCACAATATATATATATATATTTTTTAAGATGGAAACTCATATGTTACTGGCTCCTTCATATTTCAATATAATTGTTTCTTTGTAATACTAGAGTTTATTTTATACATTTCCAAATATTACTTTGAAAAATGGCAAAAGGGATTCAAGGCACAGAGTATGTTACAATTTCCAAGAGTAAGTTTGCTTAGATGACTTCTAATGTTCCCTCCAAATCTGAGATTCTAGAATGGCTGTCAGGAAGAAACCTGTGTGAGTTGTGTGTCATGACTGAATGTTCACCTTTCAAACATGTAATCTCAAGTTACATGGGAAGCCTTTGAGGAAACAAGAATTATATGGAATTTGAGGACAGGGCAAATAAAGTCTAAATTCCTACCTGATTGTGAAAAAAACTGCAAATGTTCTATAATTAAAAGGCTTCCAAATGACAGCTTCTTCTAAAACAACCTGTCATAAGATTTCAATATTTGGAAAAACCCAGTTCATACCTGAAATATGAAAAATGTATTTGAAGGAAGAAGAAGAAAGACTCTAACAGAGATTAATACCATATGTGATCATGCCCAAATAGACTTCAGAACAGAACTAGACTGAATGTTATCTGAAGCCAACTGAGAAATGGAAATAGTGACACAGAAAAGCTACATTACTTCACACACTAGCTTATCTAACATTTGCAGCAAATCTTTAAGTGGAAGAAAGGTCATTTTCACCCCCACCTCACTTTATAGTTTGAAGAAACTGAAGTTTGACTCCAAGGATAAATTAGTGGTAAGTAATTGAACGAGAATTTGATTGCAGTCAATGCTACTACACACAACATTATGATATTACTGAAGTTTTAAAATACAAATGCAAGTTGTCTTCAATAACTACTAGGTTTTCCTAAAATATGTTGTTTGTGTGTTTGTGTCTGTGTGTGTGTCCACGAGTGCACATGTGAGAAGTGGGGTGGAAGGAAGGAGAGACAGTTAGTATAGGGTGGGAAATGGGTGGATGACAGGATGTGCTACTTAGTCACTGAGTATGACCAAAGAATGAGCTTCATGAGGTCAAGAAACTCAACTATTTTCTTCTTCATTGAATCCTGACAGCCTGGAATTAGACTGACACATAAATGTGTGAACTATACAAAAGCTTTTTAAATGAATGAATTAAAGGCTAAATGTATTATTTTATTTAATAATAATTTTATAAAAATATTACCTGATTATGGTATGAATGAATCCATGTATCCCAAATAAGGAAGTCCTTTTCTGAGGTAAAGAAAGGTAGAGGGAGAACAAGAATGAGAGGAAGGAAGGAAAAGCAAACTCAGAGAGTTTGAGCAAAAGCCTGGATTCTTTCCTTTAAATCAGAAGCATATTGGTCAATATAGCCCTCCAGAATCTCCCATCAGAGGTTGAGTAATGGCAGTTGTAATTGGGATCGTCTTTCAGAATTTAGTGAGAAAGTCAGGAGATATATAAGACATGACCTAACAATCCAGAACCTTACATTTGTGCAAAGATGTAGGAAGCAGGCCAAAGGGTGAAGAAACTAAAAAGAAATATTCCTTATTGCTGTAATGCACTCCTTTGTGCTACAATTATCGACAATGAGATACAGAACAAAAATGAAGATATTCACATTTTCTCTTCTGACCCTCAGCTCAATTTTAGACTTAAAGAATGTTCTCAAATAGTTACCATGACCCAAATGTGTACTGATAAGGGCTCTTTCACTCATCTCTGAAAACACAAGAAAGCAGAAAAATCTTTGATAAGAGAAAGAATAAACTGACTGCAGACTCACTGCCTGTCTACATCTATGTGTATGTATTTTCTATGCCAAAAGATCAACTAGTCAGTTCAGAAAAAAGAAAGAAAGAAAAAGTAAAACCATCAAACTTTGACTAGTCAGTTTGATGTAAAGCCCAAATTGCCCATGTAGACCCAGGCTGAATTGAAAGAACCAATCTTCCCACCTCCTTCTTCTGTTTCATGGGAACTCGGTATATGAAAGGGAATAAAAGTATAAGCGTAAATACAGCTATTGAAAAACTCTGGATGATGCCTTACCAAATCTCATTTATATAAATTGGACTTACAGAGTCATTCCAAAGGTATAGCAAATCTTAGCAATTCATTCTTACCAACTTGGATCTTTAGAGCTCTAGAGGTCTTAGAGACCATTATATATATAACCTGAGGCCCAGGGGATCTCATACACTAAGCTAGTAGAACTCAGTATAAAATCCAAATTTCCAAAATGCTCTAAATTATCTGGGACTCTGGACATTTACAAAGGTAACTTTTCTGCTATTCTGGGGGAAGCTGATGCTTTATGCTTCAAATAATCTGAAGACAGTTGTGAACTTTCCAACTTCATCTCCAAAAAGCACATATGTAAGTATAATTTTGCATACATTGTGAAGGCCTAAGATACCTCAGGTTAAGAATATTTGCCTAAAGGCACAGTTAGATCTCTAAATTCTCTTCTGTTTTCCAGTGGAAGATGTAAATACAACAACTGTATCTTTGAGGAACTGCCATGCACCCCAACCCCAGACCAGCTAATTAAGACCAGATGTGGCCATGTCTATTTTGAAAAAAGAAGTTCACTAAGTAACTAAAATAATAGAAATAAGATGAACAGAAGCACAAATCATTTAAATAGTTTGCATATATTTTTGAATTCAATTATCTAAATATGAATGACTTGCTTAATGCAAGTTTTGTAGATATAGCAGAGTATATTCTAGCTCACCCTAAAACTATAAAAAAGGTCACTAGCCAAGTTTCCATAATAAATTCTAATATGTTCTATATTAGCACCTATAATCAAAACTCTTTTTAAACATGGCCTCTGGACTTAGGTGAGGAAGATCATTTTAAAACTGAAACCCAAGAACCTATTCTCTCCTCACTCCTGGCACCTACACAAAATTTATTTATTTTATTTCTTGTTCTATAAGGATCTATGGTCTTCATCCGTGAATTCAAAGAATGTCAACAGTGTCTGGGTCTCCTGGGATAAGGAAATTCTGAAAGAAGTTGTTTTCTCAGGATCAGAACTCAAAAAGTCCTGACTCATTATAATCCTTTGTTTTTTTTTTTTGTTTTTTTTTTTTTTTGTAAAGTACTGGGGATTGAACATATGGGTGCTCAATCACTGAGCTACATCTCCAGCTTCCTTTTTTAATTTTATATTTTTGAGACAGTGTTTCACTAGGTTGCTGAGTCTGGTTTAGTACTTGTGATCCTCCTGCCTCAGACTCCCAAGAAACTAGGATTACAGGTATGTGACACTGCACCCAGCTTTGACCCATTCTAATATTTTCCTGACCTATTTCTCCATAACCTGTTGTGCATGTTCAAAACGTATGTACCAGAAGGAAGGCAGCAGTCCCTTAGATCTTTTGGGAAGATGAGATCATATTTGAATGAAGTGAATTAATAAACTCCCTGAGTTCCTCTCCACTATTTAATACTCATTATCTGAGAAAATACAATTTGTGTATGCAATATCCCAACTAGATCCTGTTGATCTATTTGTCCTATAGCTCAGGTTTTCTGCTTCACCCACTTAGGAAAGATTCTGATTTCTCACTCAGGTAGTACATTCTCCTTTTCTGAACATTCTTCATATATGATCTTAAGATCCCACAATGCCTTAATTACACATGCATGGTGCTGGTACTGACTCTTATGGGTAATTTCTGTGAATTAGAAACAGTTACTCCTTGGGTTTAGCCCTATACCAGGGCATATTGACCCAATTCATCTTCTCAACCAGACATGGTGTAGTGAGCAATCTAACCAGTTATATGCAGCAGCATTGAAGATTCACTAATGCTGACTCTCATATATAATATATGGATGTGTACTTGTGCAAGCATTTGGGAAAAAATTGTGGTTTTACCACTTGAGAAAGAATTGAAGACTTCTTTGCAGAAGTCTTTGATATTTTCTGTAATAACTAAACAAATGAGAGAAGGAAGAAAGGAAAGAAAGAAGCAAGGATGGACAGTAAGAGGGGTTTTGAAAAGTGAGAGATTTACAGAGCTTACATCACTGACTAAAGTGCACAAAGATGAAGGAGGCAAGGTGCAGGGATAAGACAGAATTTATCTAACAGTGTTTGAGAACTTATTGTGAACCAATCATTCTGCTAGGTATTTCAAAAGGATCATATTATAACAACACCTCACAGTCCTACAAGATAATAGTTCAGTTTTAAAAATTACTTTTACTGTAAAGTACACATAATATGAAATTTATCAGCTGAACTATTTTTATTATGATAAAGACAAAAAACTGATAATCTTGACCATTTTAAGTGTTCATTTAAATGGTAGTAAGTACATTCACATCATTTTGTAAATATAATAACTATTTTTTCTTATTGCATAAAATGAATTCTGTACCCATTAAACAATAACTCCTCATTCCTCCTCCCAACAGCCCCTGGCAATCACCATTCTATTTTCTGTTTCTCTGAATTTGACTGTTCTAGATACCTATACACTATTCTAGAAATACCTTATACATGTAGAATCAAACTGTATTTGTCCCTTTGTGACTTGCTTATTTCACTTAGCTTAAGGTTGTAAAGATTTATCCATGTCGTAAGATTTCTCAGAATTTCAGTTTTAGGGTTGAATAATATTCTATTGTATGTATATACCATATATTTTTAACCATTCATCCATCAGTGGTTGCTAGGGATGGAATTTTGGCTATTGTGAATAATGCTTCTATGAACATGGGTTTAGAAAGGTTTTTTATAAATACACTGATATATATATATATATATATACACACACACACTCAGAAGTGAAATTGCTGAATTATATGGTAATGTTATTTATATTTTTAAGGAACCTCTATACTGTTTCCCATAGCAGCTGTGCCATTTTACATACCAGGCAACAGTGTACAAGATTCCAATTTTTCCACTGCTTTTTCAACATTTGTAATTTTCTAAGTTAGTACACAGAAGATAGATAGGTATAGATAGAGAGATGGATCGGTATATATATGGTAATCACTTTAGTGTGGAATAGTATCTCATTGTGGTTCATTTTGCATGTCCTAATGATTACTGATATAATGCATGTTTCCATGTTCATTATTAGTCGCTTGTGTGTTATCTTTGGAGAAGTACTTATTCACACCTTTGTCCATTGTTGTAGTCAACTTGTTTTGCTGTTGTTGAATCATAACAGTTCTTAATGTATTGAAACTATTAACCCCTTATATATGACTTGCAAATATATTTTCTTATTCCATGGACTGACATTTTAGTCCGTTAATTATGTCTTCTAATGCATAGAAGCTTTAAATGTTGAGGTAGTCCAATTTATCTGGTTTTCTTTTGTTGCCTATGTTTTCAATATATCCAAGAAACCATTGTTTAATGCATTGTCATGAAGTTTTTAACCTACATTTTATTTAGCAGTTTGAGAACTTTATTTCCTACGTTTAAGACTTTGATTCATTTTGAGTAAATTTTTGAATATGGTGTAAGGTATTCCTCACTCTTTCACATATGGATATCCAATTATCATAGCACTATTTTTTGAAATCAGTGGTTTTCCCATTGAATGCTATTTTACACCCTAATTCAAAAAATAATGTGACCATATGCACATGAGGGTTTGTTTTGGAGCTGTCTATTCTATTCCATTGTTTTATAGCTCTGACTTTATGCCATTATCACACTGCTTTTATTAATGTAACTTTGTGAAATTTTTAAATCAGAAAATGAGATTTACTACATTGTTCTTTTCATGGTTTTTTATTTTTTTGGCTATTTCAGTGTCTTGTGATTCCACAGGAATTTTGGGATGAATTCTTCTGTTTCTGCAACTAGGGTTTTGTTAGAGATTACAATGAATCTGTACATCACTTTGAATAGTATTAACATCTTAACAATATTAGGTCTTCCAGGACATGAATATGGATGTCTTTCCATTTATTGATGTCTTTAATTTCTTTTCACAATGTTTTGCAGTTTTCAGTGTGTAAGTCTTATGCTTCTCTGGTAAAGTTTTATTCTTTTTGCTTTTACTTACATTTTAAAGATGAGACAATTGAGCCTTGGTAAAATTCAGAAATAATCATACAGAGGGAGAACTGGGCTCTAAATCTAGATATATTTTGCTGTGGATGATATATACTTTCTACTATATCATGTTGCTGTTATTGATACCAAGAATATTTATCATCTATATATTCCATCAGCCAGGGACCTTTTAGACCACTATTAAATAGAAGAAGATCTAAAGTAAAAATAAATCAATAATATCAACTAGGGCACCTCTCCAACTCAATGGGGAGATAATTCATTGGTTAGAGTTTGGTGCAGCTAAGGACAATGCCAAAAGACTAATTCCCACATGGTCCTTTTAGCTTTGCTTTCTTTTATAGCTACCACAACCACTCCTAAAATCTAGGTTTAAGGAAGCCAATGACATGAGAATAGAAAAGGGGAACAAGAAAAAAACAACAACAACAGAATTACTGGGGCTTAAGGAGAATTTCATAGAAGAATAACAAATTGAAACAATACCCAAAGTATGAGTAAGAGGTCATCAATAGAGTATAGGAAGGGGATAGAGGGAGGAAGAGGGAAGGGGAGGTCGTGGAGAAGTACTGGGGAGAAAAATCTATAATAATGCTATATCCATGTACAACTATAATGTAATGAATCGTGTGTGTGTTTGTATACATACTAATAGTAATAGAAGAGAGATAAGTAGAGTAGAGCAAATTAATCTAGGGGAGGGAGAGAGGAGAGGAGGGAGATTGATTAAATTATGTTATGTGCATTTATGGATATGGCATAATGAACCCCACTATTATGTATAATCATAATACACCAATAAAAAGTGTCATCATACAGGGAAGAGGGGAAAAGACTTGCCTTATAGAAGGAATAGCTTAGTCAAAGTCATGGATGAATAAATCAAGTCATGAGATCCATACGTAGATCAGTGAGTTTGCAATGTTCATTTAAGTGAGAAAGAAGAATGATAGATAAAGGGAGAAAGGTTAGTAGGGGTCAGATTTTAAAGGAAAACTAAGTTTGCATTTGAAAAAGCAACAGAATTCAACAGAATTTGAAAACATAGGAATGATTTGTTTGCATATGAAAACTTGCATAGCTATAGCTTAGGAATATTATTCACCTCTTTCTAAATTTTCAAACATCCTGTCAGTAAATATGAAATGAAATAGTAGTTATGCTGCAGGAAGATTTATTATGGCAGGAGATTTTTGAATAATGGGCTAACATTTCTGAAATTTCTTGTCCTACTAGAAGTGACTGCTATCTAAGTCTCTTCAAGTGACCTGTGGCTTATTTTTTGTATTTCTCCTAATAACCAGAGAGGGGATTGAGTAGGGGAATAACTGAAACCAGATTGCTCTTGTCCTGATCTCACTTCTTCCCTGGAGGCAGAAAAAATGGGCTTTAGTCCCTCAATAACTACCACATCTTTTGTTGGGAGCCCCATGGTGATAAAGGAGTTAATTGGAGGGGTACCCTATGTTCCTTGGAAAAAGTACAATTCACACAATACAATGTTTATGCTTTGTGTGTAATAGGTAGTATTGATGGTTTTTATGCAACACAAGCACCAGACTCAAGATGTGGGCACTGAGTCCTGCTTGTAGCTGGCTGCCCAGGGCAGGCTCTTTTCCATTTGAAAATCTCTCCTAATTTCCCAGAAATTTTCCATTCTCTTCCTTCCCTTTCTCCATTGTGGGGGCCAGGCAGTAGCTTTACATATTACCCCACTGCTGGGTTTGGGTTTTCAGAGTGTTGTCATAGTGACCCTACACTTTCTGCAGTGACCACCCATTGCCTCGAGAGAAGAAGCTGGCCAAACCCTCTCAAGTTTTTCACTTAATGTTGGCTTAATTCACAAAAGGCTCCTGCTAGCTGCATGCTTAGCTAGGGCCAGAGACCATGAACTAGAAGGAAGAAAGATAATGGAAGAAAGGCTGCCCCTAGTTTTGAGGAATATTCAGCTTGTACCTTCCACCCACAACCAAGATCAATCTCCAAGTCTCTTTTCATAGCCACCAAAAGCAGGCTGTACAAAAATGCAAAAGGACCCTTTTGTTCCTCGAATTTCCTGAAAAATTAGTTGCAACCTATCCTTCAGGTCTCATGCCTATGCCTGCAGGACCATGATGGCTGTTTATCATTGAACTACTCTCTTCCCTAGGGTACAAGATACCTCTATTCATAGAACACCCCTCTTAGTGGTAGTGAACTGCAGTTGCATTTGGAAAACTCTTTCCTTTGAACCTAGTATTTTGATGGCTCCTCACATATCTCTTATTAATGCTAAGATTTCAAAAAGTAGATCTTTAAGTCATAGAAAATAATTTCATGGGGAATAGGAAGAAATAAAAACAATGGTTTTTCAGTTGCCTTTCTAAGGGATATTTTGATAGGAAACAAACTTTCCCTTTCAAGAGAAGAAAAGAAGACAATAAATACCAGGAGGGACAGGAGCCATAATGTAGCCTTATTTTGGGGGTTAAGATCTGTTTATATCAAGCTGATTTTTCTCATGCAATCATTTATTCATTACAAGCTTGAAGGAGATTATAGCCTCCTCTCATCCAAACCTTTATAGACAAGCATTTTATTTTGAGCATATTTGCCTAAGGACATCCTCATTTCTGGGTATGTACTTCTACTGTCTCCTAACTTTTGACTCCACTTTATGTCTAGAAAACGAATTGTCGGAAAATTCTTTCTTGTTTTGAGTTGAAATCCACATCCTTTAGTACCCCCAACCCACTCAAGCCTACTAGTTTTGATTTTGAGGCCACAAGTAATACAGGTACATGCTTATTCCATCTTCCTTATAACACATCCTGCATTTTCCAGTTTAAAAAAAATCACTCTTTCCATTATTTATAGAACTGAGTACTTGCCTCTTCTTCCTGCATTTTCCTAAGAGTATGCTCTAATTTATATGCATTCCTTTTAAAGTATTACAATCAGAGGTTGAATGGAACTTCCTGATGTGATCTGAATGCCTCAGATAGTGGAACTCTAACACCTCCCTACCTTTTCTGTGTACTATAGAAATGTTTCCAGATGCCACATTTCCATTTTGAGCTATTGCATACCACTCCTGTGTAGGACATAAAAAGTATTCAGTCTTTTGAATCTGTACCCATATTCTCTGCTATATCCTCCACCTATTCTTATTCTTCCCCTCAGTGTTCAAATGGTATGTGTTGGGTCCTCTGCTACTGTACATCTTTCTATATTTTTACCTTCACTCAGATTTATTTTCAGAGCCATACAATTGGTATTCCCCTTGAGTTCTCCCTGAAATTTTTCTTTTTGCCAGTTGAGAAGTCAGCCTTCTCCTTTCTTCTAGGCCCTAAGTCTATTACCAAACTATAACAGTGCTTTAGTCATTCATCAACTTAACCTCGTATATTCCCTGACTGAACTAACACTAAAGTCAGAAACAGGTAGAAGGATAAAGGAGTTTTGAGGACTAAGTATGATTATTTTGAGCACAGATCTAAAAAACTTGTGTCTCGTTGGATTCCCTCCAAGAATAACCGGGCCTGGGCCTTTAGCCTCTCATGTGAAAGGAAGGACGAAGCTGAGGGAACCTTTACTGGGGTTAGTCCACCTCCTCATAAGCCCTCCCATACATACCAGGTTTTTAAGCTTCCAATCATGCACCTTCTTTGCTCTCAAAGGAGTATTCATTGCCTTGATTTTACAGATAAAGAAACTGGGGCTCAATGATATGAAGTAACTCACCTAATGTAACACAGCAAGTAAATGGCAAAATCTATGTAAGACATGGAAGCAAAGACCAAAATATTTTACTTCCATTTCCTTGGAATCAATCACTTGTGACAAGAGCAAACAAGAGTGTCACTTGTTCTGACTTCTCCATGAAAATAGTATAAACTCTAACCAGGAGTTCATATTAAAATACAAATAAAATTTTAAAGGTCAGAGCAGAATCCACACTTTGAAGTATCAAATAATACCTGAGCCCTGAGCCCCATGGTTTATGAGTGTTCTTAGAGGAGAAGATTCAATCTAACAGTTTTTAGTCAAAGCATTGTTACAAGCTACATTTCCCATGCCCTTAAGGCTAGGATACCAACAACTAGAAATCTTTTTAAAAAATAGAAGTGTGGTCTATTGATTAAAATCTTGTACTGGAACATATATAGTAGAATATTGACCATTTAAGACACACACAGTGCCTTAATTTGTTGTATTTCTCCTACCCATTCAAAAGGGAAAGTATTCTAGAACATAAAGCTACATGAGAAGTGTTCAGAGTTAAGAAACAAGGTCAGAATTTGAGTCCAACCCTTAATGGAATACCTTAGTTGAATTGCTTTCCTGTTTTGAGCATGTTTCTTCACTTAAAATGTTTCTACTTACCTCCCATTGATTAAGACAGAAAAGCTTCAGAATATCCATCTGAAAAATACCAGAGGCATTCATGAAAATTGTATCAAGGAATTTGTCAGAGAATGAAGAGGGAAACTTTTTGGACATATGAGGGAAGAGACTAAAAGTTCCTTCTCTCTATTGTCATGGGACTGGTGCCTCCATGCTTGGACAAGAGATAAAAATATCTGTGTTTAAGTAGTGAGAAATCCAAACAGGACTTGGTACTCGGTCACTCAACAGGCAGAATACACTTATGCTTAGAGGGCTAAGGCACCAGTGAATACATGATTGAAAAAAATATTTTTCAAAAATAATATGGTATTTAATATTAAAAAAAAGATGAAAACCCTTCAAATGAGTTATCATAGTGAAAATAATGGACTTCCTTTCACTTATTTTATGGTTCAGTATGTTTTGTTTTGAATTAAATATAGGGCACAAGATTCTTGCAATCTTATCAATATTTAGGTTTCCTACATGCTATGACCCTAAATGGCAGTAACTATAGATAATGTATCCTCTGTCTGGTGTTTTAACCTCCCCATCTCCTATTTCATGTGGCTTAATTCAATCTATGGTGGAAATACAGGTGCCTTATTGTCTTCCATCCAAGTCCAGGTCAAGGACAGCCCTGTCAAATTCCTCAACCTACCACTGCCACATGTTTGCTGTAGACAAACACTTACTGTGATGGAAGGAAATTCAAAATATATTTTGTTCTTTTTACTGACTTAAAATCAAGGGGAAAATCACCGTTATGACTATTATGGTTAGTTTTACTCAGCTATTTCACCAAAGTGACAAAAAGAAATGACAACAATTTTACAAGAGGAAAAGTTTATTTTGCTCATGGTTTTAGAGGTCTCAGTCCATAGACTGCTGATTCCACTGCTGTGGTCCTGAGGTGAGGCAGAACACCATGACAGAAGAAAGCACCTCATGACATGTCAACCAGGAAGCAGAGATAGAATGTTATACTCACCAGGGACAAAATAGAAACCCCAAAGTTACACCTCCAGCGACCCACCTCCTCCAGTCACACCTTTCCTACAATTATCACCCAGTTAATCCATTCAAGTGGATTAATGCACTGAAATAATTTCATTTCCAAAAATTCTTGCCTTGTCTCACACATGAGCATTTGGAGGACACTTTATATCCAAACCATAACCTGGTTTATTTCAATACCAGGATTTAAGGAAGCTATTAAAAGATACAGGAACTCTGAATAACTTTATTTGTTGGTTGAAGAACTATTATGTAGTATCAGACTTCTTTACTTCCAGTGTCCAATAGCTCTCACTCAAGAAGTTTCAATTTAAGTCTAAACTTCTCTTGCTACAATTTAAGCCCATTTGTTCCATGTTAATTAAAAGATTACATCAATTCTTGTTTTAGAAGAGAGGAAGGATGTTAAATTGGAAATAGCTTTGCTCTGCCAAAAAATCCCTGAATGACCAGAACCACAACCTTTCTTTTCTCTGAGTATCAAGTTCATCATCCATAAGTCAAGAAAAATAATGTTTTATTCGGAGGGATTTTGTGACCATTTAATGATAAAGCACGAATGCAAATGGTAAGCACCAATATTTGCTGTATAATAGATGTAATCATCAAAGTTTTCTCAATTCCATGTCTATGGTGACAGAACCAGTATCACAACACAGATTTTCTTATTCCTAACCCAGTTTTAGGAAGAGTGATCATATCATACTTCCGGAAGTATCTATCTGACATGCAAAGGACTAGGAACAAAGGTGAATGAGAGAATGAGGATGAACAGCCTTTAAAGGTAAATAAATGAGTTCAAACTTGATGCATAAATTAAGAAGTTATGGAAGGCTTCTGGAGTTTTGAGTTGTTGAGCAATAGGATGAATCTCCCCTCAGAGTTACTAAGAGAAGGTTGAAGATTGTTAAAAAAAAATTAGCGACCCTCGACCCCAGCCAGGATGACCAAGCTAAAAGTCTTTTCTTTTTCCTTTAGTGGATCTATTATCAATCATCTGTACAGGCTAGAAAAGCACATATTAAATGATAAGGCTGTTAAGAAGCATCACTGACCTGGTTCTGATACTATCAGAGGGCAGGAAAAGCAGTGCTTGACAACATTCCAATAAGAGCTAATTCCCAGCTGCCACAATTTCCCAAGGAGAATTCTCTCTCAGTCCTACCATGGAACTACAGTGATCTAAGCCATCAAGACAAAACTCCAACAGAAGGGATTTAAATTCCACCTACCTTGTATTTTTGAGCAGGGAATTCAAGAGTCATTTCAACCAATAATAATTCTAGACCACTCAAACAGGAAGATACATGAACAGCACAAAAGGAGAACAAGTTTAACATCCAAGCTCTTGCATTTATTTGTACTTTTTTTTCCTTTTTATCAATCTCTTTCCTTTTATTACACTTTTACTATTCTTTTTTATTTTGAAGGGGTATTGTTTTTTTTCTGTTTTGTTCACTTGGATATTTACTTATGGTTGATTTTTAATTGTTCTTTTTGTTATACATGACATTAAAATCAATTTGATAAATTTTACATAAATGTATATGCCTTATTCTACTAAGACCCCATTCTTGTGGATGTACATGATGGAGGGATTCAGTGTGGTATATTCATATATGTATATAGGAAAAATATGTCAGATTCATTCCACTGCTTTCCTTTTCCTATCCTCCCTCCCTTTCCTTCATTCCCTTTTGTCTAATCTACAGAATTTCTATTTGCTCCCCATTGCAGGTTAACTTCCACATATCAGTGAAAATATTCGACCATTAATTTTATGTGATGGGTTTATTTCAATTAATATAATAGTTCCCAGGTCCATTAATTTACTGGCAAATATCATGAAGTCATTTTTATTAATGGCTGAGCAATACTATATTGTGTATACATAACTCATTTTCTTTATCCATTTATCTTTTGAAGGGCACCTAGTTTGGCTCCATAGCTTATCTTTTTTGAATTCTGCTGGTGTACATATTCATGTGGCTGCATCACTATAGCCTGCTAATTTTATTTCCTTTGGATATATACCAAGGAGTGGGATAGTTTGGTCAAAGAGTTGCTCCATTCCTAGGTTTTTGAGGAATTTCCAGAGTGCTTTTCAGAGCGGTTGCACCAATTTGCATTCCCTCCAACGTCATATGAGCATAATATTTTCCCCACATCCTTGACAATATTTATAATTACTGGTACTCTTGACAACGGTTATTCTGACTGGAGTAAGATGGAATCTCAGTATAGTTTTAATTTGCATTTCTCTAATTGCTAGAGATGTAGAACTTTATATATATGTATGTATATATATATATATATATATATATATTTGGTGTTCATTTATACTTCTTATATTGAAAAGTGTCATTTCAGTTCTTTTACCCATTTATTGATCAGGTTATTTATTTTATTTTATTTTAATTTAAATTTTTAAATGTTTGGTCTTAAGCTTTTTGAGTTATTTGTTTATTCTTGAAATTAATGCCCTATCTGAGATGGAGGAGACAAAGATTTTCTCCTGTTTTTTACTATTTCTCTGCATGCTCTTGATTGTTTCTTCTGCTGTGAAGAAGCTTTTGAGTGTGATGTCATCCCATTTATTGATTTTTAATTTTACTTCTGTGCTTTAGGACTCTTGTTAAGGAAGTCAGTTCCTGAACTGATGTGCTGAAGTGTTGGCCCTATATTTTCTTCTAGTAGGTGCAGGGATTCTGGTCCAATGCCTTATGCCTTTGATCCACTTTGACATGAGTTTTGTGCAGGATGAGAGATAGGTTTAAATTTTCTTGTACTACATATGGATTTCCATTTTAACCAGCACCATTTGTTGAAGAGGCTATCTTTTCTCCATTGTATGCTTTTGGCTCCTTTTTCTAGTATGTGGTAACTGTATATTTGTGGGTTTTTTTTCTCTGTGTCTTCTGTTCTGTTCCATTGGTCTTTATGTCTGTTTTGGTGCCAATGCAATGGTATTTGTGTTACTCTAACTCTGTGTAATTTAAGGGCTTGCTATTGTGGTAACTCCTGCTTCACTTTTCTCACTAAGGATTCAGTTAACTATTCTGGGCCTCTTATTTTTTCAAATAAATTTTGTTACTGCTTTTTGTATTTCTATGAAGAACATCATTGGAAATTTGATGGGGATTGCATTGAATCTGTATAGCACTTTTAGTAGAATGGCCATTTTGACAACATTAATTCTGCCTACTTAATAACATCTGAGATCTTTCCAGCTTCTAAAGTCTTCCTCAATGTCTTTCTTTAGTGTTCTGTAGCTTTCACTGTAGACATTATTCACCTCTTTTGCTTGACTTATTCCCAAGTAGTTTACTTTTTGAGGTTATTGTGAATGGGATAGTTATCTAAATTCTCTTTCAGCAGTTTTGTCATTGAAGTATAGGAACTCAATTGATTTCTGGGTGTTAATTTTGTATGCTTTTAGTTTGCTGAAATCATTTATGAGTTGTAGAAGTTTTTTTGAATTTTTTTGGATCTTCTAAATATAGAATCTTGTTATCAACAGTTGGAACTTTCCTTTACCAAATAATTCTTACTGGAGTTTCAATGACTATGTTGAATAGAAGTGGTAAAAATGGACATCCCTGTATTTTTCCTGATTTTAGAGGGAATGCTCTCAGTTTTTTTCTGTTTAGAATGATTTTGTCCTTCAATTTGTTGTATATAGCTTTGACAAAGTTCAGGTATGTTTCTTCTATCCCTATTTTTTCCAGTGTTCTCAATATGAATGGATGCTGTATTTTGTCAAATGCTTTTTCTGCATCTATTGAGATAACCATGTTTTTCTTGCCTTTAATCTACTTATGTGATCAATTACATTGATTGATTTCTATATGTTGAGCCAAAGTTGCATACCTGGGATAAAACCTCCTTGATCATGTGGTACTACCTTTTGAAAGTGTTGTTTATGTGATTTGCCAGTATTTTATTAAGAAATTTTGCATCTAGGTTTTCAAATTCATTACTTGGAATTATCTGTTTATATTTTCTATACACTCCAGATTGAATTTGGGTAGGCCACATGTCACTAGAAATTTGTTCATGCCTTCAAGATTTTCTAATTTATTGGAGTATAAATTTTCAAAATAGTTTCTGATTTTTCTCTGTATTTCAGTAGTATCAGTGCTGATATAACCTATCTCATCACAGATTTTAATAATTTGACTTTTTCTTTCTTTCTTTTGGTTAACTTGGCTAGGAGTTTATCCATTTTTATTTTTTCAAAGAACCAAATTTTTCCTTTGCTGAGAGAAAGATTTTTAGTTTGAATCTATCTCAATTGTTGATTCTTGCTTTTATTTCTTGCGCTATGGGAGTCCTGTTAAGGAAGTCTGATTCTAACCAACAAGTTGAAGGTTTGGACCTACTTTTTCTTCTATAAGATGCAGGGTCTCTGGTCTGATTCCGAGGTCCTTGATCCATTTTGAGTTGAGTTTTGTGCAGGGTGAGAGATAGGGGTTTAATTTCATTCTGTTGCATATGGATTTCCAGTTTTCCCAGCATTATTTGTTGAAGAAGCTATCTTTTCTCCATTGCATATTGTTGGCCCCTTTGTCTAGTATGAGAAAATTGTATTTATTTGAGTTAGTGTCCATGTCCTCTATTCTGTACCATTGATCTACCTGTCTATTTTGGTACCAATACCATGCCATTTTTGTTACTATTGCTTTGTAATAGAGTTGAAGATCTGGTATTGCGATACCCCATGCTTTGCTCTTTCTACTGAGGATTTCTTTAGCTATTCTGGGTTTTTTATTCTTCCAGATGAATTTCATAATTGCTTGCTCTATTTCTGTTAGGTACATCACTGGGATTTTAATTGGAATTACATTGAATCTGTATAGCACTTTTGGTAGTATGGCCATTTTGACAATATTAATTCTGCCTATCCAAGAACGTGAGAGATGTTTCCATCTTCTAAGGTTGTCTTTAATTTCTTTCTTTAGTGTTCTGTAGTTCTCATTGTAGAGGTCTTTCACCTCTTTTGTGAGACTGATTCCCAAGTATTTTATTTTTTTCAATGCCATTGTGAATGGGGTAGTTTTCCTAATTTCTCTTTCTGAAGATTCATCACTTATGTATAAAAATGCATTGGATTTATGAGCATTGATCTTGTAACCTGCTACTTTACTGAATTCACTTATGAGTTCTAAGAGTTTTCTGGTGGAATTTCCAGGTTCCTCTAAATATATAATCATGTCATCAGTGAACAGGGATAGTTTGAGTTCTTCTTTTCCAATTCATTTCCCTTTAATTTCTTTAGTTTGTCTAATTGCTAGGAAAAAATGTTCAACATCTCTAGTAATAAGGGAAATGCAAATCAAAGCTACCCTAAGATTTCATCTCACTCCAATTAGAATGGCAATTATCAAGAACATAAGCAACAATATGTGTTGGTGAGGATGTGGGGAAAAAGGTACATTCATACATTGCTGTTGGGGTTGCAAATTAGTGCAGCCACTCTGGAAAGCAGTATGGAGATTCCTCAGAAAGCTTGGAATGGAACCACCATTTGACCCAGCTATCCCACTCCTTGGCCTATACCCAAAGGACTTAAAATTAGCATCCTACAGAGATACAGCCACATCAATGTTCATAGCTGCTCAATTCACCATAGCCAGATTGTGGAACCAACCTAGATGCCCTTCAGTTGATGAATGGATAAAGAAACTGTGGCATATATATACAATGGAATATTACTCCACCATGAAAATGATAAAATTATGGCATTTGCAGGCAAATGGGATGAAATTGGAGAATATCATGCTAAGGCAGATAAGTTAATCTCAAAAAACTAAAGGACAAATGATCTCACTGATAAGCAGATGAGGACATATAATGGGGTGTGGGAGGTGTTAGCGTTAGTGTTAGGGTTAGGGATAAGGAGGGTGGTAAGAATGGAGGAAGGAAGGACTGTATAGAGGGAAAAGAGGGGTGGGAGGGGTGCGGGGAACGGGAAAAAATAACAGAATGAATGAAATAACATTGCCCTATGTAAATTTATGATTACACAAATGGTATGCCTTTAACCCATGTACAAACAGACAAACAACATGTATCCCATTTGTTTACAATAATAAAAGAGAACCAAATTTTTGTTGCATTGATATTTTGAATCTGTTTTAAATCAGTTTCACTGATTTTTAGCTCTGCTTTTAATTATTTCCTATCTTCTATTGACTTTGGTGTTGATTTTTTCTTTTTCGAGAACTTGGGCTCTAATATTGCATTATTTATGTGGTAACTTTCTATTATTTTCGTGTATGAGATTAATAAATGAACTTTCCTCTTAGAACTGCCTTCACACTATGCAAGAGATTTTGACATGTATCACTATTCTCATATACCTCTATTTTTATATTTCACTCCTGATTTCTTCTGATATCCATTCATCATTCTGTAGTGAATACAGAGTCATAGAATCTTCAGATAGTAGTTTCTATTTTTATCTTATTGTGTTCTAATTTTATTCAATTATGATTTGATAGAATGCAGGGTATTTTTTCTATTTTTGTATTTGTTAGGAGTTCCTTCGTGGCCTAAATCATGGTCTATTTTAGAAAATATTACATATGCTACTGAAAAGAAAGTGTATTCAGTCATTGATGGATGAAATATTCTAATATTATTTTAAGTCTAAATAATTAATTTTAATAATTAAATAATTTAATTATTATTAAATGTAATTGTTATTAAACTAAATTATTATTAATTTTAATTCTGCTGCTACTTTAGTTTATTTAGAAGATGATGTGCTGAGTGATGTTTAGTGATGAGAGATGTGTTAAAGTTACCCAGTATTATTATATTGTGCTCTATTTGCTTCATGATATTGAGAAGGCTTGGTTGATGTATTTAGATGCTTCTTACTACTATATATAGTATTGGGGAATACTATTTATGTCTGCTATTTCTTGTTATCTTATAATTCTCATAAAGTATGAAATGAAGTTCTTTGTGTCTTCTGATTAACTTTGGATTGAAGTTAACTTTATTTGATATGAGAATACAAACTCCTGTTTGTATACAAAGTCCATGTGAATTATATGTTCTTCCCATCCTTCCACCTTTAATCTATGAATGTCTTTGACTATGAGTTGAGTCTCTTGGAGAAAGCATATTGCTGGGTTGTTTTTTAATCCAATCTGTCAGCCTATGGTTTTTTATGATGAAATTAGACCTTTATTTTCAATGTTAATATTGAGAGATGATTTTATTTCCTGTAATTTTTATTTATTTATATTTTTTAAATTGAATTAAATTATCCTTTGTTTAACTATTCTTCTACTGTACTTTCTCTGATTGCCACTTTTCAATTTTATAATCCATTTCTTCTTCATGAAATATTTTAGTGAGTATTTTTAATGCTGGATTTTTGTTGTTGGTTATTTTGCCTTTCATTTATCATGGAATATTTCTATTTCATCTTCAATTCTGAAGCTCAATTTTGCTATTCTTGGTTGGCATACATTTTCTTTCACAGCTTGGTATGTATTATTATAAGACCTCCTGGCTTTTAGGGTCTTGGTTTATAAATCATCTGAGATATTGATTGGATTATCTCCAAATGTGTCCAGTCATTTTTCTCCAGCAGCTTTTAAAATTACATCCTTATTCTGTATTTTAAATTTTTTCATAATAATGTGCCTCAGAGTGGGTGTGTTGTCATTTTGTATATTTGGAGTCCTTTATGCCATCCTTATTTGATTTTCCATTTCATTCATGAGGTTTGAGTACAACATCCTTTGTTTCATAAATCAGTTTATGTGTACACTGTCTAAATTCCTTCTTAGACATTTCCTCCATTGTGGTGTTAATGGAGTCTGTTTATGAAAGCATTTGGAGTTGTTTAAGGTGGTTTGTTCCCTTACTTTTTTTATATTGTCTTGTGTCTATCCATCTTTCCGGATAGATCTAAAGCAGTAGAGTTTCTCCCCTACAAACTTATAGTGTCCCTATAGGTTTCCAGTACCTTACAGATTAGGGGGAGCCTAATAACAGCAGTGATCCATGCAAACAATATATAGCAATAAACTAAGTACTTGGTTCCTATTATAGCATCTACAATGTTAATTGGCACAAGAAACAAAAATGTTAAAATCATACACTTCTATCAGTAAAAAAAAATAGTCATGCATGATGTCTAGCATAATATTAAATAAAAGATATTATCTTTGCATTTCCCAGTATTAATTATTGCTATAGCATTAGTCTTGGGGCTGGCATTATATGAAAATAGTGTAAGGGGTATTAATAATTGAGATAATTAAGAGAAAAGAAGAAGAGATAAGAGTGTAGAAAAGGGATTGCAATTTCAAAACTCAAATAGGGCAAATACAGATGTGATGTAGGATGTGATGGTTATGGGTAGAGGAGGAAAATAGAAGTAAAACATTTAAGGAAGAGAAACAAATAAAGCATGCTGTCCATCTACAACTACGAAATATGTTTAAAAAATGGAACCAACCAAGATGCCCTTCAACAGATGAATAGGTAAAGAAAATATACATATACACATTGGAATATTACTTGGCCTTAAAAAGAATGAAATTATGGCATTTGCAGATAAACGGATGGAACGAGAGGATATATTGCTAAGTGAAATAAGCCAAACCCAAAAAACCAAAGACTGAATGTTTTCCCTGATAAGCATATGCTAATCCACATTAGGAGTTTATAGGGGAGAATGAAAGAATTTTGGATTGTGCAGAGGGGATGAGGGGAAGAGTGGGGTTGTGGGAATGAGAAGGATGACAGAATGAGACCAACATTATTACCCTACATACACATGTGATTATACTACTGGTGTGAATCTGCACCATGTAACATAAGAGAAATGAGAAGTTGTGCTCCATTTGTGTACAGTGTGTCTAAATGCACTCTACTCGCATGTATAACCAATTACAACAATTTTTAAAAAAATTTTAAAAGACAGTAAAGGAAAAATAACTACCTTCAAAAAATGCTAGTAGTGAGTAAGCAGAAGCATATATATATATATATATATATATGTATAAATGTCTATGAATTATTTAGCACACATTAAAATAAAGTAGAATATGATGAAAATTTAACAAATTGTTTCCATTGAGGTGGATAAATTAGTCATGAGAATATATTTTCACTTTCTATGCCCAGCTGTCTTTCTTTCTACTTCTTCTTGAGGTACATACTGAGCAGAACAGTAAGAGTTTGCAGGTTGTTGATTCCTTCATTTTTATTGCATTGCTCCTGTATTCTTTGAGATGAGTTCCTGTAGTTGGAGCTCTTAGGGTCAGGGCTTTAATTTGGTGCAGCTCCAGATGCTTTATTGCATGGATAATTATCTGGCATTATTATATCAGTGGACCTCTAGCGTCCTCTGCCAATCTATGCTGGGAATTCCCCTGAAACTCCCCAGGGTTCCACTGGTGGGTGGAGGAGCCAATCCTTTGCTGCTTTTGTTGCTTGCCCAGACTTCCTTTCCTGGTCTCCTGGGGTCAGGTCCCAAGCACTGTCAAACCAGTCCATTCAAATTCCTAACCCATTGCTGCTGGTCCTGCTAGCCACCAGACTCAAAGCAGGGAGGAAGGAGGGCTCTCTCCAGCCTTCCTGACTTCTATTTCCCTGGGGAAAATATCTCTGTGCCTGATTTTCTCTGGATTTACTAGTCACAGTTTAAGTCATGCAGCTGGTGTCTGACAGGACTATGTACCGAATGTAGCCCCAAACACCCAGATCCAAATTCCCAGTTCATGTTCATGCCTGCCATGGCAGTGAGGTCTCAAGATGGCTCCTTCCTCAGCTCTCTGGACAAATGGTAAATGTAGGGCATATTTTGTTCACCAGTTTACTGTGCATAACACTCTCTGGATTGACCTAGGGCAGGCTGCACCTCTGATCTCAGAATTTTCCATGCTAAGACTGTCCATTTTTCAACTTTTTCCATTCTTATGGGCTAATATCACTGCTCCCACAGCAGTTTATCTCTAATTTTGTCCCTTTTCCTTTTTTAATGTACCCCAATTATCTAAGTATTCAAAACACTCTGCCTGTCCTATATCAAATATTAGTGAAATCCCATTCACCCACCTCTCAGAGAAGCAGTATTCCTGCTGCTTATATCCCGGGTCATGGAGCTGCAAAAAAACACCTCTTCCCTCTAGTCCACCATTTTTCTTTTGTCATTCTGTTTTATTTTTTTGTGTCTTTTATACTTATTACTTTCCTCTCCTCCCCATAAAACAACTGACTTTTCTTTTCTCCTTCTCCTTCTCCTTCACTTTCTCTTTCTCCTTCCTTCTCACCTTTTGGGGAGTCTAAGCTTTTTGTTGCCTTCCTACCTTATTTTCTTTCTCCTTTGTTAATTGTATTTTGACAAATTTTAAATATGTTTAGTTTATTCCTATGGAGAATGGAAGAGCATGGATCACAAGAATCACAATATTATAGCCACTCTCTAAGAGTAAATAAATATGGGATTTCTGCAACAGCAAACACCCTATACAGCTGAGAATAGTGAAACATAATTTCAGTTAAAACTAGTGATTTGATTTCTGGGATCATGAGCCTGGCTGACACTGTGGGGTGGGAAACTGAGACTCAGTAAGTCAAATCAAGTCTGGGTCACATCTTCAAAGCCTAGAAGGAGCTAGAAGATAGGCCATTGTATTCCACACACCTTCCTGCAGCATATAGACCGAGGCTCAAGGAAGGAATGTTGTGAAATATCTGGTTAGAAGAAAAGGAAGAGGAACTTGGCATATAGATGTAACTCAACATTTGACCAATTTGGGAAAGAGCTGAGAAAAAAAATGTATCATATCTGAAACTCCACAAAGAAATGGCACTATTTCTAAAACCTCACCAAGAAAATGAAATACTCACAAATGGGTGCTTTGAAGATGGTGGAGAAGAACTGGGTACTAAGTCTCAAATACTCCACAGCCCAGAATTGAAGCAGTAAAATAATAACTCACCAGAGTGCCAAATATAATTTAGTGCTACTTTTATTTTCTTCAATACATCATTTCTCAACTTATCTAAGAACATCAATTCTATTTTCCACTTTGATTAGGGAACTTCTGGAGAACATTTTCATAAAGGTTTTTTTTTAAAGATTTATTAATGTGGGGCTTTTTCTGAAGTGGTTGTAATTACAATGAATTAGTATCTCCTCTTAAAGTGGTGCTAGAGACTTGACAAACAATGGGTTCAAGTTGAGTGGGAGTATTACTGATATATTCACCTGGTCCAAGGAAATTAGCAAAGAGAAATCATCTCACTAAAACTCCCTTGTGTAACAGTAGAAGAAATAAACACCATAGCAGATAAGTGGAAATAAAAATATGAAAAAGCAAAGCAATCAATTTTCCACAATAGTTCATAATATTTCAACTGACTCCGTAGACACTGCAGCAGAGGAAATGCTAGATACACTCTACTGGCCTGTATATCTAACAAGAACAAATCTAAATTATTTTTAAAAAGAATTTAAAGCATTGTTGGTTAAAATGACCAATGAACTAAAAGAAGATCTAAGAAATCAACTAGGAGAGAAAACATAGGAAGTGAAAACCCATAAAGAGATAGAAATAATAAGAAGACCCAAAAAATGAATCCTGGAAATAAAGATACAATAAATCAAATGTAAATTTAGCAGAAAGAAACACCAATAGATTATATCACATAGATAGCACAATATATGCAAATCAATAAGTATAATTCATTATATAAATAGAATTAAGGGCAAAATCACACCATCATTGCAAATGATGCAGAAAAAAACCTTGACAAAATTCAACACTGATTCATCTTAAAAACACTGAAGAAACCAGGGATAGAAGAAATTTGTATGATATTTACAATATCATAAATGCTACACATGACAAAGTCAACATCATATTGAATAGGAAAATCTGAAAGTATTTCTTCTAAAATTAGGAACAAAACAAGAATTCCCACTCTCACCACTCTTATTCAGTATTGTTCTTGAAACTCTTGTCAGAGCAATTAGACAAGGGAAGGGTATTAAAGAGATATAAACAATGAAAGAAAAAAATCATATTATCACTATTTGCAGATGATATTATCCTATATACAGAAGACACAAAAAACTATACCAGAAGACATCCAGAGCTGATAAACAATTTGGAAATGTAGCAGAATAAGAGATTAACATGCAAATATCAAATCATACAATAATGCATGTAATGAAAAAGCATTCAGGTAAACAATTAATTATATTCACAATATCAAAAAATAATGAAATAACTGGGAGTACATCTATTAAGGATGCAAAAAACCTCTACAATGAAAATGGCAGAAGACTCAAGAAAGAAATTGAAGAAGACATTAGAAGATGGAAAGATCTTCCATATTCTTTGATAATTAGAATTAATATTGTTAAAATGAACATATCACCAAAAACTATCTACAAATTTAATGCAATAGACATCACAATTCTAGGCACATTCTTCACTGAACTACAGAATGAAGTCATATAATTCATGTGGAAGAATAAAAGACTCAGCATTAGTAAAGTAATCCAAAGCAATTCTGAGCAATAAGAACGAGGCTGAATGTACTATAGTACACAACCTCAAATTATGCTAGAGAGGTATAGTAAAAATGAAAACTAACAAACAACAACAACAAAAATGTGGTACTGATGTGAAAACAGATACGAAGACCAATGGAACAGAATAGAAAACACAAACAAATTTACATAGCTGTGTTCATCTCATCTTTGATATAAGTGCCAAGAACTTAAGATGGAGAAGAGAGCATTATAAATGGTTCTAGTAAGCCAGATAGCCTTTTAAAGAAGAATGAAACTACGTCCCTTTATATAATCATTCACAATAATCAATTCAAAGTGGATGAAGAACCTAGGAATTAGACCAAAAAATATGCAACTGATAGAAAAAAACATAGGTCCAACAATCCAACATATATAAGCAGGCACAAAATTCCTTAATAAGATCCCTAAAGTAAAAGAAATATAACCAAGACTCAATAAGTGGGATGGTGTCAAATTAAGATCTTTCAGTAGAACAAAGAAAACAACTAAGAGTGCAAAAAGAGAGCCTAAAGAATGGGAGAAAATCTTCTGGTAGTGGATTAATATATAGAATAATAAATAACTCAATAAACTTAACACCAAAAATACAAATAACAATCAGTAAGTGGGGAAATGAACTAAACAGATATTTCTCAAAGGAAGGAAAACAAATGACTAAAAACTATATGAGAAAATGTTCAACAGCATTAATTAGTGAAATGCAAATCAAAACTACCCTGAGATTTCATCTCGCTTTGGTTACAATGGCAACCATCAATAATATAACTAATAATAAATGCTGGCTAGGATGTTGGGAAAAGGGATCCTTTATACACAGTTGATGGGACTTTAAAATTAATACAACCACTGTGAAAATAAGTATGGAGCTTCCTTGAAAGACTAAGAATGGAACCACCATATGACTTAGTTATGCTAGTCCTTGGTATTTAGCCAAAAAACTGAAATTGGCATACCATAGTGATACATGCATTCCAATATTCATAGCAGTGCAATTCACAAGAGCAAAGTTAGGAAACCAGCCTCAGGCTGGGTGTTTATCAACAGAGGACTGAATAAAGTAAATGTGATAAACAGAAGAAAAGGCACATCGACCAACCCATAGAGATACAGTAATCTGATCCTTGACAAAGCCACCAAAAACAAATGTTGGAGAAAGAAAGTGTTTTATCAAATAGTGCTGGGAAAACTGGTTATCTATTTGTAGAAGAATGAGACTACATCCCTATGTCTCACTATGCATGAAAGTGAACTCAAAATGTATCAAAGACCTAGGAGTTACCTCAGAATCTTTGTTACTCCTAGAAGAAAATGTGGGGTTAACACTCCAACATGAATTACTCATTAGGACTCCTGCAGATAAGGAAGTAAAATCAAAAATTAATACATGGGATGATAATAAATTAAAAACATTCTGAACAGTAAAGGATATGATTAAGAATGTGAAGAAAGAACCTACAGAATGAGAGAAATGTTTTGGTAGCTACTCTTCTGACACGACACTCAGAATGCATGAAGAACACTTTATAAATTATCACCAAGAAAAAAAACCCTCGTCAATAAATGGGCAAATGATCTAAAGAGACACATTTCAAAAGACTAAATACACAGTCTAACACACATGAAAAAATGTTCAACATCTTGCAGGGCACGGTGGTGCACAACTGTAATCCCTGTGGCTCTGGAGGCTGAGGCAGGAGGATCAGGAGCTCAAAACCATCCTCAGCAAAACCAAGGCACTAAGTAACTCAGTAGACCCAGTCTGTAAATAAAATACAAAATAGGGCTGGGGTTGTGACTCATTGGTGGAGTGCTCCTGAGTTCAATTTCCACTAACTCCCCACAAAAAGTTTCAATATCTTTAGCAATTAGAAAATGCAAATCAAAACTACACTGAAATTTCATCTCACTCCAGTTAGAATGGCAATCATCAAGAATACAAATAACTTTTTCTGGCAAATATGTTATGGGAAAGCAACAATTATACACAGGTGGTGGTTTTGTAAATTAGTACAACTAATATGCAAATGAATATGGAGGCTCTTCCAAAGACTAGAAATGTAATCTCTTGAAGCCTCAACTTTACTACTCCTTGGTATTCACCCCAAAGACTTAAAGTCAGCTTGCTATAGAGATACTTGCACATCCATATTAATGGCAGTGCAAATCATCTTTTAAACCTTCTGTTGGATTGTGGTGAATACTTCATTACTGTTCCACAGTGTTCTGGAACTCGTCAAACTTCTCTATGTATAAGGTAAGTGACTCCTTCAGATAGGTCTTCTGCTGCTTCATTTGCTTGCTCACCCCTTGGGAATAGACTCTTTTTAAAGGAGAATGTCCAATCCCTAGTGCTGCTCCTCTGCTTTTTTAGCATTTCCTGGGCCTGATGGACTTTGTTATCTACCAACTAAAGCTACAGGTTCCTATGTTTGAAGATATTGTCAGCATGTGTCCCACACAGCTCATAATGCTCAATAAGCTTCTTGAGTCTTTCAGTAGCACACTATTCTCTTGACAAAACTTTAAGTTTCACTCATTGTGCTGTTCCATCTGCATTTGAAAATCATTCAACATCAACTGAATTGTAGCTTCACATCCTTTCACTCCTTCCACTCCTCCAGGACACACATGTCTTATTCTTTAATGGAATGTATTGCTGCAGTTTGTGCACAAGATCTGGAGGCTGAACAAGGATCAAAATGGCCTTGTGTTCACTCTACAGGTGGCACTTCTGCAACAGCTGGTCCTACTTTTGGTAAGAACTTCATCTGCTTCTACGAGTTCAGGAGCTCCTCCCTCAGTTCAGAGCTCCAGCTTTTCCTGCGGGGCACTCAGCATGTTCAATGTCTGCATCAGCAATCTGATCTCTTTTCCCAGATCCTTGGCTTTCTTCTCCTGTAGTCTTCAGTGGTTTTTGTCTCCAACCTTGTAACTCACCTAAATCTCTTGTGTGCCTGCCTCCCCTTGCAGGTGTCCTTATTGGCAATGACTACCACAGGATCCCTGGTACAGGCTCCCCATTTTTCACTGCTTAGGTCATATTCTTCAGTGCAACTTTTAGTTCTATGGGCTCATCCTGTGCCCCATATGTACCTGGTCTCCTTGATTGTTGTCTACACAGTATACACTCAGCAGGTCTTCCATTTGGAGGTTTAGCTCCCCAGAGATGTCACAGAGGGCCCCAGGCTGAATACTTTTGGTTTGAGCCTCTCTGTCTCTCAGGAGCCTAACTGGTGGAATTATTGGATTCCATCCCAGGCGCTGGCTGGTTTAGTCTTCCCATGGACTCCCTTTGGTCCTGCTTTCACTTTTCCTGATGCATTTTGAGTTGGACTGTTCGGCAGTCCTATTCTTTTTATCTTTGTTCTTCACTGTGATTTGCAAGGCTAGGTTGGGAGAACATTCTCACCATCAATATCCGATGGCTTCCACCATTCTCTAGTCTCACCAGAAGTCTTAAGCAATTGCTGCCAACAGAGGCTAAAATTCTTTACACAAGAGACCTCATTCTACATAACCATGCCCAGTGATCTTCACTAGATTCACATTGTTTTCATTGATTCTGTTCTAAAATTATCCTATATTTTCCTCATTACAATTGCCCTTCTCTTGTTTGAGGTTAACTACATCTCACTAAATTTCTATCTGACATCGTTCATTTTAGGGCAGTCTTTAGAATACTGGATATATTCACTTCTCGTTTTTCTTACATTTAGCAGTTCTCATCTGCTGACTGAAATGTCCTATGCCAAAGACACTAGCAGAGTTAGGCCTGCATTTTTAATTCTAGAATTCTTTAAAGATCGAAACCAGGAGTATGCCTGATAGACCGTCTTTTTAAACTAAAAAGATGCTCATGCTAAAGATGAACTAAAACCTGGATAAATTTTATAGAAAAGAGTAGGAAAGACTCAGTCAAAGTCACAAAAAGCCTTTTCTGGAACACAGTACTTCTAAATTCCAGTCCAGTACCATTTTCACAACACCAACTTCCACACCTAATGTTTCTTCTTAGCTTGTCTCTGCCACTTATGCTATCAGTTTCTCTCCAGAAGTTTCCTTTCAGGGAATATTATAGTATATACCACTTTGCCTTCCCACCTGACTCAGAAACACTATGAAGTGATTCCTTTATTCAAGTTTTTCCTACTGCATGGATCCAGCTTTAAGTGGATAGCTTACCCAGCTACCACAGATGGGACCAAGGAAAGAATAGCACATATCTAACTGGTCCATGGGTTGCATCTTCCAAGAACTAGATGTGAATGTAGTACCAGCCAAAGAAGCAGCAAAAAGGAAACTGTAAATTTAAAGTTCCCTAGTATTCAGGTTCATCTGAGATATTTCCCTGGCACAGGAAACTGGCTGCTGATTTATAGAAGTAGACTAAGAAGCAAGGAGGCAACAACAATCATAAAGCCCTAAATCCCATCCTTATCAGGAAAGCAAAACTAAACAAAAGAGATCAAGGAAGCCCCCTTGTGTAGCATCTCAAACCCAGGCTGAAGATGTTGGGTGACAAAAGGTACGGCTTGAGACTTCAAAGTAAGATAATGGGGTTTCACCAAAAGAAAGTCTTCATTGGAAATTGAGGACAGAAGACAGTTAGCTTTGGGGAAACAAAGGAGCTGTTTAAGATGGCTTCCATGCCCATCACATTCTTCTGTTTTAGAAGCTGGTTTAACTTGTTCCTTGAATGACCCGTGCAGAGTAAGATCATCATATTACTTTATTGTGACGTATACACTTAAATATTCCACTGGCCAGACTTTCAGGAAGTATAAAACATGGCAATAAAGTACAACTTTAGGCTAGTTTCAAAGACCAGAACAATCACTATAATCAGCTCCACGTGGGGATGCAGAGGGGCGTGCATTAGTAGGTTAGCAGAACTGATTTAGAAATTGCATCTCACAGTAATAACAAGAGAAGAATGGTCAGACGGCACTGTAAAAATATGGAGGTAGTGGGGAAAATCTGGCTAATAGAAGGGTGTCTACTGAAAGTAGCACAGAGTTGGAGCAGTGTAGCTATGGGGTCAAGGAGGTGTCGTTCTTCCTATCATATCCAGGAGAACAAGAGAGTTTCCCAAAATAATCGCAGAAAATAATTTTCTGGCAACATAATGGCCTTTCTGGAAAGCCCATTTGGACAATATATAGAATTTGTTCAGTTACTTTATAGAACATAATGGGACATTCACAAACATATTTCTCTAGTGGAAAAAGATTAAGGGAAAGTTCTAGAATTACAGATGTAGCTTTTATTCTGACTGATCAGGAGAACATGGGCCAGGTCCTACATCTGTGCCTGCTGCAGTGTCCCCATCTGTACAATTGGAGAGAGTTGATGAACTTTCTACCTCTGACCTGTCATGCATGATTTTCTGTGGAAATTCTCGCATTATCCTTGACTCACGGAAACAGCAGGATAGCAGGAGTTGCATTACTGTGGTATCCAATTCCCGATAATGCTAGAAGCTACTTCTAATTTTTGTTTTCTACACTGTCTCCAGAGACTGGATATTTCTTAAGCCATGGGTTATGCATACATGGGTAAGCAAGGCTGTTTCCACTCTAATGTTAGTCCCAGTTTTTCTTTAATAGGGTTTGTAGCAGAATTTCAGTAACTTAGTTTTAATCAGATGTAGAAATTGGATGGATTCTTTACATCTACATTACACATTCTCCATCTTATTCATTTGGATTAATTAATTTACATGGATTTATTTCTTTACCAAAGTTAAGTTTAAATCACAAAAGTCCAAAGTTTTAGCTGCCTGATCAAAGGCAGACATTATCAGGGAATAGGACAGACTTTCCCCAGGGAATAGGAAAATGAAAAAGAATGCAAATTAGTTGACACTTTAAGAAAAGAATGAAGACATTTTCTGCACAAGATGAGATGAGAAAACCAAAGTAGTTTAGGATATTCAGAAAACAATAGTCAAAAGGATTGAGTTAGTGTCAACAGTGATAAATGGCCTCCAGTCAATCTCATGTAATCTTAGGCTACACTAATAGCTGTGTAAAACCAAAAAAATGGAAGTAGTAATCTTGTATTCCTCTTCTAGGGTTAGACGCCAATGAGAAATGTGCAATCTGTTATGAGCTCACTTATTTTAAATTGTTTTCTTCTATTTAACAAAATGATCTTAGTTCACCATGATAAGTACTTTGAAATGTATATCAAAGAATAAAGAAGATAGTAAATGTCTTTTTACCGAGGTACTACATTAAAGTGCTGATATATTTCCTTATGCATTTTTTGTCCTATGGGTATGCATATGTGTGTGTGAGAGTATTTGTCTGTATGTGTTTCAAAACCTTGAGGTCATAAAGCACATTGAATTTTTGTAATGCCTTTATACTGAGCTTTTCACATAATGTAATAAGCAAGTTCCCATATCCACATTCTTCAGTATCATGATTTAAATAGACCCACAGTATGCCTACATTTGACCATTCCATTACTTTTGAGCTTTTAAGTTATTTAGAATTTCTCTTAATTGTGAATAACATTGCAATGAGATCTCTTACGCATAAATCTACTCGCATCTCTAATTATATCTTTAGGTCTTTCTCCTAAAAGTAAAACTACTGGGTCAAAATGGCATGAATATTTTTAAAGTAAGAAAAATAACAGTATCAATCACAACACCACCTGGGTCCTTAAGAAATCTGAGTTTGCCCACTCATTCTAGCAGCTCCAGGACTCTAGAGATACCTTGAAGCCACTTGCAGGCCACTCTGTATAAAGCTCTTTGCTGGTGCCAGGTGATGGAGTCTTATCTGAAGATCAGTATTACAGCACAGATTTGACAGTGATAGAGTCAAAAATTCACAGTGCAAATGCACTGAGAATAAAAGGAAGGAATAAAGGAATCCAGGGCTTTAAGAAGGAAAGTTTTATGCCTGTCACTGCAGACTTGGGGGGGTCTTCAAAGACAGCTGCAAAAGTCCTCCAATGATTGTGAGAGCACAAGAAGAGCTGACAGTAGTGGATTTCCAAGTGATGAGAAACTGTAAGTTTGAAGACAGGGGAACTAGAGAACCAGAACTTCAGCAGTAAAGTAGTGCAGAGGCAACAGGAGTTCTCTGACAGCAATGGGAATTCCTGTACAGAATTTGAGTTGGGGTCTGGCTTGTGGAGATGCCATGTAAAACACAGCTAGACAAATATATTTGGAGCTGCCAAATTTCTGCATGTGGATAGCTGCTTTGGAATAGGAGGAACTGATGAGCCTGGAATATGGACAGAAAGAGCTGCTTGGTTATTTAAGCTTATTGGATCATTACTCCCAGTCTGATTCCTTCATATCTTTAGTATTCTCCCTTATTGCTTAAATTCTGTATATTGAAAATCAGTTTTTCTTTCTATGATACTTGCAATAATATGTTTGGGAGAAAGTTAACAGTTTGCCTTCTGACCTAATTTCCTTCTTGATCATTGGGTACTAACAGTTTTTGAGCTGCTTAGTAAATTGGTTGTTTTGTTTTCCTTAGGTGTAAAAGTAAAATGTAGGTGTTGGTGTTTAAAAAAAGATAACATTAGTTGGGCATTCAGTTTTATCTGTACTTCATTCACTAACCCCTAAGTTAAGAACTCATGAAAAAAAATTTTTAAATCATCCTTGTCCTCAAGGAACTTACAGTCTGGGAGAGGGAACATATGAGTAAACACACAATAGTATTACAGTGTAATCATTGTTATGAGGTAAATATGCATGGGACACTGGTTGAAAGAAAGGAAGGCTCAAAGAAGGCAGAGTGGTGGTTACTTCTAAAAAATTTGGAAGAAGAAATGCTGACTAGATTGAGGGTCCCCAGGGTTTTAATGACATGGATTACTGACTAACTGAGCCGTCTCTAGGAAGAAAAGGCAGTAATGAATTCAGCCTACTGAGGATCCCTGACATAGGTCACTTAGAGAAAGAAAATAAAGGATCTGACAGAGTGCAGAATGGCTCAGTACCTAAAGTAGAAAGTTCTTCAGTAATGAGTTAGATTACGTAAAAACCATGTTAGATATGTTTAAGTTGTAAGACACTGAGCTAGTGCCCTCTGGGTTTGGGATATTGGTTGTGAGCCTTTAGGAGAAGAGGGTAGAGAGTACATTTACTGCAAAACTCAAGCAGAGTAAATAAGCTCCAATGGGCACTTATCAATGTATGATACAGCCCAAAAAAGCTGGCTAATCTCAAAAATTTGACAAGAGAGAGAGAAAAGTTTCAAGAGATGACCTGTGATAAAAGTTTTAGATAGCAGATGGGTGTCCAAAATTTAACCTTTTTCTTATTTCCCATGCTGTCACCACCTTTTCCACCATCATTATATTCTCTACAAATGCTATATTTTTCCTTTGAAACACTTCTGCAATTTGTAATTATGTGCTTATCTGTGGATCTTTTCTTCATTATCTACCCCATTGTGTTGAGAGTGCTTTGAATATAAGCAATGATGTTCAGATCTCTATTCATAGTACTTAACATAATTCCAGGTACATAGTAGATTTTTCATGTTTATTGAATGAATGAGTGAGAGTGACATAAGCCCAAAGAAAGCTATATCCCTTGGGTCTTAGAAAGAAGAGGCATAGGTCTGTTAATTAGACTTTTTGGCAGTTAATTTCTCAAGGTTATGTTTGATAGATATTTTGACATTAATCCTCCTAAAACAACCACTAAATATGAACTTTTATGTTCAAACTATATATAACAGATAGCATCACCTTATCCTTGATCTGATCTTCATTCTTTAGCCTTATTAACATTTTGAATGGGATGATGGGAGTGGTAGAGATGAGGGTGGAATAGAGAACAGATATGGTGTTGGGATTAAAAATGGGTTAGTGGTGGAACGTGGCAAGTGTTAGGGGGAGGAAAAAAGGTGAAGAAGATCATTTACATATGCTATTTGGTAAGTAACCAATATTTTCATATGTTGAAAGATGCATTTAAATGGCCTGTGTCTAAAGTTTTGTGTGTGTACGTATCCATGCATGTGTGTGTGTGTGTGTGTGTGTGTGTGTGTGTGTGTGTGTGTGTTGCTATAACAGAATAATCACAGTTTTGGAAGAGTAACATCATGACGCTGGTATTTGCTCAATTTTTTGTGAGAAATTTGTGGTCATTCTACTCATGGCAGAAAAGTGGAAAGCAAAAACAGGCATCAGTGGAAAAGAGTCACAGGCATGTGTTTGAAATAGAACAAAGAACATTTTATAAAAACCCACTCTCATATTAACTAATCTAGTCCCTGAAATGCAAGAATTCATCCCCGCAAGGAAAATTTTAATCCCTGTTAAAGACTCCACCACCTCCCAACACTTTCATTGAAGACTGAGCCTCAATGTGAGTTTTGGTAGGGACAAACCATATTCAAATCATAATACTCAGCTTTATTGCCAGGCCAGCTTAGAGAAGTGGGACTAGGTCATGTTCACGTATGACGGGAGGTATATTCTGAAACCTTTAAGGGGAACATCATGAAGAGCAATAAGGGAAGTGAAGGCTCTCCTGAGATAGCTTTTCATGGGGTAAGACTCTTCACAGGCTCTGCTTCTTTCCAATTCTCCATAAACCTTCCAAGTCCCTGGCTGCCACTTAAAATCCATCAGAATTTCATCCCTTTGCCTGGTTATTCCCTGTTATAATACAACCCTCCAATCTTGTTGAAATTCACTTAATACTAAGATGAGAAATTTGAAAATCCAATCTAAACCTTATAATTAAAATTAATTATATTTTAGTAGGAAAGTGCTATAATACTGTCTGAAATGTAGGCATAAAACCACAACTCTGCTACTTCCTAGAGGTGACAAATCAATTCACCTCTATAAGCCTTGGTACCTCATCTACACACTGAAGCTGAAAATTCCTTCCTCTTCAGTGATTTAAGAATTAATTTAAGTGATACAATGTCTTAAAAGTCTGTGGTTCATATCTACTACCAAAATTGATAATTGTAAATATTTTGAACACCCAATGCTTTCAATAAATTTGAATTCAGATTGAGGTTATGCTTTGTGCGTATGTGTGTGTGTGCGTGCACTTTGATTAAAATACTTTTGGTACATTATGATTAAACATAATAATGGGATAATGGGATACATTGTGACATATTCATACATGCACATGACATAATTTGATAAATTTCATGTCCCAGTACTTCTACTTTTCTTTCCCCCCTCTCTCCCTTGATCCCCTTCCTCTACTTTAATGGTCTCCCTTCTGTTTACATGAGGCCCCCCCTTTCAATCTTTTCTTTCTAGCTTCTACATACAACCCTTGGCTTTCTGAGTCTGATTTGTTTTGCTTAGCATTATACACTCTAGTTTTATTTTCTTGCAAATGATATAATTTTATAAATTTGTGACTGAATAAATCTCCATTGTGCACATATATGAGTCTTTATACAATTCATCTGTTGATGTACACCCAGGCTTGTTCCATAACTTGTCTATTTGTGAATTATGCTGCTATAAATATGAGAATGCATGTGTCACTATAGTATGATGATTTCAGTTCTTTAGGTGAATATTAATTAGTGGTGTAGCTGGGTTGTATGGTGGCTCCATTCAGAGTTTTTTGAGGCACTTTCATACTCCTGCCCATAGTGGTTGGACTAATTTATATTCTTTCAAAATATTTTATTAGTGCATTATACTTATATATAACAGTAGGTTTATTTTGATATAATCATGTGTGCATGTAACATAATTTGCTCCATTTCGATTCCTTTTACTTACTCTTTTCATCCTGTCATCCCTCCCTCTATTCCCTTTCCTTTACTATAATTCACATGTTTTCAACAAATTATACTTTAATATGAAGGAATAAGCTGAATAAATATGGGGGTTAAGGTGGAGCCAGGGAATAGGAAAGCATAGAGCACTTATATAAAGGGAGTAGCAGGCAAAGAAATGAACAAAGAGGTAGAGAAGTCTCATCAGCTTCAAGCATTTGTTTTTTTTTCTTTTTTCTTTTTTTATTGTAAACAAATGGGATACATGTTCTTTCTCTGTTTGTACATGGCGTAAAGGCATACCATTTGTGTAATCATAAATTTACATAGAGTAATGTTGTTTGATTCATTCTGTTATTTTTTCCCTTCCCCCCACCCCTCCCACCCCTCCTTTCCCTCTATACAGTTCAATTGATGAGTGGATAAAGAAACTGTGGTATATATATACAATGGAATATTACTCAGCCATAAAGAATGATAAAATTATGGCATTTGCAGGCAAATGGATGAAACTGGAGAATATCATGCTAAGTGAGATAAGCCAATCTCAAAAAGCCAAAGGACAAATGGTATTGCTAATAAGTGGATGATGACACATAATGGGGGGAGGGAAGGGTTAGTGTTAGGGTTAGAGTTAGGGTTAGGGAGGGGGGCAAGTATGGAGGAAGGAAGCATTTGCTTTTATAAAAATAGTTTTTAATGGTCAATGGACCTTTATTTTATTTATTTATTTGTTCATATGCAGTGCCAGGAAATGAACAGAGTGCCTCACATATGCTAAGTAAGTGTTCTATCACTGAGCTCAAGCATTTGCTTTTTATTGCCACAATTTCTTGGTTGATCTCTTGAGAGAAAGAAAGTGAAAGATTTGAATGGTTTTGAACCATACAGTAGTAGAACCACGCCACTGATGGTAGGATTGGGCTGTGAAATTGAGTTACCCTAATAGGAAGTTTGTTTGAGCGATGTCAACTAAAGTCCCGGTAGTAAATAAGATGAAACTAAAACTGATGTGTTCTAATGGATTTTAAAAACACTGAAAAAGAACCAACTTGAAGAGCAAAAAATATGCTTTCATACACATGACAAAAAAATCCTCTTAAATTTTATTTTTCTATCCAAGTAATATGTTGATGTTATGAACAAAACTTCTAACTAGTTAAAAATAAATACTCACTGGCTGGGCCCCAAGTTACAAGGGTTATAATTATGTTTCTCTGACTGACCTTTGAATTACTTCCCCTAAATGTCAGCTATAAAACTTGAATATAAACTACAAAAATGAAATACAGAGAAAAATTCCGCAAAAAATAAACAATCCATTAATCTACTGTGAGACAAATTTAAATGGTTAAATATCCATGTAATTGGAATCTCTAAAGAGGAGGATTGAGGGGAGATACAAAAATGTTGAAAGAAACAATGGCTAAATTTTTCCAAAATTAATGAGAACTATAAATTTCATATTCAAGAAGTTCAATGGAGCCCGCCTGACACCAACACCGAGGTCAGACCCCATTGCTGAGCCTGCCTACCTGCACCCCTACTGCTGAGGGTCACTGTACTTGCCTCTGTGTTGACTCAGCACACCCTTGCTGGTGCAGGCATTTTGAATTATTCCTGAGGGTGTGGCCATCATCATCATAAGTGCAGCTCCAGTCCTGAGACACTTACAGGAGACTGGAGGCCCTTTGACAGGACTCAAGATTCAAGAAGAGGAGGTATTGAGAGATTCGGAACCAACCAAAAGCTGCTGGGTGAGTCTTTCCCACTGGGCAAGGCACCCCAGACGGGGCAGTAGTCCCGGACACAGGGAAATTCATGGAGTAGAGTGGCCCAGTGAGACTCCCCTGCTGAAGCCATGAACCTGGTCAACCGGGACCCTTGTAGAGGAGGGCCTCACAGTGAGAGGCTTTGGTGCACAGCGAGGGTCCAAGGCTCAGGCGGCAGGACCAGACTGCAGGCAGCTTCTCAGAGGAGGACCACCCAGCAAGAGACTTTGGTGCAGGGCAAAGCTCCCTGGCCCAGGCAGTAGGTCTGGACCCCTGGGAACGTCACAGAGGACAACTGCCCAGCCCAGGAGGTAGTTCTGTACTAAAGGGAACTTCTCAGAGGAGAGCTGCCCAGCAAAACTTCACCACCAGGTGAGTCTTCCCTATCAGGCGAGGCTTTCCCAACATGGAAGTAGAATCAGAGACAAAGGACCAGACTAGACGTACCCCAGTTGGCAGACTAGACCCATATTTGACTGACCATTGGTCAACAAGTGGAGGCACCTCTGCCCACTGGCAGGGAATATACCCCTCATGAAGGCCACCACCCCTAGAGGGGCAGCTTCCCAGTAGAGCACCCCATTATCAAGTTCCTCGAAGACATCACACTACTGAAGTCTAAAAGGTGAGTTATTGGAAATATACAGAGACAATATTAGTCAACAGAGAAAATCTGCAATATCCAGAGTTTCGCTACTAGAGGAGTAGATACCCGAGCAATATGAGAAAACAAGGGAAGAAAATGTCCGAAAAAAATCTAGATGGTATAGCAGAAAAATCCAATGACAACATGGAAGAAGAAATGTCAGAAAGGGAGTTCAGAATGCACACAATTAAAATGATCAAGGAAGCAAACGAGGAGATTAAAGAGAAAATGCAGGCTTTGAATGATAGCACCACTCAGCAGTTAAAAGAGCAAATACGGGAAGCAAAGGATCATTTCAATAAAGAGTTAGATATATTGAAAAAAAAAAAAACAAACAGAAATCCTTGAAATGAAGGAAACAATAAACCAAATTAAAAACTCCATAGAAAGCATAACCAATAGGATAGAACACCTGAAAGACAGAACCTCAGATATTGAAGACAAAATATTTAATTTTGAAAACAAAGTTGAACAAACAAAGAAGCAGGTAAGAAATCATGAACAGAATCTACAAGAATTATGGGATATCATGAAAAGGCCAAATTGAAGAATTATTGGGATTGAGAAGGCTCAGAAAAACAAACCAAAGGAATGAACAACCTATTCAATGAAATAATATCAGAAAATTTCCCAAGTCTGAAGAATGAAATAGAAAATCAAGTACAAGAGGCTTATAGGACTCCAAATATACAAAATTACAACAGACCCACACCAAGGCACATTATTATGAAAATACCTACTATACAAACTAAAGACAGAATTTTAAAGGCTCCTATAGAAAAGAATAAAACTACATTCAGGGGGAAATGAATAAGGATATCAGCAGATTTTTCAATCCAGACACTAAAAGGTAGAAGGGTCTGGAAAAACATTTTTCAAGCTCTGAAAGAAATTGGATGCCAACCAAGAATCTTATACCCAGCAAAACTTATCTTCAGATTTGATGATGAAATAAAATCCTTCCATGATAAACAAAAGCTAAAGAATTTACAAAAAGAAAGCCAGCAATACAGAACACTCTCAGCAAAATACTCCATGAGGAAGAGTTGAAAAACAACAATGTAAGTCAGCAAAGGGAGGAACTACCCTGAAGAAATAGACAACTGAAGGAGAAACCAACTGGTGTCAAAAAACAAAAATGAGCCAAATGACCGGGAATGCAAATCATATTTCAATAATAACCCTGAATGTTAATGGCCCGAACTCATCAATCAAAAGACATAGACTGGCAGATTAGATTAAAAAGAAAGATCCACCAATATGCTGCCTGCAAGAGACTCATCTCATAAAAAGAGATACACATAGACTAAAAGTGAAAGGATGGGAAAAAACATACCATGCACATGGACACAGCAAAAAAGCGGGAGTATCCATCCTCATTTCAGATAATGTGAACCTCAAGCCAAACGTAGTCAGAAGGAATAAAGAAGGAGATTCCATACTGCTTAAGGAAAGCATAAGTCAGTAAAACATAACAATCATAAATTTCTATGCACCAAATAGTGACTCATCCATGTACATCAAACAAATCCCTCTCAAGTACAGAAATCAAATAGACAACAACACAATAATACTAGGTGATTTAAACATACCTCTCTCACCACTGGACAGATCTTCCAAACAAAAATTGAATGAAGAAACCATAGATCTCAATAACAGAATCAAAAATTTAGACTTAACAGACATAAATAGAATATACCATCCAACAAAGAGCGAATACACTTTCTTCTCAGCAGCACATGAATCCTTCTCTAAAATAGACGATATATTATGCCACAAAGCTAATGTTAGCAAATACAAGAAGATAGAGATACTACCTTGCATTCTATCAGATCATAATGGACTGAAATTAAAAATAAATGACAGAATAAAATACAGAAACTACTCCAACACATGGAGATTAAATAATATGCTACTGTATGATGAATGGATAACAGAAGACATTAAGGGAAATAAAAAAATTCTTAGAGGTAAACGAGAACTAAGATATATCATATCAAAATCTCTGGGACACTGTGAAAGCAGTATAGAGGAAAATTTATTTCATGGAGTGCATCCAATAAAAGAAGAGAAAAATCAACAAATAAACGACCTAATGCTACAGCTCAAAGCCCTAGAAAAAGAACAGCAACACCAACATAGTAGAAGTCAGGAAATAGTTAAAATCATAGCTGAAATCAATGAAATTGAAACAAAAGAAACAATCGAAAAAATTGACAAAGTAAACAGCTCATTCTTTGAAAAAATAAAAAAATTTGATAAACCCTTAGCCACACTAACAAAGAGAAGGAGAGAGAAAACTCAAATTACAGACACCAGTGAAATACAAAACATAATTAGAAGCTATTTTGAAAATCTATCCTCCAACAAAATAGAAAATCTCAAAGACATCAACAGGTTTCTACAGACATAGGAATTACCTAAACTGAACCAGGAGGACATACACAATTTAAATAGGTCAACTTCAAGTAACGAAATGGAAGAAGTCATCAAAAGCCTACCAACAAAGAAAAGTCTGGGACCACATGGGTTCTCAGCCAAGTTCATAAAATAGAAGAGGAAGGAACCCTTCCAAACTCATTCTATGATGTCAATATCAACCTGATACCTAAAACAAACAGAGACACATAGAGGAAAGAAAATTTCAGACCGATATCTTTAATGAACACCAACGCAAAAATTCCCAGCAAAACTGTAGCAAATCACATACAAAAATGTATTGAAAACATAGTGCACCATGATCAAGTGGGTTTTATCCCAGGGATGCAAGGTTGGTTCAGCATCTGGAAATCAATAAATGTAATTCACCATATCAACAGACTTGAAGTCAAGATTCACATGATTATTTCAATCGATGCATAAAAAGCATTTGATAAAATACAGCATCCCTTCATGCTCAAAACACTAGAAAAAATAGGAATAGTGGGAACATACCTTAACATTGTAAAGACTATCTAGGCTAAGCCCATAGTCAACATCATTCTAAATGGAGAAAAACTGAATGCATTCCTTCTAATAACTGGAACAAGGCTGGGATGACCTCTTTCACCACTTCAATTCAACATTGTCCTTGAAACCCTAGCCAGAGCAATCAGACAGTGAATTTGCAAACTGTGGAAGGTTAGACCCTAAACCTTACAAGTACATTTTATGAGATTCATTTGAGATCCAGATATCAGCAGAGACTTAAATCTCCTAAGCAACTGGATGAAAGAATCAAACCTCATGTACCCACTGACAGAGTTCAAATGATTAGTAAAGAAAACCCCAAACACATTCATAATTCTGTACCACATTCACTACAGGGATACACAATTTGTCAGCATTCATCAGTCTATATCCCACATTATACTGGGACATAGGAAGCCACAAAATACAACAATCAGCTTTGACTACTACTCACAATGACTGACAGCTAAATGAAAAAGACAAAAAATTGGACTTAATAACACCAGCCCTTGACTCAAGGGTTACAGAGCCCCCAAATAAATGCAGAGAATGAAAAATCATTTTGACTACCTTGGTGGAAACAAGAACTTTATTTCTCATTAAGAAATTTTCTATTTATAATGATATTGGCCATGGGCTTAGCATAGATGGCCTTTACAAGGTTAAGGAATGTTCCCACTACCCCAATTTTTTTCTAGTGCTTTGAGCATGAAGGGATGCTGTATTTATCGAATGCTTTTTCTGCATCTATTGAAATAATCATGTGATTCTTAACTTTTAGTCTTTTGATATGGTGAATGACATTTATTGATTTCTGGATGTTAAACCAACCTTGCATCCCTGGGATAAAACCTACTTGATCGTGGTGCACTATCTTTTTAATATATTTTTGTATGCGATTTGCTAAAATTTCGTTGAAAATTTTTGCGTCAATGTACATTAAGGATATTGGTCTGAAATTTTCTTTCCTTGATGTGTCTCTGTCTGCTTTAGGTATCATGGTGACATTGGCTTCATAGAATGAGTTTGGGAGGGTTCCTTCCTCTTCTATTTCATGGAACACTTTGAGGAGTTTTGGAATGAGCTCTTCTTTAAAGGTTTTGAAGAACTCGGCTGAGAACCCATCTGTTCCCCGACTTTTCTTTGTTGGTAGGCTTTTGATGACCTCTTCTATTTCATTGCTTGAAATTGATTTATTTAAGTTGTGTATGTCCTCTCGTTCAGTTTAGGTAATTCAAATGTCTCTAGAAACTTGTTGATGTCTTCGAGGATTTCTGTTTTGTTGGAGGATAGATTTTCAAAATAGCTTCTAATTATGTTTTGTATTTCACTCATTTCTGTTCTGATATTTCCTTGTTCATTCTGAATTTTAGTAATTTGAGTTTTCTCCCTCTTTCTCTTTGTTAGTGTGGCTAAGGGTTTATCAATTTTGTTTATTTTTTCAAAGAAACAACTATTTATTTTGTTAATTTTTCCAATTGTTTCTTTTGTTTCAATTTCATTGATATCAGCTCTGATTTTAACTATTTCCTGTCTTCTACTACTTTTGGTGTTTGTCTGCTATTCTTTTTCTAGGGCTTTGAGCTGTAGTGTTAAGTCGTTGATTTGTTGATTTCTAGTTCTTTTGTTGAATGCACCCCATGAAATAAATCTTCCTCTAAGTACTGCTTTCACAGTGTCCCAGAGATTTTGATATGAGGTGTCTTTGTTCTAATTTACTTCTAAAAATTTTTAAATTTCCCTCCTGATGTCTTCTGTTATCCGTTTATCATATACTAGTGTATTATTTAATCTCCAGTTATTGGAGAAGTTTCTGTTTTTTATTCTGTCATTTATTTCTAATTTTAGTCCATTATGATCTGATAGAGGACAAGGTAGTATCTCTATCTTCTTGTATTTGCTAACAGTAGCTTTGTGGCATAAGACATGGTCTATTTTAGAGAAGGATCCATGTGCTGCTGAGAAGAAAGTGTATTCGTTCTTCCTTGGATGGTATATTCTATATAAGTCGTTTAAGTCTAAATTGTTGATTGTGTTATTGAGATCTATAGCTTCTTTATTCAATTTTTGTTTGGAGGATTTATCCAGCGGTGAGAGGGGTGTGTTAAAATCACCTAGTATTATTAGGTTGTGGTCTATTTGATTTCTGGAATTGAGAAGGATTTGTTTGACGTACATGGATGAGCCAATGTTCGGGGTGTAGATATATATGATTGTTATGTCTTGCTGATTTATTCTTCCCTTAGGCAGTATGTAATGTCCTTCGTTATGCCTTCTGACTAGTTTTGGCTTGAATTCCACATTATTTGAAATGAGGATTGATAGTCCAGCTTTTTTGCTGTGTCCGTGTGCATGGTATGTTTTTTCCCATCTTTTCACCTTTAGTCTATGGGTATCTCTTTCTATGAGATGAGTCTCTTGCAGGCAGCAAATTGTTGGATTTTTCTTTTTAATCCAATCTGCCAGTCTATGTCTTTTGATTGATGAGTTCAGGCCATTAACATTCAGGGTTATTATTGTGATATGATTTGTATTCCCAGTCATTTGACTCATTTTTGTTTTTTGACATGATTTGGTTTCCATTTTATTTGGCTATTCCTTTAGACTAGTTCCTCCCGTTGCTGATTTGGATCCTTGTTTTTCATTTCTTCCTCATGGAATATTTTGAAAGCATTCCCCCTAAAAACTGGAACAAGACATGGATGCCCTCTTTCACCACTTCTATTCAACATCGTTCTTGAGACTCTAGCCAGAGCAATTAGACAAACCAAAGAAATTAAAGAGATACAAATTGGAAAAGAGGAACTCAAACTATCCCTGTTTGCTGATGACATGATTATATATTTAGAGGAACCTGGAAATTCCACCAGAAGTCTCTTAAAACTCATAAGTGAATTCAGTAAAGTAGCAGGTTACAAGATCAATGCTCATAAATCCAATGCATTTTTATACATAAGTGATGAATCTTCAGAAAGAGCAATTAGGATAACTACCCCATTTACAATAGCATAGTAAAAAATAAAACACTTGGGAATCAATCTCACAAAAGAGGTGAAAGACCTCTACAATGAGAACTACAGAACACTAAAGAAAGAAATTAAAGAAAACCTTAGAAGATGGAAACATCTCCCATGTTCTTGGATAGGCAGAATTAATATTGTCAAAATGGCCATACTACCAAAAGTGCTATACAGATTCAATGCAATTCCAATTAAAATCCCAATGCTGTACCTTACAGAAATAGAGCAAGCAATTATGAAATTCATCTGGAAGAATAAAAGACCCAGAATAGCTAAAGAAATCCTCAGTAGATAGAGCGAAGCAGGGGGTATCGCAATACCAGATTTTCAATTCTATTACAAAGCAATAGTAACAAAAATGGCATGGTATTGGTATCAAAATAGACAGGTAGATCAATGGTACAGAATAGAGGACATGGACACTAACACAAATAAATACAATTTTCTCATACTAGACAAAGGTGCCAAAAATATCCAATGGAGAAAAGATAGCCTCTTCAACAAATGGTGCTGGGAAAACTGAAAATCCATATGCAACACAATGAAACTAAACCCCTATCTCTCACCCTGCACAAAACTCAACTCAAAATGGATCAAGGACCTCGGAATCAGACCAGAGACCCTGCATCTTATAGAAGAAAAAGTAGGTCCAAGCCTTCAACTTGTTGGTTAGGATGAGACTTCCTTAACAGGACTCCCATAGCACAAGAAATAAAAGCTAGAATCAACCACTGGGATAGATTCAAACTAAAAAGCTTTCTCTCAGTAAAGAAAACTATCAGTAATGTGAAGAGAGAGCCTACAGAGTGGGAGAATATCTTTGCCACTCATACTTCAGATAGAGCACTAATTTCCAGAATCTATAAAGAACTCAAAACCTCTACACCAAGAATACAAATAACCCTATCAACAAATGGGCTAAGGAAATGAACAGACACTTCACAGAAGAAGATGTGCAAGCAATCAACAGTTATATGAAAAAATGTTCAACATCTCTAGTAAGAAGAGAAATGCAAATCAAAACTACCCTAAGATTTCATCTCACCCCAATTAGAATGGCGATTATCAAGAGCACAAGCAACAATAGGTGTTGGCGAGGATGTGCGGAAAAAGGTACACTCATGCATTGCTGGTGGGGTTGCAAAATAGTGCAGCCACTCTGGAAAGCAGTATGGAGATTCCTCAGAAAGCTTGGAATGTAACCACCATTTGACCCAACTATCCCACTCCTTGGCCTATATCCAAAGGACTTAAAATCAGCATACTACAGAGATACAGCCACATCAATGTTCATAGCTGCTCAATTCACTATAACCAGATTGTGGAACCAACCTAGATGCCGTTCAGTTGATGAATGGATAAAGAATCTGTGGCATATATATATATATATATACAATGGAATATTACTCCAACATGAAGAATGATAAAATTATGGCATTTGCAGGCAAGTGGATGAAATTGGAGGATATCATGCTAAGTGAGATAAGCCAATCTCAAAAAACTAAAGGATGAATGATCTCACTGATAAGCGGATGAGGACATATAAAGGGGGGTTGGGAGGGGTTAGCGTTAGGGTTAGGGTTAGGTTTAGGGTTAGGGTAAGGACAGTGGTAAGAATGGAGGAGGGAAGAACTGTATAGGGGGAAAAGAGGGGTGGGGGGGTCGGGGGGAAGGGAAAAAAATAACAGAATGAATCAAACAACATTGCCCTATGTACATTTATGATTTTTAATTAAAATAAATTAATTTTTTTAAAAAAAATGAATTTTTCTAGTTTATTTTTATTTTCACTGCGATTTTTTTACCTTCTATACATTATTTTGCTTTTCATAAATCATTTTATCATAGTTCGTTATTTTTTACTTTTTTCTGAAATTTTATGTGTAGATGTGTGGTTATGGGTGTGGGTATTCTCACTGTACAATACTCAAAACTCACCTAAGTAACAGTGAATCCCACCTGACACATGATCTAGCCCCACCTAAGTCTCAACAGTACTTCAGCAATGGAATGGGGGAGAAAAAAAATCCTACACAACAACCATTTGACAAGGAGGAACAACCAGAGAGGAACTTCAGGTTCCACTCCTGGATATCTATTCATATATCAGAGTGAAGTCCCTGAACAACAACAAGAAAGATAACTACACACAAAAAGAAACACATATGAAAGAGAAAGGGAATCCATCTCAATTGATGTGCAAGCACAAGACCTCTGAAAACATGAAGAAACAGACAAATCTTCCACCAAAAATTAACCCCCCCAACAAAGGATCCCACAGATACGAAAGTGGCTTGAATTCTGGAGAACAATTATAAAAATGATTTTTAAAATTCTCAGTGAACTAAAAAAAAAATAAGGAATAAATTAAGAGAGGAGCTACACAAAATAAAGACAATTAAAAACTAATGAAAATAATAAAAGAATCAATCCAAAGTCCTAGAAATAAAAGACACAATAAAGTGAAGTAAAAATTTACTTGAAAGCATCAGCAATGGATTAGATTGTGTAGAAAGTCGAACTTCAGCCTTGAAGACAGTATAAAAAATTTAATATTCAGTATATAAAAAAGGAGCTAATAAAAAGAGACCATGATCAGAATATACAAGAAATCTGTGACAGCATCAACAGAACAAATCAGAGGGTCATAGAATAGAAGATACAGGTTAAAGGCATTAAAAATATTTTCAATGCAATAGTGAAAAAAAAATCTCCATTTCAGAAATGAAGTAGACACACACATACAGGAGACATACAGGACCCCAAATAGAACAGATCAGAAGAAAATGTTCTCCAAGACACACAATAATCAAAATGCCTAACATATAAAATGAGGAAAGAATATTAAAAGATACAAGAGAAAAACATCAGGTCACATTTAGAGGCAAAGCAATAAGGCTCACTCCTTACTTCTCAACTCACACCCTAAAATCAAGGAGGGACTGGAATGAGAAATTCTAATCTCTAAAAGAAAGCAATAGTTGAGGTTGCTATACCCAGCAAAGCCCTCTTTCAAATTCAGTGGGGAAATAACTACTCTCCATAACTAGGATAAAAAAATAAAGAAATATAGATCACCTTACCAACACTACAAAATATATTCAAATATATACTGCACACAGAGAAACTCAAAAACAATTATAAGACCCCATAAATAGATGAAGATCACTAGAACAGTAACCCAATTAAAAATAATAAAGACAATTAAATATACCATATAAGTCAAAATGACAGAAAACCGTAACACATATCCACAAAAACACTAAATGTAAATGGTCTGAACTCCCAAAATGAAGGACATAAATTAACAGAATGGATCAAAAAACAAGATCCAATATATGATGTTTGCAAGAGAATCATCTCACAGGCAAAGACACCCACAGGTTTAAAGTAAAAGGATGGAAAAATATTCATGAAAATGGAGTTCAAAAACAAGAAGCAGCAGCTAGTCTCATATCTGACAAAGCAGATTTCAAGCAAAAATTAAACAGAGAAGACAAAGAATGTCACTACATTCTGGTAAAGGGAACAAACAAACAAGACAATATCACAGAAGAGTATATATGCCCCAAATATCAGTGCATCTAATTACATTAAAAGTACATTTCTTGTCATTAAGTCCCACATAGACCTCAATAAACAAATACTGGGTGATTTAAACACACTCTCATCCCCAGTAGAGAGATCATCCAAAAGTAAACTCAATAAAGATATCTCTGGCCTAAAGAATACTCTAAATCAAATAGACATCAGAATATTTCACCTAAAACATCTGGACGTACCTTCTCCTCAGCAACTCATGGAACCTTTTGTAAAATAGAAAATACTCAAGGTCTCTATGTGAATCTTAGCAAATCCCATGCATTCTATCAGATCATAATGGATTGACTAGAAATCAATAGCAAGAAAAATAATAGAAATCACATAAACCAATGGACATTAAACAATACCCTTTTAAATCAATGACTCTTAAAAGTAATGAGTTACCCTATGTAAATGTATGATTACACAAATGGTATGCCTTTACTCCATGTACAAACAGAGAAACAACATGTATCCCATTTGTTTACAATAAAAATAAATTTTAAAAAAAGTAATGAGAGAAAAAAATTGAGAAATTATATGAAACGAATGAGAAGAAAGATAAAACATATCAAAATCTCTATTTCTTTATAGATTGGACTGGACAGGGGATAATGGTGGGAAGGTCAGGAAAGGGGAATAGGAAGGACAAGTAGAATTAATTTGTCATAAGTTTCCTAGCCTTGTATTTGTATACACAACGAGGGTAACTCTACATCATGTACAACCACAAGAGTGGGAACCTATTAGTATAAGCTATATTTTATGTAGGTATATTCTGCCAAAATATATTCTACTATCATGAATAACAAAAGATAAAAAAATTGTGAACAATATGAGAGCAGTTCTAAGAGGAAAATGTACCTATATTATATATATATAGGTACTATATTGAGTACCCATATTAAAAACAAGACATTCAAAATAAGAATGCTTATGTTTCACGCTGAAGCCTTAAAAAAGGAAGAGCAAACTAATTTCAAGATGAATAGAAGACAAAAATTAATTAACATTGGAAAGAAAATTAATGAAATTGAGAATAAATAATACACAGGATCAATAAAGTGAAGAGTTGGTTCTTTGAAAAGATAACAAAATTGATAAAGCTTTAGCCAAACTAACCAAAAGAAAGAAAGAGTAAACCCTCAAAATCAAAATTAGAGATGAAAAGAAAGATATCACCACAGACACTTTTGAAATCAAGAGCATAATTAGAAAGTACTTTGAAAATTTATATTCCAATAAATTGGAAAATCTAGAAGACATTGAGAAATTTCTAGACACATATGACCTGCCCAAACTGAACCAGGAAAATATAAGAAACCTAAATACACCAATATAAAGTAATGAATTTGAAATAGCAAATAAAATCCTGTCAACAAAGAACGGCCCAGGGCCAGATGGATCAGCTGAGGTCTATCGGACCTTTAAAAAGAACTAACACCAGTCTTTCTCAAATTTTCCCATAAAATTAAAATTGAGGAAACACATCCAAATACATTGTATGAAGATACATTCTATGAAGTTTATATAACCTGGATACCAAAACCAGATAGAGACGTCAAGGAATTAAAGCTATATACCAATATCACTGATAAACATAGATGCAAAAATCCCTAATAAAATATTAGTGAATCACATCAAAAAGCATATCATGAAGCATAATACACCATGATGAAGCATGATCAAGTGGGTTTCATTCCAGGAATGCAAGTTTTATTTCAACATATGCAAATCAATAAATATATGTTTTATATATATATATATATCTCAATGGAGTTTTTCTTAGCCTTATAAAAGAATGAAATTATGGCATTTCCCTGTAAATGTACGAAAATGGAGAACATCATGATAAATGAAAATAACTAGGTTCAGAAAGTCAAGGGTTGAATGTTTTCTCTCATATATGGAGCTAGGGCAAAGTAAGCAGGAAAAAGGGTTTTGGATATCATAAAGATACAATGATGATAAGTGGAATAGAAGATCAAGAGTGAAGGAATAGAGGCAGGAAAGGGGAGGAAGCATAGAATGTATTCCACAAAATTATGCTATGTCCATATAAAAATAAACAACATTGAATTCCACTATTATGTACATGTAAAAAATTTCATCAACAAATGAATTAATAAGCAAAAGGAAGATCAGCAAAAGAAGAAGAATAGGGGGAGAGAAGGAGAATGGGAGAGGGAGGCAGAGAGGGAAAGGTGGGGGGAGAGTGACTGAAATGGAATAAATCAAATTCCATGCATGTATGATTTTGTCAAAATGAACCCAGCTACTCTGTATAACTATACTGCTTTAACTACAAAATCATGCTGAATAACATGGATAGAAGATATTACTTCAATATCATAAATATTATATGTGACAAACCCAAAGACAAAGTCATAGAAAGTAGGGAAATGCTGAAAATATTTCTTCTAAAACTGAGAACAAGACAAGTGTACCAACTGTGGCCATTCATATTCCATATTGTTCTTGAAACTCTAGTCAGAGCAATCAGGCAAGAGATAGACATTAAAGGGTTACAAATAGTGAAAGATGAAAAAAAAATATATCACAGTTTGAAGTTTCCTAAACATAGAAGACCCACAAACTTCTAGAACAGATAAACAAACTCAGTAAAATAGCAGGATACAAGATCAATATTAAAAGCTCAATTGCTTCCTATAATGAATGTGATTTTTAAAAATTCAGGAAAACAATTTTATTAAAAATAGACTCTGGTTTAGTCAGCTTTTTCATTGCTGTGATAAAAGGACCAACCAGAACAATTGCAGAGGGGGAAAAGTTTTTTGAAGTCTCACAGTTTCAGAGGTCGCAGCCTACAGAAGGCTGGCACCATGCTTCAATTTTGGGGTAAGACAGAATATCAGTGCAGAAGAGTGGCAGAGAGAAGCAGCTCACCTAAACACCAGGAAGCAGAGAAGGACTCCACTCACCATATACAAATATATACCCCAAAGCCATGCCCCCCATTGCCCCACCTACTCCAGTCACACCATACTTACCTTCAGTTACCATTCAGTTAATCCCATCAGATGATTAATTCATTGGTTGCCTTAAGGCTCTCACAATCAGTCATTTCCCCTCTGAATCCTCTTGCACTGGGTCACATGTGACCCAATCCAAACCATAACAGTCTCAAAAAACCAAAAATACGTAGGAATAAATCTAATAAGGGTGTGAATTAAATGACATGACCACATTATCAAAAAGCAGTCTATAAATTCAATTCAAACCCCAGCAAAATATCAGTGACATTCTTCCCAGAACTAGAAAAAGAAGTCTTAAAATTCATAATGAAGAATATTAGATTTAGAATAGGCAAAGCAAACCTGAACAATAAGAACAATACAGAAGATAGAGCTAAATAATTAGGGCATCTCATGAAAATAGAAGGCATATTAATGGAGTAGAGGGAAGGAATTCAAGGGGAGAAAGGAGGAATAAGAAAAGGGAGGAATTACAGGATGAAATAGAATGAAATAGAATAATATGTGCTATGTGCATATATGAATATATCATAGTGGATTCTAAATTTCTATATATCTAAAAAATAAAATAAACAATAAATAAACAGAAGTAAGACCAGTAGATTAGAGGAAAGGGTATAGAGTAAACGAGGAGAGGAGGAAAAATGGAAGAACTGGGGTTTGAAATTGAATAAGTTATATGCCATGAATATATATCAATATACAAAATATTCAGGGGGTCTAGGGAGATAGCTCAGTTGGTAAAGTGCTTGCCTTACAAGCCCAGGGCACTGGATTTGATCCCTAGCACCACCACCAAAAAAAATTAAAAAAAAGAATTCAGGAACAAAAAAGACATTAGATATATAATAAAAACAGCAAAATGACATATATAAAGCCATTACTATCAATAATTTCATGACATGAATTAATTCAACACCAAATACAGAAGTTGGCATAATGTGTTAAAATGACATGACACATATAAGCTGTCTGCATGATATGGTTGGATTCACATACAAAAGTAGAAAGTAAAAGGATGGAGAAAATACAGTTGGAATATACTAAATGCAAGTTGGCATACTAACACAAATATCAAACAAAATACTTTCATGAGAAAAGTTCTTACTATAGATAGGCAAAGATATTTCATAATGATAAGAGAATTTCAATCAGCAATTGAATTTCTGATTGAAATTCAATATGAATCAGATCCATATGTACCTCTCTCTATATATAGAGATAAGTATATATATTGACAATTGTCATGTATATATTGACAACATATATGTATATACATACCTAATTACACACTATTACTTATATGAAGCAACTATTAACAGATTAAAGAAAGAGATAGTTTCACAACAGTAGTTTCAGGCTTAATACCCCACTCTCAATATGGATACAACCACATGTCAGACATTAACAAGAAAATACAAGACTTAAGGAACACCAGACAAAGCTAAAACTAATACAAATCTATAGAATACTTAACATACATAGACTATGGAATTTCATTTATCTTAAGAATGTAGGATTAATTCAACATATGAAAATCAATCATGTAACACACTATTTCACAATAAAAAGGAATAATAAACACCTCAATAGATAATGTATTTCACATGATGAAAAAAATAAATCATCAAACCAAGAATCCACAGAACTTCCTCAATCTGATAAAGGGCATTTAAAAAAGAAATAAACAAACAAAAATAAAAATAATTGCTAACATCATACCCAATTGTGAAAGACGGATGATTTCTTCTCATGTCAGAAAAAAGTATGTCTGGGTTCGACATTTCTATTCAAGACTGTCCTTTAAATTTTTGCAAGGACAATTTTGGGACAATTTATCCAGAAAAATATATAGAAAATTCACCTTTATTTTAAAGAAGATATGGACTATTTCAATATTTAAATGATATGATTTTGTGTATAAAACATCCTAGTGAATGCTGGTGAGATGAGGAGAATTAAGGAGGAAAAATAATTAAATTGGGAAGAAAGGAAATAAAAATATTACTTGTGCAATAGCATATAAACACCAAAATACGTAGGAATCAATTTAACAAAAGAAGTAGAATGGTATACTTTTTTGGAAGATTAAATAGAATTATATTCCCAAATTTATCCACATCTTCAACAAAAATTCTATTAATATGCAGAATGACTTCCCCCTGCAGAAATTGGCAAACTGATACTAAAATTTTTATGGAAATCCAAAGGACCTAAAATGGCCAAAATAATGCTGAAAAAAGGAATAAAGTCGAAGGAATCACATTTTATGATTTTTTTTCATTTTTTTATTTTTATTTTATTTATTTTTTATTGTGAACAAATGGGATACATGTTGTTTCTCTCTTTGTACATGGCATAAAGGCATACCATTTGTGTAATCATAAATTTACATAGAGTAATGTTGTTTGATTCATTCTGTTATTTTTTCCCTTCCCCTCACCCCTCCCACCCCTCTTTTCCCTCTATACGGTACTTCCTTCCTCCATTCTTGCCCCCCTCCCTAACCCTAACTCTAACCCTAACACTAACCCCTCCCTTCCCCCATTATGTGTCATCATCCACTTATTAGTGATATCATTCGTCCTTTGGTTTTTTGAGATTGGCTTATCTCACTTAGCATGATATTCTGCAATTTCATCCATTTGCCTGCAAATGCCATAATTTTATCATTCTTTATGACTGAGTAATATATATATATTGTATATATATACCACAGTTTCTTTATCCATTCATCAATTGAAGGACATCTAGGTTGGTTCCACAATCTGGCTATTGTGAATTGAGCAGCTATGAACATTGATGTGGCTGTATCTCCGTAGTATGCTGATTTTAAGTCCTTTGGGTATAGGCCAAGGAGTGGGATAGCTGGGTCAAATGGTGGTTCCATTCCAAGTTTTCTAAGGAATCTCCACACTGCTTTCCAGAGTGGCTGCACTAATTTGCAGCCCCACCAGCAATGTATGAGTGTACCTTTTTCCCCACATCCTTGCCAACACCTATTGTTGCTTGTATTCTTGATAATTGCCATTCTAATTGGGGTGAGATGGAATCTTAGGGTATTTTTGATTTGCATTTCTCTTATTACTAGAGATGTTGAACGTTTTTTCATATATTTGGTGATTGCTTTTAGACTTTATTCTGTGAAATGTCTGCTCATTTCCTTAGCCCATTTATTGATTGGGTTTCTTGTATTCTTGGTGTAAAGTTTTTTGAGTTCTTTATAGGTTCTGGAGATTAGTGCTCTATCTGAAGTATGTGTGGCAAAGATATTCTCCCACTCTCTAGGCTCTCTCTTCACACTGTTATTTCTTTTGCTGGGAAAAGCTTTTTAGTTTGAATTTATTCCAATTATTGATCCTTGCTTTTATTTCTTTTGCTTTGGGAGCCATGTTAAGGAAGTCTGGTCCTAAGCTGACATGATGAATATTTGGACCTACTTTTTCTTCTATAAGTTGCAGGGTCTCTGATATGATTCTAAGATCATTGATTAATTTTGAGTTCAGTTCTGTGCAGGCTGAGAAATAGGGGTTAATTTCATTTTGCTGGATATGGATTTCCAGTTTTCCCAGTAGCATTTATTGAAGAGACTATCTTTTCTCCATTGTATGGTTTTGGCACCTTTGTCTAGTATGAGAAAACTGTATTTATGTGGTTTTATCTCTGTGCCCTCTATTCTGTAGACCTGTCTATTTTGATGCGAATACCATGCCATTTTTGTTACTATTGCTCTGTAGTATAGTTCAAGCTCTGGTATTGTGATACCCCTGCTTCACTCTTCCTGCTAAGGATTGCTTGAGCTATTCTGGGTCCCTTATGCTTCCAAACGAATTTCATGATTTCTTGCTCTGTTTCCAAGAGGTACACCATTGGGATTTTAATTGGAATTGCATTGAATCTGTATAGCACTTTTGGTAGTATGGCCATTTTGACAATATTAATTCTGCCTATCTAAGAACATGGGAGATCTTTCCATCTTCTAAAGTTTTCTTTAATTTCTTTCCTTAGAGTTCTGTAGTTCTCATTGTAGAGGTCTTTCACCTCTTTTGTGAGATTGATTACCAAGTATTTTATTTTTTTGAGGCTATTTTGAATGGGGTAGTTTTCCTAAATTCTCTTTCAGAGGATTCATCACTTATGAATAAAAATACATTAGATTTATGAGCATTGATCTTATATCCTACTACTTTACTGAATTCATTTATGAGTTCTAGAAGTTTTCTAGTGGAATTATTCAACTGCTCTAAATATAGAATCATGTCATCAGCAAATAGTGATAGTTTGAGTTCTTCTTTTCCTATTTGTATTGCTTTAAATACTTTGATCTGTCTAATTGCTCTGGCTAGATTTTCCAGGACAATGTAGAATTAAAATGGTGAAAGAGGTCATCCCTGCCTTGTTCCAATTATTAGGGGGAATGCTTTCAGTTTTTCTCCATTTAGAATGATGTTGACCATGGGCTTAGCATAGATAGCTCTTAAAATGTTGAGGAATCTTCATATTATTCCTATTTTTTCTAGTGTTTTGAACATGAAGGGGGTGCTGTATTTTATCAAATGCTTTTTCTGTAGCTACGCAAATAATCATGTGATTCTTAACTTTAAGTCTGTTGATGTGGTGAATTACATTTATTGATCTCTGAATGTTGAACCATTTTTGCATCTCTGGATGAAATCCACTTGATCATGCTGCACTATATTTTTAATATGTTTTTGTATGCAATTTGCTAAAACTTTGTTAAGAATTTTTGCATCTGTGTTCATGAAGGAGATTGGTCTGAAATTTTCTTTCCTCAACTTGTCTTTTTTTTGTTTTGATATCAGGGTGATAATAGCTTCATAGAATGAGTTCGGAAGGGTTCCCTCCTCTTCTCTTTTATATAATACTTTCAGGAGTATTGGAAAGGACTTTTCTTTGAAGGTCTTGTGGAACTCAGCTGAGAAGCCATCTGTTCTGGCTCATGTTTAAATTTGTCTTTTGAATCAACCATTGTGTGTGCTTTGAGGGAAAATTCACATACTTACCTTGCATGTGGAAATCCAGTTTTCCCATTGCCATTATGAATAAACATATTAATTCTTCACTGAAATATTTTGGCTACCTTGAGAAAAGAAAACTGATCATAAATGAGTTTATTTTTGATTATCAATCCTATTCATTGACATGCATGTCTATTCTTATATCTGTGCCATACTGTGCTGATTTATCTACATTTGTAGTAAGGTTTAAAATCATAAAATAAATAAAATACTTGGGAATCAACCTCACAAAAGAGGTGAAAGGCCTCTTCAATAAGAACTACAGAACACTAAAGAAAGACATTAAAGAAAACCTTAGAAGATGGAAAGATCTCCCATGTTCTTGGATAGGAAGAATTAATATTGTCAAAATGGCCATACTACCTAAAGTGCTATACAGATTCAATGCAATTCCAATTAAAATCCCAATGACATACCTTACAGAAATAGCAATCCTTAGCAGGAAGAGTGAAACAGGGGGTATCGCAATACCAGATCTTCAACTCGATTACAAAGCAATAGTAACAAAAACGGCATGGTATTGGTACCAAAATAGAAAAGTAGATCAATGGTACAGAATAGAGGACACGGAATCAAACCCAAATAAATACAATTTTCTTATACTAGACAAAGGTGCCAAAAATATGCAATGGAGAAAAGATAGCCTCTTCAACAAATGGTGCTGGGAGAATTGGAAATCCATATGCAACAGAATGAAACTAAACCCATATCTCTCACCATGCACGAAACTAAACTCAAAATGGATTAAGGACCTTGGAATTAGACCAGAGACCCTGCATCTTATAGAAGAAAAAGTAGGTCCAGATCTTCAACATGTTGGCTTAGGACCAGACTTCCTCAACAGGACTCCAATAGCACAAGAAATAAAAGCAAGAATCAATAACTGGGATAGATTCAAACTAAAAAGCTTTCTCTCAGCAAACGAAATTATCAGCAATGCGAAGAGAGAGCCTACAGAGTGGGAGAAAATCTTTGCCAATCATACTTCAGATAGAGCACTAATCTCTAGAATCTATAAAGAACTCAAAAAACTCTACACCAAGAATACAAATAATCCAATCGACAATTGGGCTAAGGAAATGAATTGACACTTCACAGAAGAAGATCTACAAGCAATCAACAAACATATGGGAAAATGTTCAACATCTCTAGTAATAATAGAAATGCAAATCAAAACTACCCTAAGATTCCATCTCACCCCAATTAGAATGGCGATTATCAAGAATACAAGCAACAATAGGTGTTGGCAAGGATGTGGGGAAAAAGGTACACTCATACATTGCTTGTGGGGTTGTAAATTAGTGCAGCCACTCTGGAAAGCAGTGTGGAGATTCCTTAGAAAACTTGGAATGGACCCACCATTTGACCCAGCTATCCCACTCCTTGGCCTATATCCAAATGACTTAAAATCAGCACACTACAGAGATGAGGCCACATCGATGTTCATAGCTGCTCAATTCACAATAGCTAGATAGTGGAACCAACCTGGATGCCCTTCGATTGATGAATGAGTAAAGAAAGTGTGATATATATAATCAGCCATAAAGAAGAATAAAATTATGGCATTTGCAGGTAAATGAATGCAGTTGGAGAATATCATGCTCAGTGAGATATGCCAATCCCAAAGAACCAAAGGTGGAATGATTTCATTGATAAGAAGATGATGATACATAACGGGGGGTGGGAGGGAGGCAAAAATGGAGGAAGGATGGATTGTATAGAGGAAAAAGTGGGTGGGGAAGAGGTGGGGTGAAGGAAAAATAACAGAACGAGACAAATACCATTACCCTATGTACATGTATGGTTACACAAATGGTGGAGCTCTACTTCGTGTACAATGAGAGAAACAACATTTGTACCCCAATTGTGTACAAAAGAATCAAAATAAATAAATACATGAATGAATAAAAAACATGAGCCAGCTTTTTAAATAGAAATTACTCTAAGAAAGATGCAAATAACTTAAAAGCACATGAAAAGATGTTCATTAGGGAAATCAAACCACAATGAGATAGTACTTTTTGCCCAATTGCAGGGCTGTAATTTTACAGAATTAGACAATAAGTGTTGGCAAAGACATGTTGAATTTGGAGCTTTCACATATTTCTGGTATTAATGTAAAATGGTTAAGGCAATTTAAAGAAGAACAATTTCCAATTTACAAATACAGATTAGAATGTTCAATATTACTTGGAAAATATTTCTTTCCAAATTGATCTGCTGATTCAATGCTATCTCAGTTTAAATCCATGCAGGAAAATGATGTAAGAAAAAATGGGTAAAAACCTCCCAATATTTTCACCTCCATGTAAAAGACTAAAATTTTTCATAATCAGTTTTTTGAGAACTTTGGACTTAAAAACAGATCATTAAATATCTATTTAAGAAAATAGTTCATTTCCTGTTACAACAGCGAGTTTTTTGATATTTTATACTACACTGTTTTCCCCCCTTTTTACTTCAAGTTAACCTTGAAAAATAATGGGTCATGTTACTCCAATAGCATGGGGCAGAATGGAATTTAGTCTCTTACAAAGCAACATTCCACCAAAATTTTTATTATTTTACTGATCTTGTATTTCCTTGGAATAACTCTTTTTCCTGTTTATCTTCTTTCATTGTAACTCACAAATCAACCAGTGTTTAAAATACTTTGCCCGATGGCATATTATGGACTAAATATTTGGGTCTTCTAACCTGCTGTATATGTGCAGGGAAGACCTGAGAGGCTCTGAGTTCCAACAGATGGTTAAAATTGAAGCTATGCGGAAGCAGTAAATGAAAGCTAACATATAGTTGTAGACTTCCAGTTTGAGTGTTGAAGACTTGTCCCATATATGTACACAGAGTTTCCCCACAAATGTTAAGCAATTGATTGATTTTAGGCATCCAAGGAAATCTCAGTCCAGTCATTAGATAAACAATAAATTTCCTGGACAGATACTTCTGTGGCACACACAATGAATAACAGACGTAACAGTATTCATTCAGAAAATTTCTCAAATAAACAAAAATTGCAACAAGCTGCAATAACAAGATCAAGGAAGGGAAAAATTTTATTTCCATAACTGACATTTCATAGTACTTGGCATGTGCACTTTTCAACCAGAATTTTGAGACCTATTGAAATAAACCATGAAAGTACAGCCAATTCACAGGAATAGAAGAAATCAATAGAACGCATGTTTAGGGAAGCTCAGACATTGCACTTACTAGAAAAAAGTCTTTAAATCAGTTATATAATCAGTTATATAAATCAGTTAAAGACTCTATTGAGAACCATTTGTAAGAAACTAACAAAGTAAAAGAACAATGTCTCGCCAAATAAAGATATTGATAAGGAGAGAAAATTTAAAAGAACCAAATAAAACTTGTAATTGAATAATAAAGCACTAACATTTAAAACTTCATAGAGATTCAAACTTGTATTTGAACTAAAGAAGAATAAGTAGACTTATATCAGTTTGAGATGATTTTCGCGGAGGAGGTAAAAAGAATGAAGAAAAATTAAGAGTCTTAAAGACCTATGGGATACTAGCAATAATTTTAGCATATACTTCTGGGAGTTCCAGAAGAAGAATGAGAGAAAGAAAAACAAAGAATCAAGAAATAATGGCAAAATATCTTCCTAAATGTTTTGAAAAACATTAATCTACACTTCAAAGAAGCTCAAAGAACTCCAAGTGGAATAAAGTTAACACGACCCACACAATATATTAAAAATTAGACAATAGTAAGTGTTGACAAGGATATGTTATAATTGAAACCTGCATGTATTTGAGTAGACATACAATAGACAAATTGCAAAAATATAGAGGAAATTTTAAAAGTAGAAATAGAGATATTATTCACCATATACAACGCATTTTCAGTAAAAAATAATAGTTGGTTTTATATCAGAATCCATGAAGGCCAGAATGACAAAAGCACTAAGTATGAAATGAGACATAACTGTCAACAAAAAATTCCATATTCCTCAGAATTATTCTTCAAAACCTAAGAATGATTTAAGACATTCACAAATAAACAGATCTGACTGGGACTATAACTATCATACCTTCCCTGCAAGAAATATTAAACAGAGTTATTCAGAATGAAATGAAATTATGTCAGACAGTAAGTTCAATCTGCATGAGGAGAAAGAACATTTGTAAATTTAAATGTATAGTAAAGTATGAAAGACCATATAAGCACATTTTGTTTATTATTCATTTTTGTACTTTCTATTTTAAAATAACAACTGATTTTAGCAATATTATAATTCCATTTATTTGTGAATATGCATAAACATATTTTCTAATGATACAAGTGTAAAGGAGGATACAAATGAGCTTCATAGAAAAAATTTGGTATGATACCGATGTTTATTTTTAATCCGAAATTGATTGCTGCAAATTACAATGGTAATCCACAGATCAAACACTATGAAAATACTTTGAAATCAAACTGGGCACATTGCCACATGTCTTAGTTCCAACATTCACGAGGCTGAGGAAAGAGGACTACTAGAGACCAGGAATTTGAGACCAGACTGGGCAATAGAGTGAGACCCCATATCAAAAATATTTGGAAAGAGAAAGTATCTGAAATTATAGCATAAGCAAATGACATGGGAATAAAATTATACACTAGAGTATGCCCATTAAAAACAGTAGTGAAGGTATAGAGAAACAAAAGATATATAAAAGTGAATACATAAAATAGATATATAAAATGCACACATGAAGAAACCATAAAAGGGATAGGAAACTAAATTCAAGTTAAGTAGAAGGAAAGAAATAATAAAGACTAGAATGGAAACAAGTGAAATAAATACTAGAAATGCATCAATATATAAAATTAAGAAAACCAAATGTTACTTATTTGAAAGATAAAGTCAATAAAACTTTAACTAGGTTGACCAGAAACAAAGATAATAACAAGAGAATAACTGAGTTAAAACTACTAAACTCAGTAACAATGAGGGATATTATAATTCATCCTAGAGAAATAAAAATATAAAATAATGCAATGAATAATTATTTACCATAAATAAATAAGTAATGGGGATTATATGGAGAAACTCCAAAAATGACACAAGCTACCAAAAATGGCTCAAGAAGATTTTGAAAACCTGGATTGAGTTATACAGGAAAGATAAAGAGACTGAAAAGATTTAGCCCATAGAAAATAAATCGTTAGTAATCCAAAAACTTGCCACAAAAAAAATTCTAAGAACAGAAGTCTTCACTTGTATAGGCTGCCAAACACTTAAAGAAGAATTAATACAGTCCTTAACGAAAAGGCCAATTTTGTCATGTATAACTAAATAGAACAAACAATTAAAAACAAATAAATTTTTTAAAACTCTGTAAGGTCATCACAAGAATTAAAAAAAAAAACTATAGATAGATATTATATGAACAAAGTTACAAAAATTCTCCAAGGAAGATAAACAAATGGCCAATAACCAGTTTATAAGATCATTAGCCATCAGAGAATAGAAAATAAAATCCATAATGAAATATCACTTTACAACCATTAAGATGGATATAATAAAACATAAATCACAAATAAGTGCTTGTGAACATGATTATGTGGAGAATTTTGGGCTCTTATGCATTGTTGGAAGGAACATAAAATAGTGCAGCCACTTTGGAAGACATTGTGACACTTCTTCAAGTGTTAAACACAGGGTGACCCTATTGTATGTGATACAGTAATTCTATTCCTTGTATATAACCAAGAAAATTGAAGAATATATTCATAGCAGCATATTTTACATGTTGTAGGTTGGTTTTCTAATTATAATTATTACTGTCCATTAATGGCACAAAATAATGGGATTTTTCATGACATTTTCATATGTGCATATGACATATTTTGTTCATGTCCACATTCCATACTACCTTTTATCTTCCTTCTCCCTCCTTCTGGTTCCCTTTCCCTTTTCTAATAACCACTTTCTTATTGTCTGTTTTTCTCCCTACATTTTTTCATATTAGAGAAAATGTAATACTTCTCTTTCTGAGTCTGCCCTATTTTGTTCAACATGACGATCTCCTATTTCATCCATTTTCTTGGGAATGACATAATACGTTTGTCTTTATGACTGAATACTATGTAATATTTTCTTCATCCATTAATGGGCATCAAGACTGATTCCATAATTTGGTTATTATGAATAAATCCACATAAATATGGGTAGGTGTAGTTTCCAAGGCTAGCTCAGATGCAGGTAAGGACATGGAGTCCAGACCTAGACTCCTGGAGTTGGGTGAAAGCAGGCTTGTGGCAAGCAGCCCGCAAACTCCTTTATTGTGGGAACAGCTATACATTTTATAAGTTTCTTGCCCAATCACAATGTGCCAGGGGGAATCAGACCACCAGGCTCCTATATGGGTTCCCTTGGTAACACTAGATCAGTTTGAGGCAGGTGATCAGTTGCCTAGGTGGCCAGAGTGGAATGCTCCTCTCCACAGGTTTTCCTGATGGGTCTAAATGTGCAAAGGTTTTCCTTACACACTTGAGACATTCACTGCTGCCAACCAAGAACTAGGATATCTCCCAACAGGTAGGCAGATATGTTTGTTGTATGCAGCATTATTTATAATTGCCCCCAAATAGAAACAACCCAAATGTCAATCAACTGATGAATGGATAATCAAAATATGGTATATTGAAAATGGAACCTCTATGAGAAAAAAAGTTTAATGTAACACTTATTATATGTTGTATCACAGATAAAATGAAAATATGCTAATTGAAAGAATGCAGATACAAAAAACCATGTATTTTATAATTATATTTATTTAAAATGTCCATAATAAACACATTCAAATGGACAAACATTAGATTAATGTTTCCCAGGTGCAGGAGCAGGATGAATTGGAAGTGACTTCTAATAAGTATAGAGTTTCTTTTTAGAATGATTAAAATGTTCTGGAATTTTGTTATGTTGCCTAACAAAATTGTGTTGCATAACACTTATATTGCACAACATTGTAAATGTGCTAAAAGTGAATTGTACTATCCAATGATGAATTTTATCACATGTGAATTTTATATCACTAGAAAATTACAAGGACAATTTCTAACAGATCTGTGTAAATTGATAATTTGATTCTAAAATTCATATGAAACTACAAAAGGGTCTAGACTAGTCCAAACGATTAGAAAAAGATCAATGTTTAAATACTTACCCCACCTGAATTTTAGACTTATTATAAAGCTATAATAATCAAGAAAGTGTGCCACTGGCAAAAAGATGTCTAGATTAATGGAACGTATGGAAGATTATAGAATCAGAACCATCCATACAGTAAGTTAATTTTTGACAAAAGGGCTAAGGGAATTTAATGGAAAAGGATAATCTTTTCAACAAATTGTATTGAGAAAAAATGTATATTCTTAGAAAACAAATTTTCAACTGTATATGAAGTGACTTAAGATGGAACATCAGCCTCAATGTGAAAGCTAAATCTATAAATCTCCTAGAAAAAGCTAGGAGAAAATCTTAGTGATTTTGAGAAAATATTTCTTAAATAAAATATAGATGATATAAAATATTAAGGAAATATTGATCAATTGAGATATACAAAATTAAAAATCTCTGCTTTTTAGAAAACATATAGCAAAAGGAAGGGGTAAGCTCCAGTCAAGAGTACATATTTGTAAACCCCACATACAAAGAAGAACATAGGTCTAGAACATAGAAGAAACTTTGAAACTCAAAGAAAAACAACTCAATAAAAATGGGGGAAAGAACTGAACAAACATTAGCAAAAAAGATTACAAATACTAAGTGAACACATGAAAATATATGCTACACTTCTAGTGATTGAAGAATTTCAATTTAAAACCACAAAAGGATACCACTGCTTACCAATTAGAATAATTAAAATAATAAAGGCAGACCATAGCATGTTTGAGAAGCATATGAAGGGACTAAAATTCTCTTCCATTGCTAATGGTGATGCAAAATCTTGCCATCATTCTGGAAAATGTTTGACAGTTTCCTTAAAGTGAAATATGTTCCTGCTACCACATTATGTAGACAATCCATTATTGCACTCACAGGTATTTATCCAAGAGAAAAAGAAGTATATTCCTATGCAAAGACTTGTATACAAATGTCTATTGAAACTTCGTAATAGCCAAAAACTAGAAACAATCTAAATTTCTGTCAAGAAATGAATGAATACACATATTTTGACACATCCATACAATAGGACACTACTCAGCAATACAATAAAAGGAATGACCATTATTGCATACCACAACATGGATGAATATTAACAATTATTTTGAATGGAAGAAGCCAAACAAAAGAGTACATACTGTTTTTAATATATATCAAATTCTGATAAAGGGAAAACTAATTGATACTGGCAGAGAGCAGATCCATGTTTGTGTAGGTATGGAACTGAATTGACAGGGAACAGCAGGGACAAATGACTATAAAAATATAGGAAAACAAGTCAATATATTTATTATCTTGATTGTAGTGATGGTTTTATATGTGCATGAATGAAAGCACACCAAATTCTACAATATAAATAGGTGTATTTTATTGCACATCATCACTCCTCAATAAAACTCTTAGGAAAGGATGGAATACATCTAACAGTAGCTCAAAATACAGTATTTGTTAATATTCTACTAATATATCAATATATACTCAGAAGAAAGATGAATATTCACATTCACATGAAAATCAAGTGTCTACATATTTTAAGAATCTGGTTAAAAAACTCACTGAATTCAAGATTACTCTAAAAATAACATTAATCATGATATAACACAATTTACCTCATGAACAGGAAGTAAGAATATGCCTAAACTTCTACCTGTTCTCATTTTCTGACTCAGAGATCTAGTTTCTGTAATAACTATTAAGTTGAATCACGTGAAAATAATCATATTGACCATCTTCGACCTTTCAGAAAAGCAAATTCAAATGGGTCAACCTAATAAAACCTTGAACAATATTTCCTCTACAGAAATAAAAATACCTACCATATATCATTTTTCCTACATCAAAATAGAGTGTCTTCTAGACAATAAATGTGCAAAAAGTGGGGTTAGTAACAAGGATGCTTAATTCATTTTGTTCTGAGCATTCCTTTCTCCATAAGTAAAACATTCCAGTCAGAATCATAAGAAAAATACTAATGTAATATAACTCTAGTAATTCTTTTACTCAACCCAAGAATAAGGAGGTGGGATATGAAAATATGCTGTTTCATAGTGAATGCATACTGGAAACATAATTGAACTGGAAACTGTATGTTATCCTTCCTTGTAGCATTAGAACTGAGAAACCACACAAGCAGTCACAGAGTAAGACAAAAGATAAACCATACCACTAGATTTTTGTTTTGTTTTTAAGACATCTATTGAGTTTAGAGGTCACTTATCTTGTTTAAGGTAATTTATTCATGAGGAAGAGAAGGAGAAAATATGAACAATAAAATGGACCTATGAAAGAATGCAGAAAGATATTTAGATGATTCAGAGAAAGAGCTTAACTCTGAAAATAATCCACTGTGAAATCCAGAAGAAAATTCCAGTATCTACAATGAGCATGCAAGAAGACAAGTAGCAAGAAGAAAAAGAACATATCAATGGAGAGAACAAAAATGGAGATGACAAGATGACAAATGAAGATGAAGTTGATACTTAAAAGAAAATAAGTAGTGAATAAAATCAAAAATAATTTCTAGGAAACTAAATATAAAATCTTTTAATTGACATACCCGTTATGAGTAGTGAAAATATGGTTGGAATTGTGTTGAAAGCAGTCAATGACATGAAGAAAATAGTGTAAAATAATAATTATAGATAAATAGAAAGTAAGTATTAAACAGAGTAAGTAATCAAAGGAATAGCAAAAGATAATTCCCTCAACATTCCAAAACGATGATTTTTGAATGGAAAGGAATCACCAAGAATCAAGTACAACGATAATAATACTAAAAGAAATCTAAATCTATACTTTAACTCTTCTTTGTTAAGGTAGAAAATTATGATATTAAGCAAATCATAAATCTCCAGATTAGGAAGAATAAAAAAATAGATTTTTAAGTAAGAGAAAAGAAAACTCACTTGAATTTTATACTTTTTACTAGGAACACTGAATGCCATAAGTCAGTGGCACCACATCGTTCTTTTAGTTTTTGTGGAAAATAGTTTTAAACTTAAAAATCTATTAACAGACAAACAAATAATAATATACAAGGATAGAACAAAGAAGCATTCATATATGCAAATAGAAATGTTAAGGCCCTTGTTGTAAAATAACTACTTGAACACATAAATTGAAGAAAGGAAAATGTGAGCACAAGAAAAAATAATGAACACCAAAATCAATAAAAATTAGGGTAAGTTTCAATAATGTTTAAAAGGCCCTTAATTATTCTAAATTTAAAACCTGAATGATTACAATGAGAAGGGTGAAGAGCAAGTGAAAGCATGCCAATTGTTTTGTTTTACGCTTTGAAAGGAAATACAAATTTAAATAGCAGTAAATATTTAAGGATAACTATTCTTATGGTTTGGACTGGAATATCTCTCAAAAGTTCATGTTTTGAAGGCCTGGTTGCTAAGGCACGAATATCCACAAGTGGGGCTTATAGTAAATGATTGAATAATAAGGGCTCTAATCTCATCAATACATCAATTCTTTTGATGGGTTAATAATTTGAATGTGATACTGGGAGGTGTTATAATATCAGACAATATTAATATCTCACAATAGAATTCAAGGTGAAAGACATTTAATAAGAGAAAGAGGAGAATTTTATATTGTGAAAGGAACAATGCTTCAGGGAACTATAATAGACATGATTTTTTATTCAGCTAATGATACAGTTTTGAAATCTACAAGCAAAGCTGTTAGCAATGCAAAGAACAAAGAGCTTATCTAAAGACATGGGAAAGATGGTGATAAATGTTCCTCATTTATATAAAAGACTATAATATGAAGAAATGAGGACCCAGTGAGAGCCTTTCTGCACAGACCAGCTCCAAGTCCCTCCAGCAGTGACCTCCCGCCCGCAGGCAGCTTCAGGGACCAGGATAGGGCAGCCAGGGACTTCCCCAAGCAGCCCAGCTCCCTCCGGTGGGAGGCGCCTTTCAAGGCTAGCTTCTCAGAGCAGACAGCCCAGTGAGAGCATTTCTACACAGAGGCAGCCACAATTACCGGAGCCAGCGGAAAGCTCTGACCCACAGGCAGCCACTGGGACCAGGGCAGGGCAGCCAAAGACTTCTCCAGGCAGCCCTGCCCCCTCTGGCCGCAGGCTCGTTCCACAGGGCAATCCAAGATGGCAGACTAGAGGGTGACTGCATCTCCAGTCGCTCCAGAACCCAGGATTCAAGAAGAGAAGGCATTGAGAGACTCAGACTAAAATAGAGCCATGGAGTGAGTCTCCCCCACAGGGTGAAGCTCGGCTGGGCAGCAGACCCAGTTAGGGGCAGCTTTTCAGAGCAGGGCAGGACAGCTAGAGTCTTCCCCAGGTAGCTCTGCTCCCTCCGGCAGCAGGCTCCTTCCACATGGCAAGCTTCTCAGAGCAGGTTGCCCAGTGAGAGCCTTTCCGCACAGAGCCAGTCCAAGCCCTGGAACCAGTAGCAGGCTAGGGGCAGGTTCCTTCGAAAACACTGCATTATCAAGTTCCACAAAGACTTCAGGCTACTAAAGGCTGGGAGGTGATACACTGGAAATCTACAGGGACACTATAAGCCCATAGAGGAAATCTGCAATATCTCAGAGTCCCACTGACATCTGACCAATATGAGAAAACAAGGGAAAAAAATGTCCCAAACAAACCTAGATACAATATCAATAAAACCCAATGACAGCACAGCAGAAGAAATGTTAGAAAGGGAGTTCAGAATGTACATAATTAAAACAATCAGGGAAGCAAACGAGGAGATGAAAGAGCAAATGCAGGCATTGAAGGAGGAGATGAAAGAGCAAATGCAAGCATTAAATGATTGCACCAATCAACAGTTAAAAGAGCAAATACGGGAAGCAAAAGATCATTTCAATAAAGAGTTAGAGATACTGAAAAAAAATAAAAACAAACAGAAATCCTTGAAATGAAGGAAACAATAAACCAAGTTGAAAACTCCATAGAAAGCATAACCAATAGGATAGAACACCTGGAAGACAGAACCTCAGACATTGAAGACAAATATTTAATCTAGAAAACAAAATTGACCAAACAGAGAAGATGGTAAGAAATCATGAACAGAATATATAAAAAATATGGGATATCATGAAAAGGCCAAATTTAAGAAATATTGGAATTGACGAAGGTTTAGAGAAACAAACCAAAGGAATGAACAATCTATTCAAAGAAATAATATCAGAAAATTTCCCAAATCTGAAGAATGAAATGGAAAACCAAGTATAAGAGGCTTATAGGACTCCAAATATACAAAATTAAAACAGACCCACACCAAGGCACATTATTATGAAAATACCTAGCATACAAAATAATGACAGAATTTTAAAGGCCAGAGAGAAAAGAATCAAATTACATTCAGGGGGAAACCAATAAGAATATCAGCATATTTTTCAATCCAAACCCTAAAAGCTAGAAGGGCCTGGAACAACATTTACCAAGCCCTGAAAGAAAACGGATGCCAACCAAGAATCTTATACCCAGCAAAACTTACTTTCAGATTTGAGGACGAAATAAGATCCTTCCATGATAAACAAAAGCTAAAGAATTTACAAAAAGAAAGCCGGCATTACAGAACATTCTCAGCAAAATTTTCCATGTGGAAGAGATGAAACACAAAGATCCAAATCAGCAACAGGAGGAACTAGCCTAAAGGAATAGCCAAATAAAAGGGAAACCAAATCATGTCAAAAAACAAAAATGAGTCAAATGACTGGGAATACAAATCATATCACAATAATAACTCTGAATGTTAACGGCCTGAACTCGTCAATCAAATGATAGACTAGCAGATTGGATTAAAAAGAAAAATCCAACAGTATGCTGCCTGCCAAAGACTCATCTCATAGAAAGAGATACCCACAGACTAAAGGTGAAGGGACGGGAAAAAATATACCATGCACACGGACACAGCAAAAAAGCTGGACAATCCATCCTCATTTCAAATAATGTGTACTTCAAGACAAAACTAGTCAAAAGGCATAAAGAAGGACATTACATACTACTTAAGGGAAGAATAAATCAGCAAGACATAACAATCATATATATCTAAGCCCGAACATTGGCTCATCCATGTACGTCAAACAAATCCTTCTCAATTCCAGAAATCAAATAGAACACAACACAATAATACTAGGCGATTTTAACACACCTCTCTCACCACTGGATAGATCGTCCAAACAAAAATTGAATAAAGAAACCATAGATCTCAATAACACAATCAAAAACTTAGACTTAACCGACTTATACAGAGTATACAATCCAACAAGGAATGAATACACTTTCTTCTCAGCAGCACATGGATCCTTCTCTAAAATAGACCATGTCTTATGCCACAAAGCTACTGTTAGCAAATACAAGAAGATAGAGATACTACCTTGTCCTCTATCAGATCATAATGGATTGAAATTAGAAATAAATGACAGAATAAAAAAGAGAAACTTCTCCAATAACTGGAGATTAAATAATACACTATTATATGTTGAATGGATAACAGAAGACATCAGGCGGGAAATAAAAAAAATTCTTAGAATTAAACAAAAACAAAGACACATCATATCAAAATCTCTGGGACACTATGAAAGCAGTACTTAGAGGAAGACTTACATCATGGGGCGCATTCAACAAAAGAAGTAGAAATTAACAAATAAACGACGCAACACTACAGCTCAAAGCCCTAGAAAAGAAGAGCAGACCAACACTAAAAGTAGTAGTAGACAGGAAATAGTTAAAATCAGAGCTGAAATCAATGAAATTGAAACAAAAGAAACAATCGGAAAAATTAACAAAATAAATAGTTGTTTCTTTGAAAAAATAAACAAAATTGATAAACCCTTAGCCCCACTAACAAAGAGAAAGAGGGAGAAAACTCAAATTACTAAAATTTGGAATGAACAAGGAAATATCACGACAGACACGAGTAAAAAACAAAACATACTTAGAAGCTATTTTGAAAATCTATCCTCCAAAAAAACAGAAAACCTCGAAGACATCAACAAGTTTCTAGAGATATATGAATTACCTAAACTGAACAAGGAGGACATACAAAACTTAGATAAATCAACTTCAAACAATGAAATAGAAGAGGTCATCAAAAGCCTACCAACAAAGAAAAGTCTGGGAACAGATGGGTTCTCAGCCGAGTTCTACAAAACCTTTAAAGAAGAGCTCATTCCAATACTCCTCAAATTGTTCCATGAAATAGAAGAGGAGGGAACCCTCCCAAACTCATTCTATGAAGCCAATATCACCCTGATACCTAAAACAGACAGAGACACATCGAGGAAAGAAAATTTCAGACCAATATCCTTAATGAACATTGAAGCAAAAATTCTCAACAAAATTTTAGCAAATCGCATACAAAAATATATTTAAAAGATAGTGCACCAAGATCAAGTGGGTTTAATCCCAGGATTGCAAGGTCGGTTGAACATCCGGGAGTCAATAAATGTCATTCACCATATCAACAGATTTAAAGTTAAGAACCACATGATTGTTTCGATAGATGCAGAAAAAGCATTCAATAAAATGCAGCATCCCTTCATGCTCAAAACACTAGAAAAAATAAAGAGAGTGGATAGTGGGAACATTTCTTAACATTTTAAAGACCATCTATGCTAAGCCCATGGCCAATATCATTCTAACTGGTGAAAAACTGAAAGCTTTCCCCCTAAAAACTGGAACAAGGCAGGGATGCCCTCTTTCACCACTTCTATTCAACATCGTCCTTGAAACTCTAGCCAGAGCAATTAGACAAACCAAAGAAATTAAAGGGATATGAATTGGAAAAGAAGAACTGAAACTATCCCTGTTCGCTGATGACATGATTATATATTTAGAGGAACCTGGCTGGACATTCCACCAGAAAACTTTTAGAACTCATAAGTGAATTCAGTAAAGTGGTAGGTTACAAGATCAATGCTCTAAATCCAATGCATTTTTATACATAAGTGATGAATCTTCAGAAACAGAAATTAGGAAAACTACCACATTCACAATAGCATCGAAAAAAATAAAATACTTGGGAATCGATCTCACAAAAGAGGTGAAAGACCTCTTCAATGAGAACTACAGAACACTAAAGAAAGAAATTAAAGAAAACTTGAGAAGATGGAAAGATATCCCATGTTCTTCGATAGGCAGAATTAATATTGTCAAAATGGACATACTACCAAAAGAGCTATACAGATTCAATGCAATTCCAATTAAAATCCCAATGATGTACCTTACAGAAAAAAGCAAGCACTTATTAAATTCATCGGGAAGAATAAAAAACCCAGAATAGCTAAAGCAATCCTCAGTAGAAAGAGCGAAGCATGGGGAATCGCAATACGAGATCTTCAACTGTACTACAAAGCAATAGTAACAAAAAGGGCATGGTATTGGTACAAAATAGACAGGTAGATCAATGGTACAGAATAGAGGACATGGACACAAACCCAAATAAATAAAATATTCTCATACTAGACAAAGGGGCCAAAAATATGCAATGGAGAAATGATAGCCTCTTCAACAAATGGTGCTGGGAAAACTAGAAAACCATATGCAACAGAATGAAATTAAACCCCTATCTCTCACCCTGCACAAAACTCAACTCAAAGTGGATCAAAGACCTCAGAATCAGACCAGAGACCCTGCATCTTATAGAAGAAAAAGTAGGTCCAAACCTTCAACTTTTTGGCTTATGATCAAACTTCCTTAACAGGACTCCCATAGCACAAGAAATAAAAGCTAGAATCAACAACTGGGATAGATTCAAACTAAAAAGCTTTCTCTCAGCAAAGGGAACTATCAGTAATGTGAAGAGAGAGCCTACAGAGTGGGAGAATATCTTTGCCACTCATACTTCAGATAGAGCGCTAATTTCTAGAATCTATAAAGAATTCAAAAAACTCTACACCAAGAATACAAATAACCCAATCAACAAATGGGCTAAGGAAATGAACAGATACTTCACAGAAGAAGATGTACAAACAATCAACAGATATATGAAAAAATGTTCACCATCTCTAGTAATAAGAGAAATGCAAATCAAAAATACCCTAAGATTCCATCTCACCCCAATTTGAATGGCGATTATCAAGAACACAAAGAACAATAGGTGTTGGCGAGGATGTGGGGAAAAAGGTACACTCATACATTGCTGGTGGGGTTGCAAATTAGTGCAGCCACTCTGGAAAGCAGTATGGAGATTCCTCAGAAAGCTTGGAATGGAACCACCATTTGACCCAGCTATCCCACTCCTTGGCCTATACCCAAAGGACTTAAAATCAGCATACTACAGAGATACAGCCACATCAATGTTCATTGCTGCTCAATTCACCATAGCTAAATTGTGGAACCAAACTAGATGCCCTTCAGTTGATGAATGGATAAAGAAACTGTGGTGTATATATACAATGGAATATTACTCCGCCATGAAGAATGTTAAAATTATGGCATTTGCAGGCAAATGGATGAAATTGGAGGATATCATGCTAAGGGAGATAAGCCAATCTCAAAAAACTAAAGGATGAATGATCTTGCTGTTAAGCAGTTGAGGACATATAATTGGGCATGGGAGGGGTTAGTGTTAGGGTTAGGGTTTGGTTTAGGGTTAGGGATAAGGAGTGTGGTAAGAATGGAGGAAGGAAGGACTGTATAGAGGGAAAAGAGGGGTGGGAGTGGTGGGGGGAAGGGAAAAAAATAACAGAATGAATCAAACAACATTACCCTATGTAAATTTATGATTACACAAATGGTATGCCTTGACTCCATGTACAAATAGAGAAACAACATATATCCCATTTGTTTACAGAAAACAAAAAATGAATAAATAAATAAAATGGGACTTCGGTGATTTGCTTTGGAAAAAAAACCAGAATCATAACAAAAAAATGAGAAATTAATATCAAATGATCACACCTATATATGCATCCATATAATTGGAAAATAAATGTTTACTCTGCAATTCTTTTTTCAGCTTTCCAAGTTAAAGTTTAAGTTAATTTATTCTGTATTTTCTTTTGACTAATAAGCTGAAACTTTCCTTAGTATTACTTTGCCTACATCACACAGATTTTGACATGCAATGCTTATAATGTCATTTATAATAAATTAAAGAGGTAAAGAAAAACCTGAAGACAGATGCCAAAATATTAATAGTGGTTTTTCTGGGTGATTACAGTTTATTTGTTTCCATTTAGCTTGTTTTGTCTATTTCCTGAAAAGAGATAGTACAATATTTTTTTACTGTAGTAAATCAACAGTTTTGCAAATAATTATACTGTAATTATCTGTCTTTGAAGAAAATAAAGGCAATTTTTTGCAGCAAATATTTTATCTCCACACTATTTTTCTGTATTTTCTCTATTTACATATATTTTTGTCAAAGAGTTTGAAAAATAAAACACCTTAATGAAAAAATCGAGATGTGAGTATGAAATTCATAGTTACTCTTTATGTTATTCTCTGATCCCTAGACATACATAAGATTCATTATGGATGAGTCTTACAAATATAATGATGAGGAGAAAAGTAAGTCACAAAGTGAACATAATCTATGGTCCTCTTTATATAAAATTAAAAATAGTCAAAGCTACTCTCCATGTGAGATTAGCTATGTTTTTTCTATGAAGAACCATTTTTGCAAACAGTTTAAGCTTTGTGAGCGTGCAGACTCTTGCAACTATTCACCTCTGTTACAGGCATAAGAAGCTGCTGGTCATACATACGTAAGTGGGTATGAATGGATGCCAATAAAACTCTACAAAACAACAGTGGGTCAGATTAGAACTACAAGCCATAATTTGACAACTCATGCTCTGCATTTCTTACTGATGTATATGTACATAAAGCAACATATAGAAAATCAAGGCAACTATTACTGTAAAAACCCAGCTATGGTTACCATTAGGAGAAAGTGAAGTGTTGTTAATTATTCAGGGATCCACAGGAAAGTCTAGGTGACAGTAATGTGTTATTTATTGACTTCAGTGATTATTAGATGGTTGTGTACTCTACAAACATTTGGAAAACTTACAGATATATTTTGCCTCTTACTTTATGGTGAATATTTGAATTAAAAAATGTACCATACAGAGTGACACATGCCTATAATTCCAGTGATGTTAGATGCTAAGGCAGGAAGATCACAATTTTGAGGTCAGCCTCAGCAAATTAACAAGGACCTCAGCAACTTAATGAGATCCTGTCTCAAAATAAAAATAAATGAGAAGGACTGAGGATGTAACTCAGTGGTAAAGCACCCCTGGGTTAAATTCCCAGTGCCAAAATTTTTCAAAAATGCATTTAGAACTGATTGAGAAGAAAAATAACCCTAACAATCAAAGAAAAAGAAAATAATCCTTCATATACTATTTTGGTACATTTTTATTGGTTATTTTTACTTATACATGAAAGTAGAGTCCATTTTGACATAAGTATATGACAATGGAATATATCTTGTTCTAATACAGACCCAGTATCTCTCCTTCTCCTTTCCTGTCCCTGCCCCCTGCTCCATTCTCTCTATGACCTTTCTGTCATTTATCCATAGTTATTTTTTAAACTAATCTCTTGTGCATGTACATTATGATGAGGTTTTTGAACATAGGAAAGTTATGCCAGATTCATTCCACCCTTTCTTTTCCCCATCCCCCTCCCTTTAAAATGTCTCACTGTTTGATACTCACTTTCACATAAACCCACAATAAGAGTCCTATTTAAATTTCTGTAAAAAAAAAAAAAAAGGGCTTCACACAGCAATTGGGAGGAGGAGAACTTGAGAAATCCTCTCTTTGGGTCTCTGTGAAAGATAATTTTGAAGTCAGTCACACCTCAGTTTTTTCCTATTTATTTAGATATTCTCATTATATTGCCTAGATTGTCCTGGAATTCCCTATCCTATCTTCCCAAGTTCCTGAGATTACAGGCATGCACCACTGTGTCCAGCACATTTTATTTTAAACCTGGGCCCCTGCAACTTCCTAATTAGGGGGAGATGGGCAAATGTAACTAATTCATTGAATTTTAGTTTTCACATTCTCAAATTATGGCTAATACTTACCTTTTAGTTTGAAAGAGAGTGAAAGAGAAAAGATGGGGGAAGTTGAAGAGAGGGGAGGAAGAGATACATCCTAGCTCAGTATTTTCTTTCACAAAATCACAATATTTCTGAGATCTCTCTTTCCCCAGACATTCATTTCTTTATTAGGGCTATTAAATTAAATTCAAGTAACATTTACCAAATATATAATATATGCCTGCCAGGCAATGGGCTATACAAGGGTACAACCCTTAATCATTGCCCATTCAGAAACTTACAGTACAGCAAAGAAGTTCAATGTGAGGAAAAAAAGATCCACTTTGGAAACCCTGAAGAAAGATATCATAGGTTGTCATCCCTGGAAAGCAGAGTCAGAGACTAGCATGCAGGAGTATATGAGGAATACTCTTGAGGTCAACACTCCTGAAAGGAAATGAAAAAGAGTAATATTGGGCAGATAACTGGGCTAAGCATGAAGCTGAAATGATCCTTTAGAGTTGTCCAAAGTTGAGGTAAGTTGACCAGGCCTTTATATTCCCTTATGTATTACTCATTAGAGGCACATCTTCTTGCCCTCACCCTAGAAAGTAGGACTGATCTTGTACATGGCAGTTCTTTTCAAATGAGGAAATCTCTGATGAAGTCTGATAGCTGAGGGTCATGTTCTACTGTCACTGACAGCAAACAGGAAAATAAATTTTGCATTTATTTCTTTAGGGAGATCGGGCAGCTCATTAAGGACCACGACAGATGTGCCCCAGGTTATTGGAATATCCTTTGTGTTCCTGCATTCATTCCTGGCAAATATATCAGAAGATCCTCAGGAACTCTGCAAACAGGAGGATCTTTATAAAAGCCTGTATGCCAAAGAATCCTGGGACCAATTTTGAACTTCTTATGACAAAAAGGTACAACAGATAAGGTAGCTATTTTTGCCCTGCTTATTTCTCTTCTTTATTATGATTTCTGCCCATCATTTTAAAAGTCTTTAATTAATGATACTTTTTATTGGACTACTGCCCCCAAGCTTTTAAGGCAGAGGACATGCTTCTAAAAATCAAAGAACTAAATAATAAATACAGTGCCGAGCAGTAAAGTGATCCTCAGAAGAGAGAATAGAAATCCAAACCCAAAGCAGAAAATGGACCAGTTCATCATCATGGTTGCCAAGAAGGAAAGAGAGCCTTTCACACAGATGGCTCCATCTCAATACCTTATGTCAGAAGCCCTAAGCAGCTGTTCTGTCAGCCCATATTGTAGCCTTAAATCTAGAGCCCCTAAAGATGCAGCTGACTTAGCTACAGTGCAATGATATAAGCACTTCTATGATTTGAACAAGATACTATTTTCTACCCACCTAGATCAATAAAATGACCTTTAAGGCCTTCAGCTTCTGAAAGTCAGCAGGACACTAAGAGTATAGAGAGGACTTAGTTGAGAGGCATAACAAATTTGATTCACTTCAACAATCACTCCCTGAGCTCCTACTCTATGCCAGGCCCTATGTTGAGTCCTGGAATGTATGATAAAAACAGATACATTCTCTGTCTGATAGCAGTTTTAATTTAGTAGAAAGGACTGACCAAAATTAAGGCAATTATAATACTGGTGTGGTCCAGGTTGGGGGAGAAGCTCAATTGAGATTATTAGTATAGTAACAAGACTTAAGAGGAAAAATTTCCAGGCTTGAGACCAGTTAGGGAGATATTGCCATGGACCAGGTGATGATCAATGAAGGTTTAAGTACTGATGTAAATATAGGTAACCTATGTCCACTTAGCTATGATCTTCAATAGGTAACTGACAGTACCTCAGGCAGGGACATCTTATATTTAATTTTAACAAAGGTGATAAATCATGCCTTTCAAAAATAATCTCTAACTTTATATAGATTTCCCAACTGCTCTGGACACTTACTAGTTGAGGAGAGGTGATGGAGAGGCATTGATGCTAGGGAGGTAATTGAGCAGAGGTTGAATCCTTAAGAACTCTATAATATACACAACTATTGGAATGCCATAGAAATGTTTTGAGGAAAGAAATTGCATGCTGACATCTTTCTTAAATGTTGTGTTTTGATATGATTATAGATTCACATAGAATTTTAGGAAATAATAGAAAAGCCTATGTACCCTTTCCCCAGTGGTCACATCATACAAAAATATAATACATCACAAGCAGATTATTTACTTTGATACATCAAGCTAAATATCATTTCCACAAGTGTTTCTCATGTTGCCCATTGGTAGACATACTCACATTGTTCTGGATCATACCACCTCTTTAATTCCTAATCTGTTCTTCATTTCTATAATTTTGTAATTTAAAGAATAATAATATATAATTAAATTTTCAATTTTATAACCTTTAGTGATTGACATTTTTTCACTCATTATAAATCCCTGAAGATTCACCCATACTGTTTCATGTATCATAGTTCACTTCTTTTTATTATCAAGTTATATTCCATAGTATAGTCATGCCACAATTTATTGATTCACCATTTGATGGATTTTTTGATTGTTAACATTTTGGGTTATTTTGAATAATCCTGCTATAAATGTTTATGTGCAAATTTTTGTGTGAGTATAAATTTCTATCTTTCTGCAATAGATGCCTAATAGCATAATTGGTAGGTCTTATGGTAGTTTCAGACTTGATTTAGCAAACTACCAAAAATGTTTTCAAAGTAGCTGTACCATTTTAAATGTTCACCACCAATATATGAGCCACCTAGCTTTTGGCATACTTACTAATATTTGGTATGATCACTATTATTCTTTTTAGCCATTTTGAAAAGTCTATACTGATATTTCATGGTGGTCATAACTTGGCATTTATCTAAAGACTAGCAGTTTTGAAAAGATTTTCATGAATTTGACATCTGTGATGATATGTCTATTCATGCCTTTTGCTTATTTCCGCATTGGGTTCTTTGGTTGCTAGTGAACTCTGGAAATTCTCCATATATTTTCAGCTGTTGTGAGGCTTTCTCAGTATGGACTAATACAACAAAAAATACCATTGACATGGCATTTATTTCTCACACTTTTGAAGTTTAAGAAGTCCATGGTCAAGGCAGTGGCAGATCCAGTGTCTAGTGAGACACTCTTTTTGTTGGCAACCATCTTTTCATTGTGTCCTCATGAGGTAGAAAAAGGAGAGAGAACAATCTCATGTCTCTTTTTCTTTAATAAGACATTAATCTCATCACAAGTGCTGCACTCTTGTGACCTAATTACCATTCACATTACCACCAGATTAGGAGTTAGGATTTCAACATGGGAATTTCAACATGTGAGGAATCCATAGCAGAAATCTCTGTCACAAATATGGTTTCCAAAAATTGTCTTCGAGTATGTACCTTGTTTTTAAACTTTTATCAGGAGCCTTTATCACACTAAGTGGAGTTTCATTTTTTGTTTTGTTTTTAATTTTGATGAAGTCCAATGCACTGATTATTACTTTTTTTCTTTTTTGGTGTATGACTTAATGACATGTATAAGACTTCAACAATCCCTGGATCTTGGAGATTTTCTAATATGCTATCTTCTGAAAGTTTTATATTTTCTTTTAGCCTGTGCCATTTTGAATTAATTTTGTGTAAGGATCAAAGTTGTGATCTAAATTAGTGTGATTAGTGATGTCCAATTTTTCCAGCATCGTGTGCTGAAAAGAACTGTATTGCACCTCTGCCAGAAATCACTTGGCTATACTAATATAGCTCTGTTTTGAGGTTTTCTGCTCTTTCTTTAACCTATATGGCTATAACTCTGTTTTGAGGTTTTCTGCTCTTTCTTTAACCTATATGGCTATAACTTGCACATTGTCCTGATTAGTATAGCTATATATATTTTTGAAATAACTGTCTCATCTTTATTTTCCTTTTTCAAATCACTTTAACTATTTTAACTCAATTAGCAGTTTTTATAAAATCTGAGAATTAGTCTTGTCTACATCTGCAAAACCCTGTTACTGTTTTGATAGGAATTGCAATAAACAGATTTGGCAATTATTCACATCTTCACTAGGTTGAATCTTTCATTTCCGGAACATGATATGTCTCTATGTCAGGTAAATCATCTTTGATTGCTGGCCTCAGAATTTTGTGGTGTTCAACACTTTTTTAAAACTTTATACCTAAATATTCCAACTGTTGAGCAACTTGAAACTGTACAGCAGTTTTAATTTCAGTGCTCATGTACTCATTTTTATTATGTAGGAATGTAATGAATGTTTTTATGTTGACTTTGCATCCTGAAATTCTGCTGAACTCACTTATTAATTCCAACAGTTTTTGTGTTCTACAAGTTTTGATCAGCTGCATGTTAGTTTTCATTTAGTTCAAGGAATTGTCTTGATACTTCCACAAAGACTTATTATACAGAAGTGTTGCATCCAACTGTTCAAAAATTTTCCTGTTACTGATTCATAATTTGATTTCATTGTGGTTAGTTAGAGAATACATTCTATATTATCCAAATTTTTAAAAATGTCTTTAAGTTTGCTTTGGTCCCAGGATATGGTCTAACTTGGTATATTTGGTATATATATAAAGTATATATATATATATATATATATATATAAAGTATATATATATATATATATATATATACACCTTGGTACTTATAAAGTATGTGGATTCTATTCCTATTGCATGGTTTTTTATAAATGTTGATTAGATCTCTTTTTTCATGGAGTTATTGAGTTCTTATATATTTTTGCTGGTTTTCAATTTAGTCAGACTGTCAATTAGTAAGAAATGGTGATTGAAGTGTCTAATTTTGATTTTTTTTTTCTCATTTTCCTTTTCAGTTCCAGCACTTTTTACTTCACATATTTTGCAGCTCTATATTTTGTGGAACACTTATTTAGGATTGTTGCATCTTTGTGTGTTGACTTACCATTATATGCAATTTTAAATTTCAGTTTGTTTTATTTGTACTACTGTTTCAAATATTAATATAGTCATTATTTATTTTTTCATTAATATGTTCATATATCATATCATTTTACTGTCATATTGCCTCTATCATTGTATTTCAAGTGATTTTTATAGACAGAAAATAGGTAGACTGAGATTGTTTAATCCTCTCTGTCAACCTGTCTTTTAAATTTAAATGGTGTATTTTGACCACTTATATTTAATATAATTATTAACATATTATGGATTAAATCAGTTACTTTGCTTTTGGTTTTCACTTTATTCCTTCTGTTTTGGTTTCTCTATTTTTTCTTCCTTTGGGCCACATGAACATATTTTAGAATTCTATAGTGATTTATACATAGAATGTTTGTATGTATCTGTTTTATAGCTACTACTGGTTTCTTTGGTTATTGCATTATATATGCACATATGTGTGTGTGTGTGTATCTACTGATGTTGTTTTACCAGTTACCTTATGACATTTATTAAATAATTGGCTTTAGTACTTTTCTCTTCACATATTGAGAACCACATTGGAAACATATAAGACAGTTTTAATACTTTCTGTTTAAACCATCGAACATAATTTTAAATCTAAAGAGGATAGTCTATTATACTTACCCATATTTTTATTGCTATGTTCTTTCTTCTTCCTCATGTCCTGAGATTCCCGTTTAATCATTTCTGTTTAGGGAAATTCCTTTAGCCATTAGAGTTCAGCTGGTGAAAAATTTTCTTAATTGTACTTCATCTCTGAATATCTCAATTTCCCATTCATTTACTGATGTATACTTTTACTGACTACAAAATTCTGGGTTTATAGGGTTTGTTTTGTTCCTCGGCTCTTGAAAAATACTGTGCCACTTCCTCGACATTCATGTTTTTTTATTGAGAAATCCACTCTTGTTTGAGTTGTTTTTCACCTACAGTTAATTTGTAATTTCTGTTTCAAGTTTCTGTTTTCTCTATTAAAAAATGTGAGTATGAGTCTTAATATAGATTTCTTTGAATTTATCCTATTTGGGTTTTTTTCAACTTTTAAAATCTGTGTGTTTTGAAATAAATGAAATGTTTTCAACCATTATTTTTGAAATCATTATTCTGTTCCATTCTTTTTTCTCCCTGCTTTTGACCTCTGATGACATGAATATTGCATCTTTTGCTGCAGTCCTATATAGATACCTAAGTTCTTTTAATTAATTCAGGATAATTTCTTATTTTTATTTAACCTGAGTAATTTCTAATATTCTCTCTTCTAGTTCATTAATTCTTTCATCTGTCCTATTGATCATACTATTGAACTAGTTGATTTCATTTCTTATTTTAGTTATTGCATTATTTAATGGTAATAATTATATTTGAATTATTCTTTCAGTGTTAAAACCTTATTTGCTGAGACTTTTTTCATTTTTCAAATGTTATTGTAGTTGTTCACTGAAACACTTTTATGATGGATGCTCTAAAATCTTTGTCAGATAATTCTAACATCTCTATATTCTTAGAATACATTGATTTCCTTTTTTAATTTCTTGCAATCTTACTGCTCTTAGGTGTAATAAATAAGTTTTTATTGAAACCTGAACAGTTTCAAAATTATGTGATGAGGTTATGAATCTTATCTAAACCTTTCACACTACTTCGGAAGAAGAGGAGTGTATTACTTCATCACTGCCAGATGGGACTAGAAATCTAGGTTCCCCCACTAGGCCTCCACTGATACCCAACAAGTGTTGGGGAACATTTTGTTACTACTTGGCAGAGGGTAGTTCTAACCTCCCACTAAGTCTCCACTGATGCCTCTCTAGCTGGAAGGGGTAAGAGTGCCTATTTATTGCTCCTCACATGGCCTCCTCAGACACCACAGGGGAGTTGGCTTCACTACTGCTGGGCATTGGTGAATGTACTGACCTTCCCACTAAATCTCTGATATCATCTTAACAAGGAGGGGGGGCATCCTGCTATTTCGAGGTGAGTATGAGAGTTCAGGTTCCCTACATTTTCTTCTTTGATATGTGAATGTGGTGCTGTATACAGCCCAGTGGTGATGAAAGTACTGGTTCCCCACTCAGCCCTATGTAATACCTCTTTGACAGGGTTGTTTGAGTGCATTGTTATAGCTTAGTAATGGGTGAATTCTAGCTTCCCTACTCAGCATTTGCTGGCACAGTGATGTTTGCCTGGGGGAGAGAAGTTATTGTCTAAACATTTTATGTCTTGCTAGGCTACCCTTATAATTTAGCTGAAAAGGACAGGCTTTTGTTTAGACATTTTTTTTTCGAAACTATTGGCATTTCAGGGTTATGGGCATCTTTTGCATCAAGTTTGGAATATATGAGGCAAAAAGGAAATGCAGGAAACTCATCAGGATATTTATCCTTGAGTCTTACATTTCCTAGTCATTTGCTTACTTCTTCCAACCTTTCCAAGTCTTATTTGTTTTATGTGTAATTTACAGAATTTTTGCATAGTCGGGTACATGGGTAAAAGTGTATCTACTTCCTATTTCTTGAATTTGAAGTTCAAGATGATATTGGATAGGATTGGATTGGATTCTGGCTGTATTCCTGGTCTATGCAGGAAAGGACAGTAATTTTTATTCCATTAAGTTTGATTGGTTAGTGTTTTAATTGTTCCTTTCCCTACACAAATGCCTCTTGGGGAGAAGGGATAAGGAAGTTGCTGCTCAGTCATCATGAAACTACTGCTCTTTATTCAAATGTTATGAGACTCCACACTAAAATATTGAGCTGGGTCAGGTAAGGAGAGAGACAATTGGGAGCCTGGGTTTGTCAGGCATCTTTTTGGCATTTATACTAGTACATTTGGGATATAATTTGGAGACAATCTGATCGACTTTATCATAGTCAATACTTGAAACAACCAATACACAAAATCCCACCTATGACCTGAACTGATATCCATTATGGGGATGGGTACAAATATGATTAATTAAAGAAACCTGGGTTTACAATTTGTGTAGAGCATAAGCAAGGCAGTATGTGTTTATAAAATGAGTACCATCAATGCTAACTGGTTGATATAAAGAAGAAATAGTGCACAACAAAGCAATGAGTAGTTTACCTCAAAGATTTCTGATGAAGATAATAAGGACTAATACATACAGATAGAAATGGAAAATGGCAGAATATAATGATGAAGCATACCAGACTTCAAGTTGTGTTTGGAGTGCTATAATACATCACAATCTATATCATAACAAAACAGATCATGATGGATTTTATGGATTAAGCTATATATATATATATATATATATATATATATATATATATATATATAGTATGTCTTTGTGTGTGTGTGTGTGTGTGTATTTGATATTGTGTGATTTTGAGTTTGAGTAGGAATTCAGAATGCAGTAACAGGCTCCAAAGGAGGGCTCAAGGAGATATTTTAAGTCTGTTATGTCCTAAATACATTAGAGAAAGGAAAGGCTGGAAAACTGAAGAGCCACAGCTATCATCATCCTAAATGAATCTGAATCTAGATTTTCCCCCTTGGTCATATATATACATATTTAAGAAGAGAATAAAAAATTTGCTCAGCAATCACAATAAATGTACCCAGAATTTCCAAGCCAGTAAGGCCACTAAGGGCTAAGATATTTAATTTTATTCTTATTTCTTCCAATGCCAGTTCAATCATGGATGAATCACATTCCTCTCTCTGTACCTCAGCTTTCCCATCTGAATAAGAAGTAATTAGACAAGACTAATCCCAAAGGTCCATTCCAGTTTACTATTCTTTGACTTTATGCTCTAGGTAATAATTAGGCTTCAAATATATCTGTGTATGGCAATGTCCTGTCAAAGATAACAAACCCCATCCCTTCAGGTAATAGTTTGCAAAACAATTCATAAAGCTGGTGCCTCATACACTTTATTTTTAATAAGTGGTCTGGTGATTCCAATACATTTGATCTACTGATAGTAATTAATGATATATGGCTTCAAAGTCTAGATGTTGAAGTTTTTTGTGGACACATGCTAGAAGGGGACCATACGGGCTAATACAGTAGTAGTCACACACATACACACACACACACACACACACACACACACACACACACAAGTTCTACTTGTCTTTCATGTATCATTATCCTTATTTTTATTTCCTCTCCAGGATTTAAATATTGAAATAGAAATATATATATTTACCTCCCAGACCCAGTCATCAAGACTTCTACTCTTGTATTCTCCATCTTGGTTAATATTATCATGATATTTGTAGTCATCCTAGCTAGTAATACTGAAGTAATGCTTCAATATTTTTTCACAAAGCTTAGTAAGTTCTATACTCTTTGTACAGTGCTCTTTACTGTCATGGTTTCTCCTTCTAACCTTCCAGTCTTTCTTTGATTCTTCAAAATATAGTCTACATATTACCTCCTCTGAAGCATTTCCTGACCTTTCCTCTTCCCCCCAGTCATAGATGAATTTACTTTTTCCCCAGAGATATTTATGAAGGATATACTTTTCCCTATCTTTGTGGTTATCATTCTATATTATAATTTACTCAAGTAATGTTTGTCTTTCCTATTAGACTTGAATACTTTAAGAGCATTAGATTATACTTAGCTTTGTCCCCAGGGTAAAGAACAGTAAGTATTTGTTGAAGTGAATGTGCACACACTTTTCCAGAAAAGATGGATGCTTCCAAGATCTATGCCCCAAGACCTAAAATCAGGAATCACACTGACTTCAAGACATTATTGGATTAAGGGTGTCATGGTTGCCTTCAAATATGTCAAGGACTTGCATGTAAAGGATGGATAAGATTCATTTCATCACCATGAGCACAAAAGACAAATAAATGGATAGAAAATATAGGAGAATAAATTCCAATTTACTGGAAATAAGGGATATTAGGATTGCCAAAGGGGAAATAAGCGTCTCTGACAAATACTGATATTTTTGTTACTGAAGGTGTGTGAGTGGTAGTTGGATAGCCACCTGCAGAAAACATTGCAGAGAAGATTTAAGTCATCATGTGGCAAGGATAGAGTGAATAACCTTTAAGATTCCTGTAGCATGTGTTCATTAAAACAAGATCGAATGGAACAGAACTGGATCATATTGTTCCCTATACCTTCTTCTTGTCGAGCTGTGTTTCTCTTTGCCAATGGCATCATCAGTAGTATCAACAACCCACACTCAAAAGCACAAAATCATATATCATTACATCATCTCATCATAGTTCAGTTATCAAGTTCTACACAGTCTACTTTCACATCATCTTATCATCTCTTGAGCCCCATAATACCATCTACATTGACATTTATCTAATGTAAATATTTTTACCTCTTTTCTGGATTATAGCAAAAGCTTCCTAACTCCTGTCAAAACTATCAGATAAATAATCCCTCATTCTCATTCTTTCACATTACCATCATGCTCAAAATCTTTTAATTGAATCACACTACCATTTAAGGGAAAAAAACTTCGAGTCATTCAGAGATCCTCCAAATGTGGTTATGATTTACCTTCCCAACTGCCTCTTCCCCTACTTGTACACATGGTACCACTTGTCAGTCAAACTATAATATGAACTGCTCCCAAAACAGTTTCACCTTTGCCCCTTCTTTCTGCTTCCAACTATGTAACTCTTAAATCTATTCTGCAAGGGTCAGCTGAAATGACATCTTTCATAAGGTCCTTTATTCATTACTTCCACTTTCCACCACATTCTGGAGATATTTTCCCATCTAAACTCTTAAAATAGTATTTTTGGTTAATTTTTTCAAGGTGTATCTTTTTTAAATTATTTTTTTATTTCATATAGCTGTGTTCATATTTAACAAAGTTTCCTTGTGAACAGCATAGAGATGGGCTTGCTTTTTAAAAAATATATCCAATCTCTGCCTAACCATCAGATTTTACTTGTAATTTTCTTATGATTCTTTTGATTTTCTAGCTTGTATAGTAACACCAAAATTAACTAACTTTTATTTAGCACTATTTGTCAACTATTATTCTTAATATTTTACATACATTATCTTATTTCTAAACTTACAAGCACCTTATGAGCTATTAATATCCTCATTCTACAAATAAAGAACTTGAAGGTTGGAGATATTAAGTGTTTCTTCAATAACACACAGAACATTAAATTTTCCTAGTAAATGATACATATGTAAGAAAAGGAGTAGCTAAGCCTAAATCTGGTCACTTTTCTTTGTCCCTTGACCTCTGTCTGAACTGTGTATCCTGAGTATGAATCAATCTGTACTTTATGCCAACCTTACCTCAGTAATTCTTTTACCATAATTTAATGCCAGGAAATTTTCCTGTTGATGATGAAGACGAAACATTGGAAATATTATAAGAGGAAATTGTTTGGAAAGGAAATCAGCACTGGGGTCCATGAAGCAGACAGAACTTCTATCAAGTCCTGATCTCTTTACTTCTTATCTATGTAACTGTGGACATCTGTTGATCCTCAGTCATGAGGCTGAAATATTTAAGTGGAAGTTTCAAATATCTATGAACCTGTTGAAAAAGATCTGTCCCTTGTTTATATCTGCATGACAATTCACATTACTCTTTATCACAGGACATTTATGCAGCTTTGGGTAAACATTTTCTTTCTTGGCATCTTTGGCTATTTCAGTGACATGAAGAAGTTCAAATGGATAATCTCTAAAAGGCTCTTCCATTCTGATGCTCTGTGAAACATGGGATAAATCATGTAGAATGAGCTCCAAAAATACACCAATGGGCAGTTTTGGGGTCTCACACCATAGTTATTTCCTTCTTTGTTCTCAGAAGTAGTAGTGTTATAAATGATTGTTATTATCATCACAGTCTTAAGAGACATTTCCTGTGGATGACAGCATGTGAATTATGAAGAAGATTCATATTTGTGTTATAGTATACTTATAATAGCCATTTAATAATAGTTTTCACTTATACAGTGCATGAAAATTTCTAAAATACCTATACCATAAATGTCATTTCATCCCCATAACAACTTGTTGAGATGGTACTTATTGTTATCTCCATTTCACAAACTAAAATTGAAGAGATCATATTGTATGCCCAATGGTACACAGATAACAAGTGAAGTTGCCAATATTAGAAATGAGATCTTTCTGTATAAAAGTATCTTTACTGTTCCACACCTGAATTTTAAAATAATTGACATGAACAATTGTTTTGTTTAATAATTGATGAAGATCTTTACGTTCATTGTCTGCATTCCTTGAGTAGGATACTATTCCTACATACAGAAAATTATATTTTATTTAAGAAAGTCAGATATAAACATAATGATAGGTGCACCCAAAGGCTTATGTAAACCATGAGTGTAGAGGATAGGGATAGAGACCTGGAGGAACATAAGGAAAATGTTCATTTCAAGGGATGGTACTTTCACTGGGTTTTGAGGAACGTATGTCTGTGATGAGCTGAAGGGAGTAGGGCTTCCAAACAGGAAGAATAATGTGAGGTGTGGAAGATGAATATGCCAAGGTACATTTAAGCAATGAATAAACAGGTTTAGTTGGGGCTAGGTTATTTGGCAGGGAAATTGTTAATCCCTTGAGAAAGCCTGTATGGTAGAAGACTTGGAATGACAGGTTGTTTACTTCCCAAGAGTCTGTAGTTTCCATTTTCACTATTAGGAAAGCCTATGTGAACCACAGAAAAGTCAGGTGAATTGTCAAAGTCCACATATCCTGTATTGGGTCCATAGCAGAGCCAAAGTGTGATACTGGCATCCTATCTTCCCAATCCATGCCCTTTCCAACAAAATTCAGGGTCTGCAGTTTTCTATTCCAGGAACTGCAGTAAACAATGGTTTATGCTAAATATGAGGATTCTTGGGCAGATTTTTTTACTACAAAGGCTCTTCAAAGCATGTAATCAGCAATCTGAACCTTACCTTCTTTGGAGGTGTTAGAAGGTAGTTATGTCAGTGCCATCTCCCCAGATCTCCCTTAGAATAATATACAATCCAGACACTAGGTATCTTCCTGCCTGACTCTATTATCAACACTCACCAGATTCAGTAGAGAGTAGGGAGTTCCCCAAGAAAATGAGACTCAGACTTAGAGAAATAGGCAGAGTTGGTGTCAACTGTAATAAGACATTAAATTAGAACATTTTCTCCTTTTTTAAGGTCACATTTTACCTTGATGACTTTTAAAATAAATGTCAATTTGAAAAATGAGGAAGGCCTCTTTGTCTGTGGCTGAATCACTCTTGAGGTTCCAGGAATCATCCTTGCTCATTGCCTCACTTACTTTCTGTTTCAGATCTCTATGTCTGCTCCCTCTTTTTTCTTTCCTTTTCCTCTCCTAGTCTCC